>NC_057430.1:15870108-16170434 GCF_019457755.1 Venturia canescens
CCAAAAATTGAGTCAATTCTTTTCTGACGACTTTTTAAGGAATTGGAGAACGAAAAGTTTTTTCATTCCATCGAACGAGCGGAATGTGCCCGCTCATTGTTAACAAGCATTAAAATCACTTTTGTCGCTTCACCAGGAAAGAAATGAACGTTCGTTTACAATTTCATAAGTCCGAAAGACAGAATTGAAAAGGTGAAAAAAACTGTTCGTTTCTCTAC
This sequence comes from Venturia canescens, assembly GCF_019457755.1. Lineage (NCBI taxonomy): Eukaryota > Metazoa > Arthropoda > Insecta > Hymenoptera > Ichneumonidae > Venturia > Venturia canescens. The sequence continues at coordinate 15,870,327 of NC_057430.1, forward strand.
TTGATGGACGTTGAAGATAACTTTCGTCGCGGAGTCTCGGTACGAAACGCTGCATAAATCATGCGTGAAAAAATATGTGGATATTACAGTTGAGAGCGAGTGGTCAGCTCGCAGGAGCTGCGCTCCGTCTCATAGACCAACTGCACTGCTGCCGCTGCTTAATCTTTGAGGGAAAGTGGACCGAGAGTCTGACACGATGTTGAGCAACGTTTTCAGAGCATACACATCGTCGCAGTGCTCAAAATCTATATCTATATTTGCGCGATTATTGAGAGCGTTGATCCTGGATAACGCTCGGTCCGTTTTATCGGCGTCTCCTAGCTGACGTTGCAAAATAATATTGCAAATAAACGTCGAATTGCGTACAACGAAAGAGGCCAAAAAAGGGTGAGGCAAGGGCCGAGCTTGGGTGGACTTTTTGCATTTTTTTCGCAAAGAAATAAACTTTTTACATTTTTTTTAAATTCGGTGTTCCAAAACCCTCATAAATCGAGGTCAAATCACGTTTTTGCTATTTTTCGTAGTAACGGAGATGAATAAACGGCTTAATTCGCTGTTAAGGGGTGCCGCGACGATCGAAAGTATCGACAAGCCCCCCGCACGCTTCCGAGCCACTTTCTTGACGTTCTTTTTCGAAAAATCAAATTTTTATTATTCTCTCAACGTTTCAGGTACTGGAACGATTGGTCATGGTGGAAGGAGACAACGAAGAAGCTCTCAGAAGCAAGAGAACGATCGGTATCCTTCGACAATTGTTCCCTCAGCTATCGGAGGTGAGTTTTGTCGAGTTCAGTACTATTCGAACAATCGATACAACGTTTTTGAGAAAAAAACGAGTAAAAATTAATAAAAAATTAACTTTCTGTGATTCCATGAAGAATTTGCATGCTCTTACGGTTTAATGACATTATTTACGACTGCTTTCTCAAGCATCGAATAAACTCGGTGATTTTCAACGGCGCTCAGCAGCAAAGTCTGAAAATATGATGATTCAATCCCACAGAAACGGTGGCTCGTTCACCGCAATTGATGCCCGCGAGGTGAATTTTCGTTCCGATTTACGCGTTCGAAGAATCGGTAAAAAACGACTCCAATAACGGGCCCAATGAAGCTTATTTAATTGCCACTTTCTTACGTGCGAAAGTAAACAAACGATTTTCAATGCAGAAAAAGCGCGGGGCTGTGGAAGTCGGAAAAGAGATTTTTCGCAGTTCGAAGCTTCGGGGCCAGATTCTTTCGACCCTTTTCTAATCTTGGGCTACACGAAAGTCGAGCGACTCAACGGAAGCTCGTAGCTTCAAAAACGACCCTTCGTTTCCCGCACTTTCGATGGACTCGCCCTCCGCACCGACCCACATTTTATCGCCTCAACGGACGTAAAAATCGAGTTTCAATGTTGCGGCGAGTGATGAAAATAGGAACGGCGGGAAAAAGCGCAGTTAACAGAGCCAGCGATTCAAATGACTTTCGCGGCCGGAGATTCATGCGTTCGCGTTTTGATAGCCGAGTCCCCGCGAGCAGATATTAATCCTCGCTTCTTGCTTCTTATGTGTCCGGACACAGTCTCGCGTACAACATTCCGAGCGAGAAAGTAACTCACTTGGCATGGCGCCCTGTGCCGAACGAAAGAATATCCGCGCCGAGGTTCGACAGACAAAAGGTCGTAATTCCTCGCGCTCCGCGCTCCTCCGCCGTCCCGTTGCGCCTTTTCCACGCTCGCCCGATGCCCTCGCATTATTCTACGGCATTAATATGTATGCGTTAAGGCGCCATCTATATCTATACTTTTTTCGTAACACGTTATTGCAGTAGAAATACCGAGAGGCGCGTTTCCAATTCTTTATCTGACGTTCCGCACGCGGATTAACTTCGCTCGCCCGCTCAGCGAGCGGCCACGCGAGATCCTCATTACGCGTCTTGCGTGGATAATCCTCCAACCGATTCTGTTCCTCCTTGCCATTATATTTAACGCTCTTTATCCTCGCGCTGTAGAAATTTCAACGCTTCGAGACTCCGGAAGAGGCTGACGCTGCGTTTGCGGAGTCTCTCCGATATCCGCTGGGTGAACGAATCTCTCGGCGATTTCCGAAAATCGTGCTGCCCGAAACCGCCAAGAATTTCTCGAAAAATTACCACTTTTGTCCGCCACTAACCGATTTCTCGGAACTTTGGCACAGCCACGTTTTTTCAATTCCAATTATAAACGGCGACAACAACGTCGAATCAATCACTGGGCCAATGCGTTACCGAGTCTTTGCAACAGCAACGAATCAATTTCTCGATTAAATCATAAATAATGAAAAAACTTTGAAGAAAAATGTTGAAAACTTTCGAGAAAAGTACGAAAAAAGGAAGACTCGGGCCTCGAGTTTGATAAAAAGCACGCGAATCAACCGACGATCGAGTCCTTCTCATTGTTTTATCCCGAATGAAAATTCTTTTATTTTCGTTACGAAAATGAAAATAATTGTGATTATTATGATGATTATATGCAAGAGGAATCTTGGTGAACGTTAAATCTTCATAGCGGAACGTACAGTAAGAGTAAAACTCGTTGCACCGTAACACATCTATGTGCGGTGAGTTTAAAGAGGAGCGGAAGTCCGGAGAAAAACTTCCGGCGATCCTCCTCTTCGGACTCTTTCTCCGCAGCTCGATCTCCCGGTGGCGCTCGCTCCTTCACTTTTTCGAAACGAGAAAAACGACGCTGCCCCGTATTATTATCGCGATCGCGGCTTGCTGGCTGCCGCGTTGAATCGCGTGATGTTGAAAGGAAGACCTTTTTATCGTGCGTTAGCTCGAGATGCTTTTAACAACATCGTGAAAATCGAAATATCTTCTCGTACGCGCCATCACAAATGTTTATTTCAATAAATAAACACGGAGCAGCACTTTTTTCTTGAACATTTTTCTACCTGCAGGTTACTCTTTAACGGTTGTTTGCGGGGATGAAAAAACTAGCTTGAGAATCGTTGAAAAGATGAAGAATAAAAAGATGAACCGTTGAAAGCGCTCCAAAACTCGGGGATCTTTTGATATGAGAATCAACGTTCATTCGTTGTTTCGAAAATTTTCGAAAAATACCAATTTTAGTGGAATCCGTAAGAAAAATTTGTAACGCTTTCAATAAATCACGAAAAAATTGAGATTTTGAAAAATAACATTTTTTTCGCTGCCAAAATTAATGTTGATTGGCTTTCTCAATTTTGTTGAAAAATCAAATCTTTTCGCGGACATTTGTCGTGGAAGATGGAACAAAGATTTATGGTACAAAAGCTCGCAAGTGACATTCGTTTATTAATTAGTTGAGGTGAAACGTGAGGATTCGATGAAAAAGAAGCTGGAGAAGCTCTCAGAGAGCCCGATGACTCGAGGATTTATCGGCCTCGTGGTTTCGGAATCGTTCAATAAACAAAATCCTTAAAACGTTCTACGACTGATGAGCGCGGACGTTTTTTCCACTCGAAACTTAGCAGACGAAGCGCCGGTCCACAGACACTCGATCAGGCCTCTGCGATCGGAATCGTCGGTCAAGCGAAGTGCTTACGAGCGAGATATTTTTCGTTACGATTTTACAATTTTTGGGAAAATATTGCTCAATCCTAAAAGTCCCACGTTTGACTATTTTTTCAAAATTTCTACACGTTTTCGGAGGCGAAATTCCAACGAATTATTCCCGGGATCGTTGTCGAGTTGATTCGGATAGAAAACGTGGTAAAATCCGTTGCTTCAAACGAGAAATTCGTTACGAAGATCCTCGCAAAGGGGACACCGACGAACCATCGATTTGCGATCTCCCGCACGTTCGAGAATCGCGAGTTTTTATTCACAAATGTTAAAATTCAGATTTCGTATTCCAACAAGTATTGGGACATTTATTCATTATTCTATTGCACGAAGGCGCGATTGTCAGTCGGATTAGTCGAAGAAAAATGATGAAACGAGCGCTCAAAAGTTATTATACTTTCAAGGAAACGAGCGCTTTCCAAGCTAAGGAGAGTCCACGCTTCGAGATCGGTGCGTCTCTCCGGTACGTTTCGAATACGCGATTGTCATGTGCGCGTTTGTTTCACCGACTCTTGACTCTTATACGTGACGTGCAGCGGGAATAAAAGAAAATCATTCGGAGAGAAGCGACCGCACTCTCGAGTCGCGTTTGTCTTCGTATGCACGTGTTTAATGCACACGCGATAAGATGCGCCGCGACGTTGCGGTGCACTCGCGTCGTCCAAACGCTCACTATTTGCGATGCGAGAATTCGTGGCTGACGTAAGCCCGAATTTGGCGCAACTCCGATAAGGCCCTTGAAAATCTTCCGGGATTCGGGAACGAGTAGAAATCTGAAGAAACGAGAGTCTCTGATTTTAGCAACGATTTTTATCGCGTCTTCGATTACGCGATTCCAAAAGATTAATTAATCGAGCCGTTTTACGTTTCGACGAGTTTTTTAAGGCACCGAGTCACTGGGTTTTGACACTTTTTAGTCACACCAGATCCATCGAGTCGTGACGAAACGTCGATTTCTCAGGACTGTTGGGATCGGAATGATTTCTTAAGAAAACTCGAGTGATTGTGACACGCGGCTGGAGCGCTGCGCTCGATCGGATGAAAATTTGTCAGCAGTATAACATTAGCTTCGGAGCTCGATGAAGAAAGTAAAGAAAAATAATTCCGTTTGTAAATAAATCGAAACCGAAAATCATCATTGCGAAACGTCAAATGATTTTAGCCAGCTGATCGAAGAGAGCTCGAAATAAAAAAGCTTCCGGGTCTGTTCGAAGATTCTTTCCAAGCCGTATAAGAATGAGAAGCTGCCGCGTGAGTGCAGCGGGAGGAAGATAAAACGAAGGAGAACCTCAAGTCCTCTTGTTTTTTAGATAGTCGAACGAAAGGTGAACGCGATAACGTCCGAGGTGATAAAGGTCCTCGGTCCGGTGATTCTTCAGAGTGTGCTGGGCGGTGGTGCCAGAAGAGGTGGTGGTGGAGGAAGGAGTGGAGGGGGAACGAGCGATGGGACGACGGTAGAGGCGGCGTCGCCGTTTGACGACGATAAGAAGAGCGAGCAGGTTTCTGGATCGAGCGGGGGCGATAAGTTGTCATCGACGAGTAAAAGTGGCTCGAGAATTTCGATATCATTGCCGACTTTTCCTCCGGACGAGGAGGACGCTGGGGCTACGGAATCACCGGCGTCGAGGACGACGATTAGGTCCTCGACCGAGCGCGCATCGTCTTCGGTACAAAGATCGGCAAAGATGAGAAAATTCAGAGCAATTAGCATTTTTCATTCGCTCTCTCGAGCGGCACTGCTGGGACAATGTGCCTCGAGAAACACCGGCGGGACAATCGGCCACCATTATTCCTCATTTTTCTTTCCACGCTCTTTCGCTCTTCATTTTTTACTTCTCTCTCGCGCCATTCTCGCAGCGAATCACGCACTCGATCGCTCAAACTCTTTTTCGGCGCTCCATCAGTCCCAGCTTCTTCATCACATTCGTCGGATTCGTCGCTCTCCAACCGGCTTCGGTAGGAAAGGAAAAATTCCTCCCATCGGGGCGGCCGCGACTCGGATCTCGGTGCATCTCACCCCGCCCTCGGGGGTGAGACTTATCGCTCATCTCTCGCATCAATTCATCGGTGAATCTTCTTCACTCTCGCGCGTGCTCTTGGTGGCTCTTCCCTCAATCCGCTTATTATTCCTTGCATTACATTTTCGTTTTTCTCTTTCGGCTCGACGCTCCCTTGCGACCTATTTCGATGAACTGCCGGCGTTTCGTACCGGTTTTTAATCCCATTTTGGCAGAAATTCATTCAGACATTTCGACGATCTTTTTCACCGAATTCAATCAGGGGCCGTGCGAACCGGACCTCGAATGGCTCAGTCATTTATGGGACTTGGATGGGAATCAAGATTTTTTTGTCTATTTAAATGAAAAGTCTCGAGAAATTGAATTTTGTCAACTAAAAACGAAAATTTCGAATGATTTTTCATGAAAAGACGGAAAATGTTTAAAATGGTTTTCGATCATCACATTCCATCCAATCATCGTTTCACAAACCCCCCCCCCCCCCCCCCCCCCTCTGTCACTCGTGCTCGAAGGTTCATTTCTCGATGAAATTTCCAGACCGCGAACCAGGAAGCCGAGGACCGTTTGGCCGAGGAAACAGCTGAATCCCAAAACAACGAAGTGCGAGTGCAGTTTGCCGACGAGCAGGCGAACGAAGCCGGAGGATCGGAGCTGGCTCCGCTGGAGGACGTCGAGGTCAGTGACGACGAGAATCGAAACAAGAGATTTCTGAACTTCGGTTTCGGAGCCTCCGGAGGCGCTGGTGGAGCCGGGGCCGGAGGAAGTGGGGGCGGCTCGGGGAACTTCCTCTTCGACATCATCAGGGTGAGTTTTCCAATCTCTTCAAAAAATAATGGCTGAAAATAATTATTCAAAAAACGTGAATGTGAAGGTTCGTCATGCAGGTTCTTTGAAAATCTCGTTGACAGCTGTCAACTTCGAGATTTTCCATTCCGACAGTATGGAAAAGCGCAAGACGAGCCAATTTTTTACAACTTGAGAAACTCAGAAAATCAGATCGAAAAGCGCCCAAGAATTCGTCGATCGCGGAAGGAAAAACGCGAAAAAACCATCCCAATTTTGGTTATTTTGATTTTTTGACACGTTTTCCAATACAAATGGCGAATGCCACCGATTTACCGCGAGATCAAAGAGTGGCGTTCTGGAGTGGAAGGGGAGGGCAAGGGCACGGTGAAAGTCGCGATTCCATAAGCGTTATCGGTCGCAGGAGCTCCGAGTGTCAAGTCCCAGCTCGAAAAATCGTCCCGTGAGGTCCGTAACGTTTGCGCCACTTTTTGCAGCTCGTTGAGCGTCGCTCGGAGTCTTCAGAGCTCAACGGGATTTCATTAGCTCTCGATCACCCCGATAATGGAGCAAAACGACGAAAATATTCCGTTTCAGCTCAACCGTGACACGGATTGTCGAAACAAAAAAGTCAAAAGGATGAGTTTCACGTAAAAAAGAAAAAATCTAGGGAGTGAAAACGGGCTTCGAAATGGACGGTTGAAAATCTTCTTTAATCTCATTTTTACCGAGCTCATAATTGGATCGATCGACGTGACATTTATAACTCCATTTCCATCGAATGTCGATCGATGTTTGGATAAAAATGGTCGAGTATTTCGTAAGCGAATCAATAGACGGATCGAATTAGCATAAAAAGTGGGAAAAAAATGATCGCATAAATTCTTCCTGTCGCGATAGTTCGAAGCGTGTAAATACCGAGCGACTACTGCTTATCGCGTCAGTTAATTGATTAGAGAAAAATTTATATTCGCTTATTTCAATAATGTAATCGCAACAAACCCGATCGCCACTTTTTTCCTGCCGGCGAGATCGCTTTTTTTCGTGTGATCTAGAAAGAGAAATAATCTAAACGAGATAGAGCGGTGCACGCGGAACAAGCGTAATCACGTGCAGGAGGCCGCAGATCGTTCCAACCAATTTCACAATGTTTCATGATCCGCGCGCGAGTGTCTCAGTATCGAGCTGCCAGTGAGCGACTAATCGCCTTGCTTAACAGTCGGCGGAGCTGGTTTTTCACCCTTTTTTTCACCTCCGTTTTTTCCGACGTTTTTCCCTTTTTTCGTTTCTATCGCGGTCAGTATTGCACGACTCCTTCGTGCCGCGGAGGGAGCCGGAGCCGCGAGGATTGTGACACTTTGGCCGGAGCTCTCGAGCGCGGTTCTTCGGCTCGCTCGGGCGAGCGGCTCCTCGCGAAATCGCGAGAAAACAAGCACCGGAACGTCGTTCGGCTCGGATTTCCCGTCATCTTCGACTGCTTCTCTTTCCCCGCACGCTCATAAGCAGGAGCGCACCGAATCTTTGGCTTAATCAAACCTTTTCTTACAGACAGCACAACGAGCGAATCGCCGATCATCAACGGTTGCTTAGCGATACTCCGTAGATTATTCGCATCTAATTATAACGCTAAATATACGAAATAAGAGTTGTACTAACGAAAGAATCGAGATCGAGGAAGAGTGTCGAGAAAAGTGAGAAATTGGTCGCTTGACCTCACTTTCGGGTTCCGAAACCGCCGATTTTTTCACCCCGGAGACTTTATCGTCTGCGGGAAAGCGAGAGGTCGAGGATTTCAGGGTTTCTCGATCGGCTCATCCTCTTTGCAGATCCTCCCGCAGTCTGGACGGGTCGAAAGAGTTGAAGGAAAGCTCGAAAAATTCACCGGCTGAGTGTGGAGATCGAAAGAGTTCGACGTCATCGATAAAACCCCGGAAAAATCAGTTCCGATTCGCTGTTTGATAAATCGTGGAAAAAATAGGTCCGGTTTTTGTAAGACGGGCGTTTCGGAAGGCGAAATTGAGGCCGAGAGGCCGCAGAACGTGGATGGAAACTCGGTCGATCCCCAGGATCGAAGAGGCTCGAAATCGTCGGTATTCGAGTGACTCGAACTTGTGAAAAACTAACGTAATTAATTGCAGCTTTGTACGAATCGATATCAGCGAATTAGGCTACAGGAAGGGCAGGAAGTCGGAGAAAAAAGCGAAGGGGTCGCCGCATCCACGCTCGAATGACGTAACGAGAAAAAGGTTTTCAGTATCGACGAGAAGAAACGACTGAATCTGGAGGAGAATAGAAAGTGGATTTAATTGTTGTTGCTGTTGTTGTTGGGATGAGATGAAAAGTGAATGAGTAAAGGAAAGCTCGTCTTGTCTTCTTAGCAAGCCGCGGACGGGGCGGCTAGAGCGGCAGGTACGGTGTATCGCGTCGTAGCGGGAACGCAAAGCCTCGGTCTAGGTCTAAGCGCCTCGCGTGACGTTGCTCCCGCGCCAGCACCGGCTGCTCCGGCCCCCAGTGCTCCCGCTGCCAATGCCGGCGTCGCCCCCGCCCCCGCAGCTGCCCCCGCGCCCGGAGCTGGCACGCAACCACCGGTACGCCATTCCTTCCGACAACCACCAACAACAATCAAACAATCATCACCACCAATGTCACGCCAAACTCTCATCTTCACAGGGAATTTACAATTCCATTCATTTTGCACCCAAATTCATCGCGCCAATTATCGTGAAACCCAACAACTTTGGGACGAGTGTGATAATCACTTTTTTTAGTTTATTCTTCTCTTTGGTTGTCATGGGACACGGTCCAAGGATTTTCATTGATCGACGAGGGGCAGAGTAACTTTTGTTCAAAGTTTTCAAATTTTTTGCCAAGTGGTGCAATTTGTTTTTCGAGTTTTTCCAATTTCTTGGAGTTTGAGGTTTCAATTATTCTTGGGAAGCGAAATATGAAGTTTTGGCCACTTTTTTCGTCAATTTTTTTCAAAATTCTTCGCGTTTGGGGAATCCTTTCTGTTGACATCGAATCGGGCACTATTTTTTTATCCTAGAACTCGAAATTCCCGGTTTTTGTTTGTTTTACGAAGTCTAGAAACGATCCAGCACCATGTCCTGTTACAAAGTTTTTTCTTCCTCCTTTCATTCGCATTCGAAATTTCGTTTTATTGTAATTTCAAGAATAATCGAATTGTCCCTTCGTTGTGACGATTTTCACGATAATTTTTCAAGCATAATTCTCTTTCAGTGCACTAACCTCGAGATTCATGCGCCGTTTGCATTGTTTCAATGAGAATTCAAAAATTTTCTGTGACCTTTGCCACTTCGGAGGCAACTTAACACATTTTTAGTCTCACGAATTCTGTCGAACAGGTTCGAACGTCTGATCACGATCGAGCAGTACAAAAATGTGAATTTTTTTCGTAAATTTTGAGTTTGTCAACGTAGAAAAAAGTCTGAAAACCAATCAATCTCGCCCTGGCCAAGATCCGTTGAGATCAGAGTTCCTTGAGCAGTGAAAAGGTCAATCGATTCTCGACATTCGCGTCATTGATCCGTTAAAAATAAACTGAATATCATTTCCACTTGCAGTCAAAAAAATTGGAACAGTAAATTTGATGGGCCGCTGAAACCGGATTGCCACTGAAGCATTAAATTTTATAAATAGAATATTGGATCGAGATCGATATGTCGATAATTCTGGAGAGTTTATTTCCCAAGTAGTTACAGCTGGGAGTGATCAGACGCGGATTCGACGTTGTAAAACGCATTAAAATACTTTCCATTCGAATCTCAATGACGAATAATCGAGCAAAATTTGCTTCGACTTGAAAATCATTTTTTTTTTTTTTTTTTCCAAACAATGTAAAAGCAGCTTAAAATTTCAAGTTTTTGTAATGTTCACGGCGAATCATAAATCATCTCATAAAAAATCATTTTACGAGTATCCCAATCACGAAAATTGCACCTTTTTATATCACCTAACGGAACAAGAAAAAGAACGCATGCTCTCGCACCTTCGCACATCTGTAATGAGCTTTTATCTCTTACCACGTTTACGATTTTTCAAGAAAAAAAGAAGAAACGAATAACTCGATCGATTAACGTGTTCGCGTCTATAGTCTTTTTCTTTCCGATTTCTTCATCTCTTTTCTGTCCTAACAAACTCACCAATCTCTCGACCTTAATTCTTACGATTTAATCGAGGTGTCGGCTGTGCTATTTATGACGAAAGTTTCTCGTTTTTCCTTGCACGAAACGCATGCTCTCGAATCTCAATTTTCAAGCCTTTTTCCTTCCTTTCTTTCTCTATTCTTATTTTTTGTTTATTTTTTTCCATTTCTTTTTTCGTGGATATAACGAAAGTATCGTACGCGCGAGTCCAAGTACATTAATCATCCGATCGTTCCACCCGGCCAACGATCCCGACGCAACGCTGACGACCACCGACTTGTGACAATTTTTTTATATTTTTAGGCCTCCCGTAGAAGAAAATGAGGAAATATAAATCGATTATTAAATCGTGCGTTAGTTTACGTGTCTCGTCGGATTGGGCAATGCCGAGTCACCTGCACCACCAAATACGGATTTTATATTGTTTTTTCGTACGGTAGAACGCACTATTGATTGTACACTAAATCTCAGGAGTGTCGATCGTAGCGGAGCACAAAGTTGGAAAAAAAAGCAAGATTTTAAACCTTCAAAAATGGTATTCGATATCGTTAAATTGAAAAGTATTTTCGGAAGCCCAATTTTCCCATTGAACTTTTGAACTCGAGAAATCGCTGTCCTGATTCGGAGCACCGAAGTTATTGTAAATAAACGCTAAAAGTCATTGCAGTATTGAACGAATGGACAAAAGTTGCTTCGAGAACGTTTGTCAGATTTTTATGACCGGGATTCGATTTCCGACGTCGTTAAGCATCCGAGCAGCAAACTCTCTTCGTATCTTTTATCCCGATCGTTTTTCACGCTCGATTTCAATGATCCAGAGATTCCGAAAATACCTTCAAAATTTTCCAATTGCTGTCAAATACCATTTTTCTTACCTCCTCGAATCCTCCCCCCCCTGCAATGAGTTTGTGGCAGACGAATCAGCACGGTTATGGCTCGCTCAGGCGGGCAGAACGAACATTGTAGAGAGTCGCCTCGGTCCAGGAGTCCAAGGCGACAGTAATTATTCGATAAAGAGAGGTGAACAGGTGTTTAAATCGAGTTTCAACAAGCCTCGATGGCAGAGCTGATTCGTTTGCCCGCATCATTTTCACCGCCAACAATAAGCCTTTTTTCATATTTTTTTTATCAATTTTTATCTCGAGGACGAAGCGGAGGACAGAAGCTCGATAATCGTGGAGCATTTAAGAGTGCAGATTACAGCGAAGAGTCGGAGATCGCACGGGCGTTGATCGCCCTTCAGAAAAATCTTAGCTTTTCCTTAAAATTTATTTTAAAGAGCCATCGAGCTTCTCCTCCTTCTTCGGATCCGAGCTCACCCGTGTACGTCGGTTTGCCAAAACACCATATTTTCGGCCACCTCGCACTCGCTCTGTAACGATATAAACAATTGTTATTACGATGGCAACGATTGACAGCATATCGACGTAGGAGTGCACCTTTAGGGGATTTCAGTAGCGGCAGGATCGCAGGGGAAGGAGAATTGTGGCGGCAAACATATATTTATAAATATGCATTTAAAATATGTGTATTTATACTTATGCGCAGGGACGTAGAAAAGGAGAAAAGCGAAATGACTTTTTTTCGGGAGTTCGGATGGTCCTTGCTCCGAAAGTTTGGCCGATATCGAAAAATCACAGAGAACATTACTCGTAGTAAATTTCCTCAGCTTGAGAATGAGACTTGTTGCGTCGAAATCGCTCCATCGGTCCAGCTTGTAGAGCGGTTTAAAGAAAAGTCATCCCGTCACACTCTTTTTTCTACCTCGCTGTCCAAGTAGGAGGATTTAAATGGCCATTATCTGGCAATATCTTTGTGATAAATGATGTGTGTATGAGATCGTGAGAGGTGTAAGCACCGTAGTGTCGGGAGCGCTGGAGCTGTGGACGTTGAGGTGCATATACTACATTATTATTGAAAGTTACTATTGTAGGTATATGTTTTGTGATGAAATAATTCATTGATCGATTAATGGAAGCTACTGTTTTACACACCACCGGTATATGCACGCGTCTATTTTCTGCTCTTTTGCTCTATTTTTGTATTATCCACGTATGTAATTTGATTGGATTTTATTCATTTTTATCTCCTTTTCTTACGTAGATCTGCAATTTATCTTGAATTTTTTTTTTTTTTCTTTATTTTTGCCGTAATAATCTCTTTTCCACCGTTCACCAGTACGGAGAATGACAAAATTTAATTTGAAATTTGCGCCCAATGTCATGTCTTGAATACCGCAACATCCGAATTTTCGCATGATCGATGTTTCTTGTTCATTTTTATTCCATTATTTTGCCTGCGGACAGAAAAATTTTCTGTTTTTGTTCTTGTTTCTTCGATTTCGGAGCTTTTTTTAATTAAATTTTCTTCTCTGTTCTTTTCGATTTCCTCTGTATTCTCACGGATCGTCCAAAAAATTCTCGTCCCTGAGAGAACCGAGGGATCAGCTTTGTTGTTGTTGTTGTTTTTATTCAAAATTGATCTCGTCCATGAGAAAAGAGTGAAAAACGACGGAATATCCCACCCCCCGCTACAACTGAGCTCCGTTACCTCGAATATTTTTCAGCTCGTCGCCGGAAGCGGAAGCTCTCAACAGGGCGACGTCGCTGCTGGAGCACCCTCGCCAGGACGTAACGACGGCACCACCGAAGCTGTTCCTGGACCCGTCACCAGGCTCTTCGTTATCGCTAATCGAGGAATCTCGAATCTCATACAAGACCTTATCCTCGTAAGTATCGTTTCTTCGGACTCGTCATCAAATCGATTCGAATTATCAATTTTTCATCGACGCTGTCACCCTTCGAGCAATCCTCAGCTGCTTCATTTTCGGATTCAATTTTACATTTTTTCAGTAATTTTTTATCGGTCTGGAGAAAATTAACTTTTAGATTTTCAAAGGTTGAGGCATCGAGACACTTTCACTTGAATTTTGTTGACTAGCCTCGACCTTGGGCATGTCAAATCTTGCAAATCGTTTCCGACACCCTGCAATAGAAAATATCGGGGAAAAAAGTGAAAAAAATTCTTCAATGTCAGACGGTTTCGATGATTTCAAGATTCCCGCACAAAATGGAGAAAGTTTTACGAACAGAAAGGTCTTTTTCCACTGGCGTCAGAGCGACAGGTATTTGAGAGCAGAAACGAGGATTTCGGCTCAATAAAATATCCAACCGTGAAGGCAATTAAAAATCTCTCGCATAATAAAGAATCGCGATTGCAAAACGGAGATGCACATAACAGCTGAGGAGCGGGGCGTACATATTCGTTGGCATAATAAAATTACGCAAACGTTTCTCTGCATGGTTTCTTCCTGATACACTTTTATGACTTTCGCTTATTTAATGGTGTATTTCTCTTGACCGGCGTACTGGTAAATAGTGAGAAATGCGAAAGGTAGACAAACACACGAGCAAATTGCCCCGATATTGCTTCTCGGTTAATTGCTCGAGCTTCCCACCGCGATTAGTCTCTTTGGCGCACAAAGCGAGAACATTTCGATTGCTTCATTCGAGGCAACGGTTGCAGTCGAGGGGCTCACTGAACGGCGTCGAAAAAAGGAAGAAGCTGAATCCTTTCGATCGAACCGTTCGATCGATCGTCGACTCGTTCACGTGGACTATTAAAATTGAAAAAAAAATAAGGAAATCCAACGATATCATGAGATCCAGTTTGAAAAAATGTCGTTGGCAGTTAATATACAGGGGAAAAAAGATATATTCCGGGACAAGTTTAATCGCGACTCAAATATTCGTCGCCCCAAGGGATGAAAAGTCGTCGATCTTTCTCGACTCCCGAGCACTCGATTCAGACCCCTTTTCAATCGAGCGGGCAAAGGAGAGAGGAATTTCGTGTGCGGTGCTCCAGTTATAAAAGCGTAAAATAATTACGCAATTCGGGGGCCTCTCCCGGCAAAGCCGAATCGCTGGAAAGCAAAAATGTTGTGCTCCGGACTTTCTCTATGAAATAGCTCGTCCGCCCGGAGCCCGGGGGTCCCCGTCCCAGTTGCGCAACATTCCCCGCGTAAATATTCTTACAAAGAGCACGTATTCGCGGCTGCTTCGAGGCACGCGAGCACCGCCGAACGTTCTTTTTTCCTCTCTCGCTCTTTCCAACTGCGGCACTCGTTTTTCCCTTCGTTCCGTCGCCCCAAACTTCGACGCTCGCGGAACGCCCGGGTGACCCATCGCTTACCCAATTACCGAGCAACTGTGACGACCACCAAATTTTTCACGCGAAAATACATTTTTACTAATTTAGAAGAAAAAAAACGGCGAAACGTCCGAAAATTTGCAACAAAATTTGCAGCTTTTTGGGTTTGCTTTTTCGTACTTGTAACGAGAGGATTTCCAAAGACAATATTCACCAAGTTTCCCGAAATTTTAACGGAACTTTCAATTAAGGGACTTTAAAACTTACGAAAATTTTCACTTTGCCGGTTTACTCAATTCTTGATGTTGGGAACACGAAATTATTTTAAAAAAAAAAAACTAAAAAATCGATGACTCAATGACGACTGTAAATTCGCGTAAAGATTGAGAAAAACTAAGTGAATTTCTACGATTTTTTAAGTAGCGAAACCCACAAAAATGATGACTCGGGCTCGTCTCGATTTTTTCCCATTCATTAGGATTCGTGTTTTGAAAAAAGCATTAAATTCCATATTCCATGGTCAGAGTTTCGTCTTACCGAAATGTTTATTTTAACTCGATCGGATTTTATTCGATGAATTGCATCATAAATCCGCAGAAGGGTGATAACTGAAAGAAGAAAGAAAACCATTACGAAAAAGGCACGTCAATGACATCGAATTTTTCACTCGTTTTAATCCGCTTGAATCGGAATGGCAGCGAGAGTGATTTGCGTAATTCGTTGAAATCGGTTTGAAAAATATCCAGTCGAACGATTATTACAAATCGGTAAATTGCTCAACGTAAACGGTTCATAAATTCTCATAGGAACGATGAAATAGCGAATCTCGTAGAAGGTCATTAAAATCCAAGGTGAATATTGTGAATTCGAAGAGCACGATTAACGGCTTTCTCTCTTATTTTGTTAACAGCGTTTGGCGGCAACGAGTGAGCGCATAGTCAACTTCAAGGCAAGACTCATCACGTCGATCATCTAGAAGAGAAAATGAGAAGAAAAAAATACACACACACACACACACACACACACACACACACACACACACACACACACACACACACACACACACACAATATTCGTCACAAAAGAGAACTTTTTTCTTACCACATGCAATAAAAAATCACGTGTGGCGCGAGAGACAACGCAGAAGTGTTTCGCGACGACGAAAACCAACGGAAACGAAGAGTGTCGAGAAGCTGTGAAAATTCTCGAAGAAATTCAACATTCAGAAGCAAACGAAGATTACAACGACGAAAGGAGAACG
Source organism: Venturia canescens (assembly GCF_019457755.1). Lineage (NCBI taxonomy): Eukaryota > Metazoa > Arthropoda > Insecta > Hymenoptera > Ichneumonidae > Venturia > Venturia canescens. The sequence goes on from NC_057430.1 coordinate 15,886,271, forward strand.
CGACAGTGAGAAGATTCACGAGAATACGTGAACAATGTTACGATTATTGCTGCCAGAGCTCAGGGAGGCGAAAAAAAATGGAAAAGCACATACTCGAGACTCCAAAAGATTCAATAATCTTACTGGGACCACGATTTTGTGGAAAATATTTTATGAAATGATTGGGAAACTCGAGTACGACGACGGAACGTATTCCAGATTAAAGAAAAAATGAAAAAAAAAATGAAAAAAAAGATTTGTAAGGCGAAATAATTGTGGGAATTCGTTGCTCTTTGTACTCGAGATTCCTGGCGATTGACATTAATATCGATAATCGAAACTAATCGATGGATAATATCGATGCTACGATAATCAATCGATTTCATTCGTCGTATCGTCCATCGATATTTTACAATTGATCCGTTTCATTTCTGTTGATCATCGATTTATTGATAATTTATGTTGAAAATCGATTGGAGCCTCGCTGAGCCTTTTCCTAATGAATCTGTTCGATTCCTTTCTCCTATTTTCCCCATTCACTTTTCAAATTCTTTCTCTACTACCCTGCTACGTAATTGAATAGGATCATTCCACAAGATCGATCTTTCGTTTCACCAAAATGCTGTGAAATCTCGTTTTTGATTTATTTTTATTTTTTTGTAAATAATCTTAGATTTATTGTTTTCTTCACTTTTGCTCTCTCTCTCTCTCTCATGACAATTTATTTTTGTATGAAATTATTTGAGAAAACAGTGCCTGTGAGTCCTGATCGTTTCTATTCGAGTACAGTGAGAGAAATTTTACATTTTGGCTACAGAGAGACGCTACCCGACGTCGGTGGACTAGAAATATTTCATTTTTACTCATAAATTTAGATGAAAAATTTCGAAAATTTATCGAAAACGTGCAAGAAGAAAAATGATTTCTAAGATCACTGATCGACGAATCGATCATTGAGGAACCGGAATTCAATGTTGTTCATAAAATTTTCTCCTGAGCCTATTCAACGACCGAATATGACGAGGCAGTGCCATACAAATATCTGGTACTCCGGAGGAACAATTTTGTGAAAGAACGATCAGAAAAGAGTCCATGAAAATCCTACTTTATTTCTCCCTCTTTCTTTGTTCTTACTCTCTCTCTCTCTCTCAGAGATTTGCATGTGCAAATAATTCCTCGTTATTTTGTAGTGTAAATAAATATTGTTTCGATAATAAGTAAACGAAGAAGTTTGAGGTCGCCTGATTGTTTGAACCCTGTCGAAACCTCCAATGAGGATTAATCGTTGTTCGATTGGCAGATTATCGAAATCGGAGATTTTCATCGAAATTTGATAAAGCTACGGTGGGGTGTATAAATATATATTTATTTGTATAATCGAACTGGAGTTATATAGATATATATATATATATATAAAAATAATAAAAAAATGCTCGTTTATATCATTGGAAATCACGTGATTCGTTGAGGCATTCGATGTCGTAATTAAGTTCGTTATTCGTTGATTATTTACCGGGCTCACCGGAATCGGGACTCATACTTTTACCGAAAGCCCACGAGCACTCGCCAGGATTCGCGTGACACTCGCACGAATCCCAACGTCTTAGCTACGGTGGCGAAACCAAAGGAGCTTCCTCCGTGACCTCGGACACACCAACGTACACCGGATCCCCCAATCGGACCGTTCCGTTTGGCCCTTTCAGGCCCAAATGGATACCCATCACCGGACTGTCCCCGGTGTACGGTCTCAGCACAGGATCCTCTATCAGTCGGTACCTTTTTAAGAACAAACAAAATTTCGATATGGCGAAATATCGTGGATGCGATAATGGTTATGAGAAAAACGAAACTCTTCGATTCGTTGACCGAAATCGAATTTCGTAAGCTCCTACAATGAAATTGGTCCACGAATGAAAATTTTCTTACGGGAAATCGTTAAGGTTGGGTAAAGTTAAGTCTCACATTGGAATTGCTCGGTTCTTCGTCCAGTGAATCGATGGCAACGATTAACCGGATGACTCGATCTAAAATCGTGGAAAACTGGAGCTTACTTTTTGAGAGTTTTGAGGGGTTCCATTTTAGGATGCTTGACGGCAGTCTCTGGATCGATTGTGGTGAAGATGCAACGAGTACAAGGTTTGACGTTGCGAAAAATGACGCTTCCAATTTTGATCCAATCCCACTCGTCTTCCTCGAGTGCCGGTGCCCCTCGGACGACGAAATTGGGTCGGAAATGTTGTGGAGTCACGGGATCTTCGACGCGAGTATTGAGGTCGGAAATGGACGCTTCGTTGATGAGCATGTAGCTTGTCGCGTCCGGATAAGCGCCCTAAAAGTAGCGTGGAATTAATAAAATGCAAGAAAAGTAAAAATAACGGAGGTAATTGTGGTAATTGATGGAAATAGCTCGAGCGTATCGTCGCGAAATGATTGCTCGTTCTCCAGGGAGCTGGTAAAACGTGAGTTAATCGGAAAAACTCAGCAGGAAGCGCCGTTTCTTATAATCTACTTCTCTTTTTTATCTCTCCTTTTTTGCCACTGAGGAGAATAAAAAGTGCGGTAATCTTACCGCATCGGCGGGCTCGATCAGGGGGAAAGCTTCGTTATTCTTTCGAACTTCTCGCGACGGTCGATCTAACGGATAATAGACGAGTCTGAGACCGTCGTCTTCTTGGAGAAGAAAACGGGACAGCCAGCGCGCTATTTCTTCGCCGCAGTCTCGGGCCGTGACCGATTGTCCCCAAACGGTAGCCTGGAAATTTTTGCTCTTCAAATGCGCCAAATCAATGCTTATCGACATCATGCCAGGCGCACGGAGAGTCAATACCGATCCAGCCACGCTCGGCGATATCTGCGAACAAAAAGAACGTTTCAATTCGTTGAAATCTCCATCGCAGCATCGACGATTTTTCCATTTAATTGCAGGCTTTTTTATTCGCCTAAATTGTACAAAATACGATCGAATTTTCTTGAACTTTACAGTTTACTTTGATGGCCAATTAAGTCAATCGATAAATCGAATAATTTGACAGTGAAGAATAAAAAAAAAAAATAAAAATAAAAAAAATCCATTTTTGAAGAAATTCGAAAAAAATCTGAACTTGTGCTTCACGCTTTTAAGGCCACAACAGCTGTTCATTTATGGCCACTAAAACTGAATGCTCGTGCTCGACTTTTATCGACGTGGCAACCATCGTGATTGTTACAATAAATTATATTTTCTGGTATGGCGCAGGAAACTGAGCCAGAAATGTCAATGTCGATTTTAGTGCGGCAGGATTTCAGTGGACAAGCAATTAATAACAAAGTTTGAATGAGACATTTTTTATGGTGGACATAAAATTATGCGGTCGAGTATTTCGGCCATAAAATCCCGCGCAGTTTACGATGCTTTTTCATCGAGCATTTAACGCATTTTCATTTCCCCTTCGCGGCACGTCGAAACAAAAACTTTGAAAAATCTTTATTTATCTATCAATCGGAGTTTTAAGGCAGCGACTTTTGGCGAAGTGAAAATACTGAAAAAATTGGGGCATGCTTACCTGCACCATCCTCGGATATTGTCTCGCCGTTTTGAATTTTCCATCGAGATCGATGACCATCAACGTACGATCCCGGAGCCAGCCGGACTTGAGTCCGAGGAGAGTACACTCCAACGAATTTTCTCTTATGGGGCCGAGCGATTTGACCGGAAACACCATCAAATCGCTGATCTCACCGACTTTGCGCCATTTTGAGGGTGGTCCAGCCTTCTGCTTGCGCGACCATAACCACCAAAACACGAAGAATGCGGATCCAGCACCCACAGCCAATGCTGTCACGTAGCCCAGTCGAGTTCGGTCTGCAACATTATCGCACGCACGGTTATATAAAACGCGAGCCACTTTATCGCGAAGTAAAAATTGACTTGCGAGGTTAAATATTTCCTTATCTGTTTCCCAGTAAACAAAACACTGAGGACGTCCTCGGCGTTGAATTTATGGTTTTTTTGAAAATGTTTTTGTCCGATGGTTTCGATGAAAGAGGCCATTTTATCGAAAAAAATGAAAAAAATTAGTGCCAAGGTCACAAAATGAGAAACTGACGTTTTTTGATAATTTTACTGACTTTCTAAGCGTCGTAAATACTGCAGGATATTAGTAGTCTATATGTTAATTGAGGAAGGAACGCGGAGGACCGTGCCAAGCGGAACACGTTTCGCTCGAAAGAATCTCGTTGTCGGGCTGAGTGAAAATTTCGCAGAGCAGCTCCAGTTTTCTGGGAAGTTCCGTTCCCTTCTAGGAATTCGTGGACCCTTTTCACGCCTCGAATTTCGATAATGATCAAGTTTTGGAAGGTTGGAAAATTCGAGGCGAAAAAAAAAGTTTTTGTGCCGATGGAAAAATTCACAGGTTTTTGTAATCGAAGAAAACAAATGATTTTGTTACGGTCCAACGTAATTATTATGAGGGCTGTAACAGATGACGTTTACGACGCAACAATAAACGCAGTTGTAACGGATCACGAAGCAGCATCGTTCCTGACTGAGCAACATGCATTTTTCTTCTCTATTCGGTGTACCGTTTCGTTCATTAGGACTGAGAAATAAAAATAGGCGCTGCTAATGACGCGGAAGACCGGTGGTCACTCATACGGACGCGTGTGCTTCCACGTTAAATTGTACTTCGTCTGTGCATACAGAGATGGGGCAGTAACGGTGAGCAGAAAATATAATTCTGTGAAGCACGAGTTCAGAACTGTTTTCATATTCAGAAGAACGAAAATCAACAATTTCCGAGAATTTAGTTGATCGTTTCTCCTGTCAATGGGACTGGAGGAAACAAATCAATCCCAAGAAAAAATGAAAACAATAGAATACCGTGATTCGAACGGTTTTGTCAGTCAAAAAAAAGGTACAAAAATGATTAATTGACGGGTTCGAGTCACGAGACGATTGCGTCAATTTTACGAGCAATGATAAAACGGAGAGTACAATTTTCATGTCTACTTTTATTTGAATTTCTGGGAGATAGCGTTTGCTCTGTGATATGAAATAAAATACGCGATTCATTCAGCTCTGCAAAAAATTCATAGATATGTTTGTCATTGAAGACGCGAGACGACGATCACGCAGCAATCGATACAACGCGTAAAGCGCCGGCGATTGGGCGTTGCACTTTGTAATTTCGACGATTTTACAGAGAATTTATAGTGATTTTTATTTTGTCGTTTTTTGACCGAAATTTTATAAATGAGATGAAAGTTTATTGGTGTTGACAAGTGAAGACGAATTTTTTCTAATACCAGCGCAAGCTGCTGTGCTTTTTCGAAGTATTTTTTTCGTCCTTTGTTTATATTTACGAGGCGTGCGAGAAGCCAGTGACTAGGAAAACAATATTTAATCGCTCACTTACCCATTCCAATACCACGTGTTTGAATGATTATTTTTTGCCGACGAAAAGGGCTTGAATACTCTCGTCGAAGGAACGTTCCTCGCCGACGATCGAGGCCCAACTAAACGAACACCGGGACACCGCGGGAGAAATCTTTACGAGCTTCTTCGCACTGTTCATGCACAGACATGCCGGAGAAACCGCGCGTACCGTTATCAATTCACGACGAAGCGCAAATATGTCGTTCGTATGTCATGTAGAATATGCGCATAAATATTCTAATGTGACATGAACTTTCGTGGAATAACCATGAAATTTTTTGGTCTATTTAAATCACAATAGTTTATCGATTCCATATTTTTATCATCTCAATATTTCAATTGATTCAACACAGCGCATTTATATTTTGTATAAATATTGATGATTATTTTTTACAAAGTCGCAATTAATCTACCGAGAAAATATTAAAATTATACATTTGATACATTTGGTCATCAAAAGCATCGTTAAAATCGAAATTTGCTGTATCAACGGATGGTCAGTTGATTACTAGATCGAGAAGTTTCTTTGTGCTTCTAGATGTCACTACTCACATTTTCCGTCCCGTAAAATTCTTTGTTTAGGTTGGATTTTTTGGATTGTCCATTTAGAACAGTATGACAACTGGCACTGTCACTGAAACGTTTTTATTGCGACTGTTCGATGTTATACTTTAAACTCGACGTCGAGGACGTTTAATCATCATTTGAGAGACATGACTGTGACGTTACATCGCGATCAAATTATCACTTAGCGAAACTCGAGACCTGTAATTCTACATATTTTTTTAGCCCACAGTGTGGCGCGTTCTCGAGCTTCGAACAAAAAGATTTCCAACTGCACTCCCATATTATTATTCTGACGTGAAAGATTATCGAAGAGTGGGAGGAAGCGGACTGTTTTTTCCTGTGTTTTTCACCCAATAAATCTCCATCTTCGCGAGGGTGAGTCATTTGACGTTTTAACAAGTTTCATCTCATTACCGAACGACTTTAGGAAATTTTTACATTTTCTGCGCAACTTCTTCGTAAATACCCTCAGTAATAATTCTGAGGTCACTTATGAGGATCCAACAAGTTCAATTACACGATCAAACAGGTTTCGATCACTACAGAAAAGCCTTTCGTTTATTTTCTAAAGAAACTCCTTTATTTTAAATAACTGTTCAGTCCTGTCAAGAGTGCTGAAATGTCAGTGATCACGCAATTTCTATCTCTTCAAATAACTCTGGTTACAAATTTGTATTCTTCACGTTTTAGACAAAAAAATGCCACTCTTGTACAGCGTAGTGGCTCGAGGGACCACTGTCCTAGCTAAACATGCCACGTGCGCTGGAAACTTCGAAGATGTTACCGAACACATATTGGCAAAAATACCGCCACAAAATGACAAACTCACTTATACCCAGGGACCATACTTGTTCCATTATATCTACGAAAATGGAATTATCTACATGTGCATCTCCGACGACGTATGTTATTTCTTAAAATTGCTTATTTTGTCATTTATTTTTATCTCTACTATTTATAAGAATGTTTTCATAATTATTTTTACTTCTCTTCTATTTTCTGCACATTTGCTTCAATTGTTTTAGTTTTCATTCTCAAATTACACAGTTCATTTGTTATTTCCTAATTGCCTTTTGGGTTTATGCATCATGAATAAACTTTTTTCATTTTTCCATGCACTTGGCACTTTTTACTGTTTTGAATTGTTTAAAAATTAGAATTTTCACGAATAATGTTCTTCGACCCAAAAAAATATGAGGAAAAATCATAAATTTTTCAGGACTTTCAAAGATCCAGAGCTTTTTTATTCCTGAACGAGATCAAGAGACGCTTCCAAGCCGGATACGGCGAAGGAGCCCATACCGCAATGCCGTATGGGATGAACACAGAATTTTCTTCAGTATTAGCCAATGAAATGGTAAAGTTTATGCAATCCTGAACACTGATCATTCCAATTTTCCATGAATTAATATTAATATCAAAATTTTTTACTGTTTCCTCGTAATATCCAACAGAAACACTACAGTACATCCAAGGACATCGATACTCTATCGAAAGTTCATGGTGAGCTCGACGAATTGAAGGATATTATGGTCAGAAACATCGACAACATAGCAATGAGAGGAGAACGTTTGGAACTTCTCGTATACAAGACTGAAAATTTGACGGCAAGCGTGAGTTTTCTAACTGACTCCTCTGAAAAGTCCTTGAATCTCTGGAAATACAATTGTAATTTTCTTGTTTAAACATTGTGTATTCGTTTTCATTTCCAGTCTGTTACTTTCAACAAGACCAGCCGAAATTTGGCTCGTTTGCTGTTTTGGAAAAGCGTCAAACTTTATGTGATCGTTGCTGTAGTATTAGTGGTGAGCACCGGCAACTAAAAAATTAGAAATACTTTCGATGACACGAATATTCTTACGATGAAGTTTTCTCCAACTCTTAAGAAGAAAGAATGAAAATTATCGTGAATTTCGTAATTCTAGGTCGTGATTTATTTCATCATTTCCATGTGCTGCGGTGGTCTCGCATGGCAAAAGTGCGTTGGGAACTGAACGAGCGAACCTAGCAAAACGCATTGAGATAAAAAAACGACGGAAAAAATGTAAAAATACTATCCGAAAACCGGTGTCAACGTACGAAGAAAAACTCGTTAATCCGGACAACAGTTGATATAAAAACAGAGTTTTTCCACCTGAATTGCCCGTTCGCGTAAGTGTATCGATGGACTTTCGAATAGGTAACAAAACAAATGTATATACATATATATATATTGCATATATTTCGTGTAACCTTAAAGTACTCTGTTATACGTTTAAGATTTTTATGAAAGATAAATAAACAAATGATTTTATTCGCTTATCAACTTTTCCATCGTTCAAATCTCCTCGATTTTTTTACATTATATCTATTCCGTTATTCAAACTTTTATCATTTTTTCCGACCTTACCTAAGAAAAGTATCAAAAACGTCTTTAATGAAAAATTAGTCGTTTTAATGAAAAATTCTTATTACAGCACCCCGAGCTGAAACTTTTCGGGTTAAAATTCATTGTTTTGGGGTATTTGGAATTTTTTATCGTACACAAACAAAGGATTTTGAGTCTCGGTCTCGAAAAAAAGGCAAAAATTAGATCTTTGCTCGAACGTGAGTTGAGAAGCCTACTGAATTGGTTTGTTTTGAGGTCAAATTTTCGGATGCTGATGAATATTGAGTTCGAGGTTCCCAAGCGTCGGGATTTTTGAGAGGCTGAGAGTTTAATGAAAAAGCCTAAGATGCTGATGATCACTGAGGGATCGAGGAAGTAAAAAAATGCAATATTTCGAATAAGAAGGTTGAGAAAATTGAATTTATCGATAGTGCCGAAGAGCCCAAATAATATTCGAAGCACGAGGCAATTTCTGCGTTCAGGATTGGTGAATGGATCGGGAGATATAAAAAAGAGGGATGACTCGCGTCCACAGATATGCGGAGAGTCGTAGAACCGTGCACGAGCCCGGGGGGTTGCAACGTTTTATTCACAGTTGAGCAGGCGCGTGTGCGGGAGATGGCGGAAGAAGGAGACGAAGCGGAGCAGCGAAGAGAGAGAGAGAGAGAGAGCGAACAACGAGAGAGGGAAGCGAGCGAGGGTCGGGGGTTGGAGTAGGAAGTAGTATCCGAGCCCGGGTCATTCGAGGCTGGGTGTTCCAGCATGTCGATGCGTGGAGCGTTTTCTCGGGGGGTGTGAAAATATCGTCGAGTTTCGTCGTCAGGATTGATCCGGTGAGAGAGGAGAAAAGCTCGGAAGCTGTTTCATTTGAACGGGCGTGGATGCTTGGAGACGCGTGGCAACTCGAGCGAAGGAAAAATTGCCAAAAAATAGATTTCCGTAGGAGGAGGTGAAGGAGAGCGAGGGAAACAGGAAAATACGAAAAACCTGGGGACCTTGGTCCAGGGGAACAAGTTTCGCGTCGAGCGACAGCCCGACGGAGCACGACACGCGCGTCCCAGCCTCGTTCGACCCTCTCAGACCCGCGCGAACCCCCCGAACCTCGCAGACGCTCGCGCTCGCATTCTCCCGTCGCTTCCGTCACGTATATGTCGTATTTGTACGTCGTACGACGTCGCTGTAGCCGCCAAGTCGCGTATAGTAGCTCGCGGACTGGCCAAGGGATGGAACGAGCCCCGCGACTGTTCTCGCCACAGCACTGACTCGTCGTCAGGCTTCGGGAGAGCTTCCGTCGCCGAGTCGCCCGCCTTTCGTAGTGCTCTCGTCGATGTTTATCGACTTTTTCTCCGCCGGAGCTATCGAAAATCGTCCCTCGGACGCGTGCTTCGCAGTGTCGTCGGCTCCGGCTCCGTTCTCCCTGCCGTTTTTTTCAATATTCTCGTTCCCCGGGCTCGATCCAGAGATCCGGAAAGTGTCCACGGATAAACGGGCCCCCGCGGAACTGTCAGATGCCCCGGACCGGGCCGAGCCTCGAGGAAACGACAAAATGTCTTGGAAGCAACAGCCTCGCCTCGCTCCGCAGCTCCCTCCGCTCTTCAGCCTCTGAATCTCCAAGCTTTTCAGTCATTCTCGACAAATTTATCGCCCCCGAGTACTCAGGTGAGTCAACATTTTAGTGCTTCCATCATTTTTTACATTTTTTGCCTTCCCCCGGCGGCCACCGCCAGCGAAATGCCAATTACAGCCCTCGAAGCTTGATCGATGTTTATTGTGCATATTTAACGAGAGAGGGGTGCATGCCTTGCCCGGGCTCAACGCCCCGGATATTATTGGATCACTTCCCCCGCGTTCATACCTCTCGATAGGCTTGTCAAAGAAACCGAAAATTTGACAGGTGCCCACGCTTCTACATCCCCCGACGCTTTCTCCGTTTTTTAATTCGCCCTTTTTTCATGTCCCCGCCAACTTTTGCTCCCGAGAATCCAGGCAACGTAGCGAGTCACGTTTCCTCGGGTTCTCCTCATACATTTGCTCCATTCTACAGCCGCTTCAACCGCACTCGAAACAACTCGATTTATAAGTGGAACACTTTCACTGTTTTTCGCCCAGCCGAGCTCTCCGCTCCCCCTCCTCGACAATAGCGAACACCATGAAAAGTGAAAATTCTCCGTCACGAGCCAAGCATTCGTCTGCGTTCACGACTTTCGTGCTTATTTCGACTTCTAATCGTTCATCGTGCTTTTCCCTTTTGGACGAACATTTCCTGGCAGAATTCGTTTCACCGATTAAAAGCGACGAGAAAATCGAAATTTCCATTTCTACCGTTGAATATTTGAGCTCTCGTTTTATCGTGGTTTCAATTTTTTATTTTTTTCAACACCAACGCAGATGTTGTTGTTGTTTTTTTTTTTTTTTTTTTTTTTTAAATGATTGAAAATTTTGATTAAAATGAGAAATTCGATGAGGGAAATTGAGTCGAAGCATTTGGGATGAAAATTCGACTGGTTTGGGCTTGATTTCTCGGTTGGCAGAACGATAAACGGTGGCAGAAAATCGTGGCTCAAATGAGCTGCAGTTTCTTTGTACACAAAGCCCGTAGACGAACGAACGTCCTAAAAGCTGAGTATTCTCTTGTAGGATATCGTAACAGGCGGGGGACGTAGTTTTATGGGGATACGATTCGATGCCACGTACGAGCCATAAAACATTGGGCGAAACGAGCGTTCCGAGGGTCATCCCTCGTTCCACGTCTCGAGCGCGAAATCCCATGAGATCGTGTGTACGTCGTAGTTGCTCCTTTCGAAAGATGTTTTTCGAAGTACGATGGACGATAGGCGCGTTGAAAAATCGTCATCGGGAGAACGCCAGTTCATTGAAGGTACGAATTATCAAGAAAGTTTATTTTTTATTTCAATGTGAATCGAAGCGATTTTGTAAATTAAAAAATCGTGAGAAAAGAAGGGAAAAGCTCGGGTCAAGTGATCAGAAACTGTCGAAATCGATGAATTTCTGTACGTTAAAAAATGATTAAAAAATTTGAATCGAAGGATCGAAAGACTGTCGAAAACGTTGGATTTTTCGAAAACTGAAAAAAAAAATTTTTTAATTCTGATCGAAAAGCCTGAATCGATTAATAAAAACAATTCAAATTTTTCACGAAACGGAAATACGCTTCAGACGAGCGATCACTAAAGCAGCGAAAACGTAAAATTTTCCTAGAAGCAAAAAATATTGAAAAAATTGGTCTTAAAATTTCGAATCGAGCGATCGAGGATTCTGAAAAACCCTGAATTTCCCTAAAATGAGTAAAAAGATGAAAAAATAACTTGGAAACAGGTTGTTTTCGTCCGAAGAAGCCGAAGCCTCGTGATCGAGGCAAGCGGACGATAAAAATTGTTTGTTTTTGGGACGGTCGCAGGGTGAATAGTGCGGACCGAGGAAGAGGGCGAGAGGAGGGTGCGAATGTCGGTGGGATGCATCATTCAAGGGCAATTGTTTTGCGCTGCAGTAGCTTGGAAGCTCATCCACGGATACGTGTAAAGGGGCGGAGGTGGATGGCGCAGGTTCTTTAGAATTGCGAGGGGATGCGTGCTAGAGGCGCGGAGGGTTGTCGATCCTCGTGAGGAAAGAGAAAGAAAAAAAGGGCGAAGAAAGTGAGACAAAGGATTTGTCGTTGCGTCTGTAAGAAGAGAAGAAGAAGAAGAAGAGAGTGAAAAGGGGTGAAAGCGAGGGAAGAAAAGAAGATAAAAGGAGATAAAAGCAGCGGGGAATAAGGGATGAAGCGAGAGCTTCGAGGAAGAGGTGGCGAGCCGGGTAACGTACACGCGTCCGGACTATAATACCTGACGCGGGAGCTCCGAGGACGTGAGGAAAAGAAGAAAGAAAAAAGGTATTGAGAATAGCGATAAGAAAAAATGGGAGAGAGCAGCCCCGACTTGAGCCTACGGCTTCGCCGAGGCAGCTCCGACTCCAGGGACTCGTTTTACATGGACTTTGCACAGGTACGTGCTCTTCAGAACCCTTTTAGCTCTTGCCTTCCCTCGCCCAGCCTCGCACGGGGCCCCCTCAAACCTCTATTTTCCAGGATTAAATATCCTCCAGTCATCGCGACCTTTCCATTCATTTTTAAACAAGAATTTCGCCTTCAAATAACTCTTGACGGGCTATGAACTATGAAATTTTGTGTGTGCTCAACGCCCGATGCGGAAGCCCGTGTTTGCCTGGCGGCAAGTGACATTTCCAAAGTTTGCCTCGAAAGGGCTTCTCTCGCGCTCCGCGTATTTAACTTGAGTTATGAAGCGACCAAGCCTAAAGTAGTTTCATCACTGTAAATTCATCCCCATTGTCGAGGGCTCGTTAATTGTAATAAGTTTCAAAATTTCACGGTTTAAAACGTGCGAGGGGGGGGGGGGCCAAGCGGAAACGAGTTTTCGACGTTTTCGCATATACAAAAATTGGATTTTTGTTTGGAGAAAACTTTCGTAAATTGTGAATTTGTAGAAGGCTCGTTTCCGGGGTGGAAAAGATTAGTGAAAATTTGAGCAAACGATCCAACATTGCGATTCGGTACGCGAGGAGCGTTGGATCTCAGCCAATTCGTAAAATCGCTCACGCGTTTCTCTGCGAATTCGCAGGGTATCGATTCGGACATCGAGGAAGTTGCACGTCCCAATGACAATTCTGATCCCATACCGGACAACGGATTGGACGAGAATGGCGAAGACTTTCCACCGCTCGAAGATATCACGACGATTCCGGAGGAGGCATCCGAAGAGCTCAGAGAGGAGGAAGAGGAAGCTGCGGCTGCAGCCGCCGCCGCCGCCGCAGCCGCAGCATCCCTCGAGACTCACGTTAGTTCGCGGCAGAAAACTCCCGAGCTGTTACTGTCTGGCGTCAATGGCGACAGGGAAAACCAGAAACCGTCCAAGTGAGTTCAAAACTCGACTAAAAGCAATGCCTTTTCCAAACCGAGACTTTCCCTTCGCTCTCCTCTTATTTTTCTCTCTCTCTTTTTTTTTTCCTATTTTTAACACTCCGCCCATCTGTCTGAGTGCTCTAAATTCGAGACTCGAACATTTCGATCGATTTGCTTTTGTATTTCTCATTTTTCTCGATGTGGAAGTCGAAAGAACCAATTTTTTCCTATCTTCGTCAATTTTCCAAAAATTCAATCCCTTCTCGTCGAACTTTTTTTTCGTCGAACAAGCCATTTATTAATCGGGGATGCATCACTGACCGAACCCCAAATTTCACTCGTCCCTGGCTAAAGTACTGCAGTTATTTATGTGAAAAATCGCTTTAGAGAGGGCAAAGGGAGCGCACAAAAAAATGTATCAAGAACAAAGTGTTAATGTGATTGACTTTGTCAAACGGTTTTTTAGGAAACCACAAGAAATGAAAGATTTCAAATCACAATTGAATGCAGAGATCGAATAGGGCAGTTTTGAAAATTATTTCGAATTCAAGGCAAAGCATTTAAGGGCTTAAAAGCGCCGTCGATAATCCGTGTTTATTCGACAATTCGGTGTAAAGATTTTCTTAAAAAACGTTCGCGAAGCGGAGGGCAGAGTTAGCGCACGGGTGTTGCCACGGACGAGCCCTTTTCAGCGCCAAGTTGTAGCTCCGGAGCGAGAACTCGACTCTGTAAATTCCAGCCTTTTTCAAACTACACAACCGCGCGGCCATTTCGTCTCGATGAAAAAAAAAGTACTTCCAACTCTTGAGGCTAGAGAGATGCCGGTAAATTTTTCATTTCCTCATTCCCTCTCGTACACGCGCGCCGCTTCTCGCTTTTTTTACTCTCTTTTTCTTACGCTTCTTCGCTCCTCCGATGCGTTTTTCTCTGTCCCTTTTGATCGCCCTCGCTTTTGAGAGGACTCACGCACGAGCTCGGGCAATGTTAGCGTCGCGTTTTATCATCTCTCGACATCCTCGGGTTTCCCAACTCGCAGCTCTCATCCCTCAAAAATTCCGACCCTCGCATCTATATCCGCGACAACGAAATCGTGATCTGTAGGCCCGGCTGACGATTACACTCTCAAAAGCGTATTTTCACCAACGAGGCTTCGCTTCCAGCCGAGTTAAGTGTCCTACGTGCTTAATTTTATGCTAAATTTATTCCTTCGTGGATCACCATTTTTTTCTTACTTTCGGCAACTATCGAGAGTCGCTGGGCGAATAAATTTGACGTGCTTCCTCGATGCCTGGCTCCGAGGGGAAATTTTCTCGTCGCTTTTCCACCTTCCTCGGCACAATTTCACGTTCCCACTGCCACAGTCGGTCTGTTTTTGGATCGACGTGAAAGTCGATCGAGCTCATTCTGAGAGCGAAAAATCCTGTCGAAAAGGAGCTCCGGAATCTATTTTTGCTTCTCCAATGATCCGGTGTCCCAAATCTCCAATCGACCGACGAATTTCCCCGCAAGCTCACTTTCCCAACATCTGAAAACCGATCGAGTTCTGTCTGTAATCATGCGCAGGCAACTCGACTTCCGGCGCGGATATATCGAACGCGATTTCCATCGACATCGTCCCCAATCTCCCTCGGCTTAATAACCCCGTCACTGTCACTATCGCGATGTTTCATTATCAACAATGCTGGGCATGCTATTCCGGAACGCGATCGCCGGAGGCAGTCGACATTAAAAAGCTGACATAACGCTTCGGGCCCCGTACCAATTTTATCGAGTCGAATTCTTCAATACTCGCTGACAAAAAGTATTCGCAGCATTCGACGATGAACCTCGATTATTCAAAAATGCTTTTCCTGCTTCGATTCCTGGGAGGCTTTCCGCCCCTGGAATCGTCAAATTGCCGAGCATCGATCCAAAATCAATCTTCAAAATCACCTCAAAGTGCCCGCATCAAAAAAACGGTAAAAAAAAATACCGAAGAAGCATTTTTTTCAATTTTTATGAAAAGAGCAAAAAACGGAGTGGCTCCAACCACCGAAGCAGTCGCACCAAGCATCGGAAAATCTTTGCAACGAAGGAAAAATTCCCTCCGGCACTTCGCTGACGGAACTTTTATCCCTAAAAGAAATTCTTTAGCCGAAATTCTCAAATTTGTGAAAGATTTTCGTGGAAATATTCGCTCCAGTAAAAGCAGACGCCACGAGACGGGAGAAGTGATTGAAAAACGGCGAATTTCTTGAGAGACGTCGAGTTGCTTGGAGGACGCGGCTCGGTGGTCAGTCGTCCCCCACCGCGAGGCTCGAGCACGCATAAAAATTGGTCGCGATTAGTCCAGAGGGGTTCAGATAGAGAAAGGGGGTAATTGATCGAGTGTGGTGTCTCTGCGACAGTGGAGCAGGGGGGCAGTCTGCGATGCAGGCTCGAGGAGTGTGACCGAGTTTATGGAGCGTCGAGTGGTGAAGCGGTGTGATAGCGAAAGTGTAAAAAAACGACGAGTGGTGTAAAGAGTGGAGATTGTGACGAGAGGAGACAAGTCGCGGTTCCGTAGGAGGTTCGAGGTTCAAAGGGCATCGAAGGAAGAGCCGTCGTCGTCGGAGCAATCGAGATGCTTATTAAGGAAACTTCCCTCAGGTATATCGTTGGTCGTATGACGACAAAAGGGGGATAAAAATGCTGAAAGAAAATGCGGAATGTTGGCCGGGGAGCCGGGGGCGTCGGAAGGGAGGGTGCGCGGGGCGGGGCGGCGAGAATTTTCAGCGGCGCGAGCGATGTCTTGTTCGTAAAGAAATATCGTCGTATTATGTGCGGGCTAAAAAATAATAAAAAAAAAAAAAAAAAATAAAAAAAAAAAATGGGTAAAGAGAGAAAGAAAAGCTCGAAGAAAGAGGCGAAATGAAATAATAATGCTGGCTCCCTCGAGCGAGCGAGTGACGGGAGAGATGAGGAAAAAAGGGGGCTGGAGAGGGAAAAAAGCGTTGGGAAAAAGCTTCCGAAAGTGTATTATTATAGTGCGGAGAATCGGGATCGCGGAGGCGAGGACACAACTCGCTGGGAAGGGAGGGAACGCGCGCGCGTCTCTGGCTTGAGAGAAACCCTTAAATTCTCCGGGTTCTCTCGTATCGCGGAAACTGAGAAAAAAGGACGTACATTTAAACACAGAAAAATACGGGCCCTGGTCCGCCTCTGTTACGCTCGAGGTTGTTGTTTTTTTACTCCTTCTCTCTTATTTCACCCTCGCAGGGCGCGCACGGGAGGACAGAAACGTAGTCATCTGAGCCTCTGACGCTGCGCTCTCTCCTTTTCTCCCCCTCGCTTTTCAACCCCTTCGTTGTTGTTTTTTTCGCTCTTCCTCCGCACAGTTGGGCTCTCTCCCTCGCTCGCCGAGCTCTTTTTACCTTGCTGGGCTCTCGAGCCTATCGCTCAATCCTCCAAAACTACGTGATTATTTGCAAAACGCTTGCGGAAGCTGCGAGAGCGAGGAGCGAGGGATGAGCCCTGTTCGTATACGGTGCACTCGACTCGAACCCGCCCCCGATCCTTTTCCAGTCCTCGCCATCTATAAAAACTCGGGAACGTGAATTTCGTCGCGGTACGTATGCGTCCGGGTGTAACACAGTCACTTTCGACACCCTCGCCTCTTTCCCATTTGTGAAAAGTCGAGAACGAGAGGGTGGGAAATCCAGCTTTTCATGGTTTGGTGGACGAAGACTCGTTGAGGGAGGAAAAGGGCTTCGGAAAGTGAAGCAGCGGCGAGCTTCGTCGACGAGATTCTTAAAAAATGTGCTCTGCCGGGGCCCGCGCGCTCGTTGACGATAATTACATTTGGGTTAGCTCGAAAACTCTGGCGACTCATTTCGCACCGTTAAAAGAACGGGGAGAGAGAAAATACTCTCGTCAGAAATGGGAACAAACTTGGCTCTCCGTTCCCATGCAAATCTAAGGAACATTAATAACGAAAATGAAACGAGAATTATAATTATTAAGGTAGCTCATGCACGGAACGATTTTCTTAAGAAAGCCTTGAAATTTACACAGAGCTTAAATGAGCTGTCGACTCGCGCACATTTCAAATTTTAAAGCGTTCGTCTTATCGGTTATTTGGATAAAAGTGTTTAAATGTGAAGAAAAATACGCGCAGGGTTGTAGAGACTCTGGGTAAAAAATCGTTTATCTTTCCATATTACGGATGAACGCTTCTTACGAAGTTTATAAAAATGTACACAATAACAATAAAGCATAAACGAAGGTCTGGGAAAAAAATCGAGACGATTGTCTTGCCAGTAATAAAAACCTTAAAGATTGAACGAAATTAGTATATCAAGCACTCGTAACCTCACATTCGCTTATTTCGGCATTTTGTTTCTCCTTGACTTCTGTCTTTTTATTAACACTTATTAAGAGTATGGATCAGTCGACTAACCTCACTTGGAATTTTCAAAATCAAAATTCTTTGACACGCAGCTTGACTGATTAAAAAAAGGCTCTGTCAGCCTACGCAGAACGATGGCAAAAATCGACTGACAGAGCCTTTTTTTAATCGGTCAAACTGTGTCAAAGAATACGTTCAGTCTACGCAAAACGATGGCAAAAATCGACTGACAGAGCCCTTTTTTAATCGGTTAAACTGTGTCAAAGAAATTCGATTTCGAAATTTGATGAGATGATGGTTCAGTCGGTAATCACAACTGTGAGTGCGAGAGAGATAGCTGCAAATTTTGAAAAGGACATTTTTCCACATCGTTCGTCCGATCGAAAAAATAAAAAATGTCATCGGATTTTTGCGATCGTGCTGCGTACGATGACATTTTTATTATTTTAATCGGACGAACGATGTCAAAGAGTTTCAATTTCAAAAATTCGAGGTGTGATTACCGACTGATCCATCATCTTAAGGAGGAATATCAGCTTCACGTAAAGTGAGGTTAAGCAAATACGAATTCGATTGTTATCTAAGTTCTCTAAAAATCCGTAATTTTTGGGTGGAATCTATGTGAAATATTTAAAAAATGGCAGAATGAAACGACCTCCAATTTCGCACAAATGTTCTTTAGAGTTCAAACTGTGGAATAGTTTTTCTAGCCTATCACCATTTTTCATTTGTTTTCGAGTATGGAAAGATGGGGCCTGTAGAATTATTTCCTGTAGGTGTTAAGTATTCCAAGTTTGAAAATGATTTACTCAAAAATGGCTTAATTGAATGGATTAAAAATTGGAGAGGCTATAAAAAATATATCCAAAAATGTATTCTAAATTTATCTCAAGCTCTGACGTTCCTCCTTATTTCTCGATCCATTTTTTCGTGTTTTCCCTTTGAGCTCCCTGAAGTGATATTTCACAGGAAGAACTACAGTATTTTAGGCAGGGGCGAATGAAATTTTGGGTTCGGTCAGTGATGGATCCCCGAATTAATAAATGGCTTGTAATTTCATTAGCCAAAAAATAAGTTGAAAAAAATGTATTTGCAATTCCGAACGAACAACTCTGACATTAATTTAGAGTGATATTTTTAATCGGGAAGTTAAAAATCGAGGCAATTTAGACACCCATAAAGTACGATCCTACGGGCACGATCTACCTAAATTTATATTTTTTTCCATGAAATGATATTTTTCACAAAAACGTGATCGAAGAAATGAGATTTTCTCCCTTTCACCAGGCCCTCTTTTACCCTGGAGCTTCTTCTTCCTTCCCGATTCACATGAAAAAATGACAAGCTCGGGCACGATAGCATCGAAGCGCAAAACTTATTCTCGTTACTTGGCTAATCGTGTCCTCCAACGAAATATAAAAAGGCCATTTTTTGGTCGCTTTTATTTTATGTACCCAGTTGGCCGGGACTGCCGGCAGCCCTTCCATCCCCCGCGTCGCCGTCCGCCGTAATCGTCTCACCGGAAACTCTGTCTAGACACAGCAGCAGCTCACCGTCTCGGGCTCATCACCCGGTAGCCCAATTCGCACTCGCGTTACCATGCCCCTCACAACCGATACCCGCTGTTTGTTACCCGGCACCGGCTTATCTCGAAGTCGCCGATGGACCGGTCAGGAATCTTGGCGCGTAAGTACACAACATTTTCATCCCTTCAGATCTAAAGAATCACGCGAAATTTCCTTGATTTCAAGGCTCCGTGGTCGCGGGCTCAAAATCACGGCAAGCGCAGCCTTAATTTCTGGAATTCATAAATTATCAGCGCCCGAGGAAGCTTGTGCATGATTTTTTTTAGAAAAAAATTCTCCTCCCTTAAACGTGGCCTGCTGATTTGTTTTCACCACTTTGAAAATCGGATGAAAAACTTTTGCCACGATATATCCTTGTCCGTAAAGCTTCAACTTAATGTCCTAAATTTCGATGTGTCGTTCGGAACGGCACTGGCAACGCGGCAGGCATTTGAATATGTGGCTGCGCCGGGTAATTCCGAGCCCGCGTGACCAGTGCGCTTTTCCAAGGATCCGTGGCCACGGATCGTCAACGCCGAAGACCTCAATTGTCCAATGTTCGTTCAGCTTTTACGAAATTTCATGGAACTGAGAAGAATCGGGTCCTTGGGACGCCCAACTGAAATTTCCTGTGTTTCCTTCTCAAATTGACGAAAGCTTACAGTATTTGTGATTAAGGGGGTATTGGCTGGGAGTCGAGGAATGAAAAGTCTGTAATAGAGCTTGGCATGGATTTATACGATTAGGGAGCGAGGAGATTCGGCTCCCCTCGTGTCACGAGCGTTTCACGTGATCCTCCCGCGATGTCCTGTCTCCCGACGTGCGCGTATGAGCCTTTACATACAATCAGCTTTGTCTGGATACCCGCAACGGTCTATGTGTGGGTGCCTACTCCAAAGGCTGTTTCGGTGCTCGGTGAGCGTGCGCGTATAGCGCGTACAACGCGAAAACCCGTTGGTTTGCAATTACTGGCACTTTAGAAAATCAAACGTACGGCCACCGCGATCCCTGCGCGGGGCACACGCGTTTGCCCTCACGCTGCTACTGCTGCCTCAACTTTTGCTCCGCAGCGTACGCGGACCAGTGACATCGCAGCCCCCGCTGATATCGCGCTGCGATTACGCCTAATTGAGCCAATTACTACGGGGGTAGACCGCGATGCTTCCACTTCGGAGATATCGCTTTGCTTTTGTTACAATAACGCACTAGGATCGGATTTCTTCGATTTAGTGGAGCCACTGGGAGCCTCTGGAATATCGAGTTTTTTGGAGCTCTGGTCGGAGCACAGGATTTCTGGAATTGCGGTGGAATCTCGAGGCCTGAGCGCTCGTAATCAAGCTCGAAATTTCGTCTGATCCTCAAGCAGATCGCGCGAAGCCAATTTGAGGAAAAAATATGATTGGAAAACAAACTGGGAAGAGGAAGACGACGCGTTACTTGTCATTCGAAAAAGCAGCTCAACTCTTTTACTATTTTTATGATCTTTGAAAGGATTAAAATTTATTCTCGCTATTGTTCAAATAATGTGTAACTTTTTTCTCGAGATTTATATATTTTTGATACAACGATAGCGGTTAAAATACTCTCGCAGGAAAATCGTCAAGCAAAATGTGACAACAGCCATTTTCTATTTATTTGCATATGCAAATCTATACTTTAGACCAGCTGGCTCATCGTGTTGTCAAACCTTCCACCGTTTGCGGCGCCGTTACTCGCTAACCTCAAACAAGTCTTTGTTTTTCCACTCCCAAGCGATTTTCACTCGTAACAAGACTTTTTCAAGACGTCGTTGACATTTAAAAACATTGTATTTTCTTATTCTCGTTTTTGGCTCTTTAAAGTTCATTCTATTTCATGAAATTCAAATGGACACGGTAATTCCGGGAATAAATGCACGCTGTGTTTTCCAGCATGTTTCCAAATTTCAACTCTTCAAGTTGGAATTTTCGATTTCGGTTAGATTCGCATCAACTTTGTCGAGAATCCATTTTTTCCTAGTTCAAGGACATTGGCCTGCAACGAATCGTACTTTTGGCTAATATTTTCGAGCGAACGTCACTCGCCGGCTTGATTCTCATCGAGGAAAATTGCTCGGGCAATATTTCCGAGCCGGAAATCCGGAGGGCGACGAGCTCCTCAAAATAAATTGGACCTTGACGAATTTTTCATTGCTCTCGAGCTCGGTTCGTGGCCCTGCTGGCCACGAATTATTGGATTTACTATTAGGAACGCAAACCGTCAAAAAAAACTCCGACGAACGTTGCGTGCAGCGTTAAATTTCCTCGATTTCGACTGAATAATTAAAAAAAAATTACTAACAACGAGGGAATCCAATTAGGAATTGAATAAAAAGAAAAATAGAAAAAAGTTGCGGAGCGCCGATTAAAGCGATCGTCGAACAAACAATTGTTTGCCGTCCTTCGACCGACTGACACTCCAAATGTATGAATGCAGGGACGCCCTGGCGACGACTCTCAGCGCACTTTATGGAAAACTCCTGGTTGTTATGGGGATCGCGTTCCCGATGGCCGAAGTCATATCGACCTACATTCCTCCCTCGTTCTACGAGGCTTTCTATCTTTACCTTTATTTTGGAAGCATGATTTTTTTGCTGTACATGTACGCGATGCTTCTCAGAGACAACAAACCCAAACGATGTAAGTAGCTGCATTTATTCCTTGGTAAACACCATTTTCGAGCAATACTTCGATCATTCGTTGTCATATATAATCGAGTCCACAATCGTGTAAAAACAAAAGAAAATTGTCAGATTCGAAATGTTTCGACCAGACGAAACCACCGGTCGAATTTTTGTGCCCGAATTTGTAAAAAATCCATCGAGCGACGTTTTTGTACTTTTTATTTATTGTTTTGGTGATTTTGTTTCCAAGCTCGTATAGTTTGGACCTTTTTTTTTGTTTGAAAGAACGTGTATCCATAAAACTGAAATTCACAAAAGTATGGAATTTCGAAAACTCTAAATGAGATCAAACGATCGGAAAAAGACCGTCATTTGGACAGACGCTGATTTTTTATTCGCAACATTTTTGGAGCTCCCCCGAGACGAAGCGACTCGATGGATTTGAAAAAATGTAGCTACGATCCGAGTATTGCTCCCATTGGGAAATGCAGAGTTTAAAAATGTCCATTTCCGATCGAAAGCCGACAGCAAACGCAAAGATGTCTGCGATCTGGATTCGTCTGGATCATCCAGCACGACCGGAGGCGACAGCGAGTCTCCGGACAGCGGATTTCCGCACTTGCGACCGGCCCAACACTACGGAAGCTTCTATCTTCGGATGGGCGCTGTTGCCTTTGGCATCGGTTCCATGATTTACTCCGGACTCGAATTTGGCCAATATTTCGAACTCGAACGAAACACCAAGTGCCACAACATCATGCTCGCCCTCACGCCATCCACGCGAATGGCCTTCATTTTCATTCAAATGTATTTCATCTTTCTGAACAACGAGGTAAGCAACTCCAGTCAGAATTTAACCCCATCAAGATTGACCAAACATTCGAGAGCTTCGTCTCATCGAATTTTTGCTCTGAAGCTACAACCGTTCGATCTTGAGCCAAAAAACTGAATTCCAAGTCCCCAGAAAGTGGATTTTCAT
Source organism: Venturia canescens (assembly GCF_019457755.1). Classification (NCBI taxonomy): domain Eukaryota; kingdom Metazoa; phylum Arthropoda; class Insecta; order Hymenoptera; family Ichneumonidae; genus Venturia; species Venturia canescens. The sequence goes on from NC_057430.1 coordinate 15,909,064, forward strand.
CGATTTTTTTAAGGACATGTAAATTCCTCTTTCAGAGCTTCTAGTTTTCGAGAAAAATAATTTCTACTCCTAAGCACCAATCGGACAATCTCGACCCAAAAAATGAATTTTTATTCCAGACAGAAATAGGAAATATTGTTCATTTCTCATGGAATTGAATATTTCAAATTCATTTTTCAACAAACTTGCACAACTGTGAAGAGAAACGCGATTGGAGCGACGATTAAGAGTGGCTCGAATCTCGATTTTCCTGAAATTTCAACGAAGACAATTATTTTCCGAGTGTCATTCGCACGGCTCGTCTCACCCAGTTTTTCCATGGTCTGTCTAGGCCACGAGAGACTTTTAATGAAACACGTGAAATATGGAATGCAAGAGAATTGAAGTTCCAGACTACTACGAGGCTCGGGGATCTGTCTCATTAGAGAGAAAAGTCGAGTGTAATTAAGCCTGCAGGGCATGAAATGTCGAAAGAAAGGGAATTCCCCCAGCGTCCGTGAATTCCTGAAATTTGAATAATTTTGGGAAAAGAGCTTTGCAGCATTAATCCCACGAAGCTGATCGATTTTTGCTGCAAAGCCAGCCTTTTCCGGGGGCTTATTTTTCGGCCCAAATCTGTTCGAGCTCATCCAACACGAGGATCATTATCGCTCGTCGAGATGCTCGAGTTCCGTCACTTTTCTTGCGACGCGCCAGCTGAAACTGGCGCAAGTATCATGCGCCAGACCCTCCAAACGAGGGGGAGGATTGGTCGAGACTGTGAAGGTGGTTACGTGCGCAAAAGCATAGAAAATAAAAGCATCGTCGAGCAGACTCCTCCTCGAGTCTATCCTCTCATCCCAGAGAGAAACTTCTCTATGCAACGTTAAACTCGACGTCGTTAATCCTCGCAGCCTCTATCGGAGAGTTAAATGAAACAGAAGGGTGAACAGCCTGGAATATATAAAGGAGCAACCCCTCCGGACCGATCGATTATTGCCTTTCAATTATTATCGATTTTCGTCGAGCAGCAAATTATTCTTGAAATAAACAAATCTTGGGGATCGAGTTATGACGCGATGGGTGCAGGAATTTTGAGCTTAAATTCAGTAAAACCGTGACCGAATCGGACCCATTGGAACCGCAGGCGAGAGAAGGCTAAAAAAATATTTGAAACTCGCTAAAAGTTTAATTTTTCTAAGCATTTTTTCATTTTAATAAAAACTTCATTCGATTTGTTAATGATTGGAATACGATTTTTCAAATTTGAATCGTCGCTGAGATTCGCCACGATAATATCGTCCGAAGTTTATACGATTTGTTTTTTGAGATAAATAATAATTGAATGAAAAACCGTACAAAGAGCGATGACTAATCTCGATCCATCTTCGCGCCCCTTTGTTGGATGCAGCAAATGAAAATCTACCGGCATCGAGTCGTGGCGCGATTCGGGCTGATGCACATGATCGGGACTAATCTATCGGTTTGGCTGAACGTCCTCGTGCAGGAAACTAAGCACGAGATCCTCACGTTTTACGATCCTGAGAATAATTCACTGAGAATTTCTCACAGGCTTGGTAAGCTATTTGTTACTATGTTCTGTCAATTTGATCATTTCTTTCATTTTTATCATCTGCTGAAATAAAATTTCGTTGTTAAATGTCAATTTATCGAATTCGACAAGCTTCTCCATGGCGAAGCTCCAACACGATTGATCGGTTTTATATTTTCAGGCTCGAAAGCGGGAATTCATTTGGGAGGTCACATCCACGGTCACCATGGGGAGCACACCAGGCTGCCACGTGGTTTGAAAGGGCCTCACCACATGTTCGAATGTCGAAGGACCAACATAATGGGTTCGCTCGTGCAGGACGCCAGTCCGTTTTTATTTCCGTGCACGATCGAGTACAGTCTCATTTGCGCTGCAATACTGTACGTAATGTGGAAAAACATATCGAAAATAGGACCACTGCATCCGGGAACTCCTCCTGGAACGAGACATCACACTCACGCTTATAGGTAATCAAGGTCGATGGAGCGGAGCAGCTCGATGGAGGAGGGATGAGAAGGGTTTTTGGCAGTGGGTTTTCAAGCCTTAACGCGATCGGGGACAAAACCGTTTGCAATCTGGCTAGCAATTCAATTTTATAATGGACTGTTGCCAATTGTAATGGTAAATTCTGAGAGTTTTGGTCGAAAAGATCTTAGCCGGTGTTAAATCAATGTCCCGAGATTCGTAGGCTTTTCGAAATGTTTCATTGACAGCTGAATAGAAAGAATCGTGTTTGATCAGTTAAACGAGTAATTTTTGATGAAAAATGCTTCAGATTCGTAAAACCGGAAGCTTAACGTAATGTATTATTGTACGTTTGTTCGACGGAGCAGGAGATCGCCGCACCACTACAGCGTGGACTGTGCTGGAGCGCACAAGGGTTTGTTCGTCGGGATATTGATCCTGGTACTGACGATAATATCGTTGATATTATTTTTCGTCTTGATATCGCGTCCGGAGTTGAAAAGTTTCGCAGTGACGGAAGTGAACGTGTGCGAATTGGCGTTGTACGGGATGTCGACGCTCGCGACCCTGATCGGGATGATACAGATGAGGAAGCTGCGTTACGACGGGAGCAGGAATCTCGAGCTCGATAATATATTGCTGGTCGCTGCTCAGACGGGGATGTTCATTTATTCGACGTTCACGATAATCGGTGGTCATTTCACGCTGCAAGACGAGACGATTCTGGTCCTGATAACGGCCCTGGCGAGCGTCATTCAAACGACTTTCCAGACCATTTTCATTCTCGATTCGTCGAGACGATCGGTCTCGACTCCGGCCCAAATAAAGCGAAAACCGGGCCGGGAAATCGTCACGTTTTTGCTCGTGACGAACCTCGCGATGTGGGCGATCAACACCCTCGAAAAATCTCGGGCCGAGTCCCACCCCGTTCAACTGAATTTCTACGGGCTCTGGGCCTGGACCATCATCACTCACGTCTCCATGCCACTCGCAATTTTCTACCGGTTTCACAGCACCGTGTGCCTCTGCGAGGTCTGGAAAAGGGCGTACAAAGTCAAGCCCACATACATGTGACGCAAGGGGTCAAGAGGAATGACCAAGTTCATCGTTCCTTATCAAACCGAACTCAGAAACAGCCAACACCCGAAAAACAACCTCCCACGCATACAGCTCCCTCCCAAAAATTATCAACAGTACAGAGCCGCTGGACTCGGAGTCATAGCCGAAAACGATCCGGCCTACTTCATCCGACAATCTCCTTGCTGAAATACGACACGAGACGAGCCGTTTCACCGTCGGATGCGACTCTGAAACCAATTTTTTTAAATCTCACCATTCTTGCACCGATCCGGAGACCAAAAACGCTCGATTCTCATTTTCTTTCGTACCAAAACAACAACCGATGGGATGGGATGGGATTTGAATATCGGAGGAGGACGATCGTCGACGAGCAATTGGGAGGAATAATCTGTGGAAATGTTCATCCACGATTAAAAATCTCGTTTCTTTATGCGTTCAATTTCAAATTTTAAACAAAAACTCATTTGTCGGTCCGTGCGAAACGGATTTCGAGGTCTCTCGAACGGTTTGTTTCCCCCAAAATGTTTGATCGCTCTCTTTCGATCAAATTTTTTCTACGATTTTGTTTGAAAATAAAAGCAAAGCGTGGCTAACGAGGGTTGGGAAGAGGCGCGGAGGATAGAATTTTCTCCCAATGCGAAGCCACACAAGTGAGAATAGTTGATATTTATATTACGGTTTACACGGGTCAGCTGTCGCAGGATTTGGAGCGTATGAATTTACCAATCACTTTTGATATACAGTATTTACGAGGCTTTTTTAAAAATAATAAATTTCGAAAAAATATGAAGAAAAACGAGAAAGAAGCAGAGTAGTTATGAAAGGAAAACAAGTATTTCATCGAGATCGATACGAAGCCAAGTTCACATACGAGTTTTGGCTCGTAGCTTGGTGATTTTTGATACCGTGTACAAGTCTGTTCGATATTTTGTCTCGTAGCGAAGAGAAAATTAGAGCCAACACGTGGAAATAGTACAGTAGAATTCGTTTCGTCTACTTTTATCTTTTCCAGTAAAAAGTTTATCAATTTTTTCTCCAAGCGGAATAAATATTGAAAGAAAAAGAAAAATATATAAATTTCTAGCAGTAAATCTGAAAGTCATATTTTTGCTCGAATTTTCGTAGCTATTAGAAAAAAAAAAACAAAACGTTCAAATCGCAACGGGAACAATAACGAGGATGGGGAGGGCGATGAATCCGAAAATTCGCGAGGCACCGATCCGAATTTTCATTCAGGAAACGATCAATAACATTATTTCCTGCCCCGATCGTATTTCAATCGAATTAAGGCAGCTCTTGATCGAACGATGAAATGAATCGATGACTGAAAAGTAACGAAAAAATCATTGGCTCAGTACTTTTCAATAAATTTCAACTTCCATCAGCAATGAAACTTTGATCCTCGATAATAAAATGCCAAATTCAATGGTCATGAAATAGATAATGGATAAATTGTAACTAATTGAAAACGAATTAATAGAAAAATCGTAAAGGGTCTTTTGTCGAAGTTAAACGAGATGAAAAAAATGTAACAATCGGTATTCTACTGTACATTATTCCTCGCAATCACGCACAACCGATCTACACGGTCCCAATAACGTGACCATCCTACTTAGGTCCAATTGAAAGCGACGAATATATATGTACGTACGTATAAGCGACGACGTTGCTTGGTTAAAAAGCTCGTTTCCGTGAGAGATAGATTGACCACCGGCAGTTCATTATCCGGCCACATGTTGAATCGGGCGATCTCTTTCAATGTCAGACACTCGGAGAGGCCGAGAGATAATCGAGCACGTGCTCTCAACGAGTTCACTCGCACCTGGCAATCCGCCAAAATTAAACAGGGGCATTAATCTCTCGAGCATTGAGGGAGAAAATTCTCGAAAATTTTGAGCCAACGGGTGCAGCGACAAAAGCTGTCGGTGTTTTCAAAGCTTTTTCATCGATCGACGATTTTTCGTGAAACATTTCATTTCAGAGGCTGCTATAACGTCCAAAATTTCAGAATTCATTATTCCGAGGCTTCGGCCCCATTCTTCTCGTCGGATTTCAACGAAACTTGCATTTTCTCATCCTTTTTTTATTTCAAAAGTCACAAATTTCGTCATTCTCAATTGGTAATTACGATATTTTCGATAATTCTACGATACTACGAAGAAGAGCAAGAACATTTCAAACGCCTCACGAATCCAAAGCACAAATATTTCGAGAACTCTTTGAAAAAATGTCGAATGGACAGGAGACGAAAAATTTTCAAAAAAACCATTTTCTAAACGATCGTAAAGAGGTGAAGCTTTTTAGTATCAGAGTCCGAATAAATGGACTCGAACGAAATCATATCACGAGTCCGTCGAGCTTGAAGGAAAAAAACATGAAAAACCCTATAAAATCGAAGCCCGAAAGTCCAAGAAATCATTCGTAGGAAAAATATCGTTTAAATATTACGTAAAAAACGAAGAAAAGGGAAAACAAAAACGAAAACAATTGGAAAGGGGATCAATTCGGTCGCTATGCCGATCGATCGACGATATCTTATTAGCGAAGCTGACCTAACTGCGCTCGAAAATTTTTGTATAATTAATTTTAATGCTCAAAATAATAAGATGCGAGAGGTGAGTATGCGAGAAACGGGAATGCATGTTGTGTTCATCCACTAATACGTACGATGACCCTAGAGTCCGTGATAATAGTAGAAAAGTGGATTTTATATAGTTATATATACAAATATTGAAATAAATATATGAATTATTATGAATAATGGAGTACATAATTCGTCAATGCGCTAGGCACTTTACTTTGCTGATTTTTGCTACATCATAACAATCAAAGTTGCAAATCTTTCGTTATTTAAAAACAACGTTCTTTATTAATTCCTATATTTCTCTGCTAATCAAAAAAACAATCTTAATCATCAAATTTGCTCGTACTAACCACGAGAAATCTTCGTTAAATTGACGTCGGAAGTGCGTTCAAAACACGTGCAGCAAAAAGCGTTCGTTTTATACCAGAAACTTGTCAAAATTCACTTTTTCAAGAAATCTAAGATTTGCAACGATGTGAAACGACGAGAAAATTCAAAGTGTATGTACCTAAATACGAGTCGAACGTTCTAAACGGCCAGTATACACGAGAAAAGACCCAGATCGGATTAAAAATGCGATGTAAGATACACGACTAGCTGACTAATTAAGGGGGGAGGGGGAGGGGGGGGGGGGGCGCGCACGGAGATAAGAAGCAGAAGGAAATGGTGAAATCGTATGCACGAGGGAGAAATGAGGAAATTTTTTGTAAATAGACGAATGAATGGGGTTCCTCTCGATGTTTAGATTAGCAAGTGTCAAAATGTTTCTTCCTATTATACGATATAAACAAACAGCAACAAGCGAAGCAGCACGCATAGATTTATTACATGAAATGAAAAAGAAAGCGAAAAAAAAAAAAAAAAAGTAATAAAATAAAAACAAATAAGAATTTATATTAAATTATATATAAATATATATAAATATATGAATTATATATATTATATATATACAGCATATATATTTATTATTGCGTTATAATATTGTAATAATTTATTGTAATATCGACATAACGATGTACCGCGCACAAAGTTACGAATCTGTTCGACGAGACTCTTATTTCGAGGATCAACTTCGTACCGCAGTTGGTTGGTATCGTTTCGAATGAAAAAAATTTTCGAAACGATTGTTTTTCGATAAAAGCCGATCGGAGATAATTTAGTGAGAGAAAAACGTTGATTTATTGGCCGGGGGGGGGGTCGTTGTAATAAGGGATGAAAATTTCGTTTTTATTGAAATGTGAAATTGAATATATATTTTGGAGATTTTTCGTTGCTTTTGTAGGAAGATTATTCGAGGAATTTTTTCATTCGAACGGTGGCAATCGGTGTGCTCAAATTATTGTGGGTTTGCAGATTTACGTCGTGCGTGCAATTATAAAGAGAGAAAGAGAGAGAGAGAGAGAGAAAAAAAAACACAGAAATAATTTAAAAACTAGTCAAGTTTTTCGTCGCTCAAAGTACCAACAAAGCTCGAGCATATTTTCACGAATACGATTAGCGCTCTTCAACAATGTTTTTCAACGTGGACACTCCGCTTTCTTAACCAACTTTTTTCTCACGTTTTTCTTTCAAGATCCCCTCGAGATCGTTCTCCCAAGTGTCTCGTACACTCGTTTTTGTAAACGTTTTTCCTTTTTTCAACGCCCTCGAGAAGAGTCTCGTCACCGAGTCTACTGAATTATACTTTTCCTTTCTCCTCCTCTCCTCGCTCCTACTTTTTTCTCACTCGCGAAATATCGAAATCTCGATGTTACAAATTTCTCTAAATACCCAAAACACACGCTGTATACTTTTTTCTATGTCCGCATAACTCTAGTTCCTAAAGAAAAAAAAAACCAAAAAAAAAAAAAGAAAAAAAACCAAAAAAAAAACAAAAACACAAAAAAATGTTTGTACTCTTATACCCTTTGTACCTATTTGTACCTTACGAATTGCAATACAGTCGTCCGAATAATTAAATCCGAATATACGATTATCTTCGTGATTGATATTGAGGCCGATCCTCGCAGAACGTTTCGTCGACGCGTGCATTGTGGGAAAAGGGACAGTATCAACCGATCGGAAATCATTCGAAAGAAATCTTAAATTCCATCGCTCACTCGCAATACCTTTCTCTTTTAATACGAGAAAGTAAGACTGAATCAACGTGCATCCTTCTCGGAGGTGAAGCACTCGGAGGAAAAGGCTGCAACACCCACGGCGAGTATCGTTTTCTATCTTTGATAATAATCGTCGAGTGCATTATCACGGGCTCAACTTTCCGAAGAGAGAGAGAGAGAGAGAGAGAGAAAGATTATTGCCACTCTTCGAAGTTGCAATATTTTTTGGCACATTTCATCCACTTTTTTGGTTTCTGTGAACCGATGGAGTAAGAAGCCTCGAAATATTGGAGAAAATCACGCGGAATTGAGAGAAAAAAAAAAAAAAAAAACATTTTTCGAGGGAATTTTGTAATTTTTTGTTACCAAAGGTTCGAGGAAAGTAAATTCGAATTTTTTGGCACTCTTTTCTACATTTTTTTGTCACTTTCGATTCGAGTGACAAAATTACATTCGAAAGCAGTGTTTTTCGTGAGCCAGATCGAGGTTTCTTTATTTCAATACCAATCAAGCAGGAATATACAAAAAAAAATGTTTTCCTTTGCTCCATTTCGACATTCGGTGATGAAAAATGCTCCGAAAGTGTAAAATCCGGTTGGATTCCAGCCCGTAGACACACTACACTCCCTTCAAGGTCACACACTCGGCACACCGGTGCAAATTTGCACTTGGACATTTAAAAACTTTTTGTCTCTTCCATGAACGTGTCGAATTAATCTTATAACGAGACTTTTTAGGGGTAACGATTCCCGAGTAACCGATTACAGTTGTTTAAAAAATTGAAAAATAAAGTTTTATCGTTGAAAAATGTCCAAATTGAAGAAAGTAATTTTGTAAACCCGTTGTTTTTTTCTTTTTTTCTTTAATTTTTGTAAGCTCTGGCAAAATTTAGGGATCGCAGCACAAATGTTGTTGAAAACAGTAAAAAAAAGAAGCTAAAGAATGAAACGAGCCGAAAAATGTGGAGAACGAAATGGAGGTGAATTGGCACAGAATTGCCACATAATGCGCACTCGTATCGATTATCGAGTAATAAACAAAAGTTTGAAGCGCACAGGCTGCTTGGCGTGCAAATTAGGACGGTTACGTTCCGTACAGCGCTGTATTCCAGAAGCGGCTAGAATACGCTCGTGCGAAAGCGTGTACAAGAGAAATTAAAGTTTCTGATTCTCACGATAATTTGTTGGCGGTATCGCGCGAGATCGTATCGCACTTTCTTAAGCATAAATAAAAGCAAATTTATATAAGCGAATAAATAATAGTTATAAGGAGGTAAAATCATCGGATGGATATAAAAGCCTCGGAGGAAAAGTTCCACCTGGAATGGGGGAGCGTGTGTTGTCTGCATTACAAGATCGTTGGACATCGCGTCGAGCGAGATAAAAGTGGCGAGCGGCGTGTGGGGGCCCGGGCGCTTGCATAACGCCGAAAGCGAGCGTGCGAACGAGACGACCCTTTGATTACATCGGTAAAATGGCCGCTGTCGAAACGATTCTTTCGCCGGATCGAACACGGGAGCGGCGATCCCACGGATTTAGTGTTAACTCGCAATTATCATCGCGGATTCCCAGCTGGTTTCAACTCCTCGAAAAACTCCGAGATATGCAAAAGCTTCTCGTCCTTTCGCCAGTTGCACAAAACCTTTGGGGACTCGAACCATTATCTCGATGCGCGAGAGCTCGTCGATCGCTTCCCGCGATTGGTCAATAACGAGCCTTCAAGGTCCTTCGTCCGATTTCGAGGGAAAAAAGCTAAAATTGATATTTCACGAGGGAACGTTGGCGAAACAGCTCAATAAATAATCGACGTTCGTTCTCGCGGTTGTTAAAACAAAAAACGGATTCAATCAGCGAGGAGCCGCGATTGGGAAGTAACTAAAATAAAAAATGTGCTGTTAAAAAAAAGCGATCCGATCGAATTTCGTTGGAGGATCGATTAGCTCTCGCGAGTGTGAGAGCTAACAATGCATGAAACCATGACGATGGTGAATTAGCCGATGATTAAAAGCGCTTCAAGCGGTTCCGATGTGTCTGCGCGTCGTCGGCTAGCGAAGGGGAAACGCATGCACGAGAGCCGCTTGCGGGGAGGGGATTAAAGCGCGTTGTGCCTCAGCGAGTGCTTCTCTCGGTGAGGCTTCCCTGTGTGTGAAATAAAGTACGTTAGGGCTGCGAATTTCCGAGGGTGTACATCGCAGCAGCGTGTAAAATCGGGCTGCCGATCGCGCGCATCATAATGACACAGACGAGGACGCGGGCGCACACGAATGGAGCGCGAGCGCGTTGCCGGTGAGGGTGGGACACAAAGCGAAATGATGGAAAAGCGTGTTCACCGGTTGGCGAGGTGAGTCCCTCGGTATTGATCGCCGGCTGGCTTTCCCCATCGCGCGCATCCCGAGGCACATGGGGGTGAAAAAAGCCACCCCCATGGAGCGAGCGGCCATTATAGCCATGGAAAAGGGAGCGCGCGCGGTAATCAAACTTGCTATAGCATATAAGTATAGGAGACGCTCGCGGGCGCACATGTGTTCCGCACACATGTGCGGAGTATTCGGCGTCAAGGGGGCATGATTTTTATGGGGTTATCCGCGCAGGAGTCGTTCCCTGCGGAAGGCAAGATTCGAGGACAAAAGTAGTGAGAAAAGCGGCGTAAAGCGGCGCCCTCCGGAGACGTTTCGCTTCCTTGGGGAGTGCGAGATTCTTCCGCGGGGAAACCGGGCCCAGGAAGCCGGTCCAAAGATCTCGGAGAGTCGGCCACTCGACACGGAAAACTCCGTACCGAGGGCTGCTTTATCGGAGAGCGAGATAGGGGAGAGCTCCCGAGAGTAGGGTGAGTTCCCCTCCCCCGGTTCGGGAGCGAGTCGGAATCGTGACAGCCACGCTTCGAGGGGAGGTTTGCTTCCTGGACTTTTGACCGAGGAGCGGCGTCCCCGTCGTCTTGGTAGTGTGCACCCGGTGAGTGGCGGTAAGGGCGAATATATCGCGTGGTACAACACTCCTCTCTGTATATTCTCGTCGAAGTGACGCGATAAGAGAGAGCCCGGTCTGGTTAGCCAGAGAGTTAAATCCGGTGGTCGCGCATGCTCTCGTTTCCTTGTTTACAAATTGTGCTCGGTCTCTCTCGCGCTCCTCGCCGCTCTCGTGCTCTCTCACTCTCTCTCTCTTTCGCTTCTCTGGTCCATATACGCGAGGAATCGAGGGAGTGCAAAAACAGAGGGAAATAATCGTCGGATGAGAGGAGAGCTTGTTGCTGCTCGCGGCGAGGGCCAATACAGAAGCGTGCGAGCGGCCAAATTTCCGGTGGGTGAACGTGCCGAGTGCAGACTTTTTAATCGACGCTGTTTTTTAGGCCTCGAGCCGGCCGCGCTCTCGGGAACGGGCAAAACTTTTGAGATAAACGGGTTATTTGTAGGTTCAATGATTTGTGCGAGCGGGATTAAAGCCTCGCGCGGTGTTTTGTGAGGAAAAATCGCGGATAAGCAGTTTTCAGTGGGGGAGGGTATTTGCCCGAGTTTTTCGGAGAATCTCGAGTCGGCGGATTTGAGCACGCTGCTCCTATTCATAGATCGCTGCTCCGAGGCCCCCTCGGCCTGCCCCTCCGGTCGCGCGATTTACGCCTTTTTGTCTCTCGTCTCTCGATGCACGCGCGTACTTTTATGTTTGCGTGGAAACTCGAGTTCGCTCACACGCTCTCATCGGCGTGTTTACCGTCTTGTCGCGCACGCGGCCGATCATAAGCCTTTGGGATTCTGTGCTCGCGCCGGGTCGGTTGTTGCTTCCGCTTCTCTGCCTCGATAAGCGAGTTAACGAGAGGAAAATTCAGCGAAAGGGAAGGAGCTGCTGGGGCGCTGCGTACACTTTTCTCTCCCGTTTGGCCTCGGCAGCGCTCGCTCGGTTTCTCATTTTTTCTCGGCCCTTCGCAGCATCGTTTACGTCTTCTCACCCTCCTCACTCTTTCGTTTCTGTATTTTTGCTTTTCGTTGGGAATTCAACGCTGGAAATACGCAGAAGAGGATAATCCGTGAGGAAGCTCCCGCGACGAGGTAACTCCGGTGTCGAATCGCGGCGCCGAAGAGGAAAATATTAATCAGCAGAGCTGGCGCAGAACAAGGCGGCGAGGAAATCCTCGATGGCGACACCCGGGGAACCCGCAAGGATTGTTCGCTGTCATCTCGGTTCGATCGAAGTCTAGCGGCTACGTGAGTATCCGCGTTTCATTCATTCCTTTTTCGCCAAATTATCGTCCCATTTTCGCAAACTTTCATTTTCATTTGCCCCGACGTTTCGCTCGAAATCGAGCCCGGCGATGGGGCGAGGAGCTCGCTTTTGTTGCGTGCCGCGCGCCGCGTTCGTCGACACCGCGGTTTACGCAATTAGCGCCCGAGGAAGGTCCTAATCAGCCGGGAAGTTTGCCAATTTAATGGGTTTTTGGTTTGGCCAACGCTTCCACACGCTCACAAGCGCTTCTATCCTCGCTGCGTTTACGCTTTTTTCCCCACTTTTTTCTCTCGCCCGCAACACATTGAGAGCGAGAGCTATTCACCCCGCGTCAAGAGAGAGCTTCGCAAAGTACGTAAATACCCGTATACGAGGAGCGCTCAGAAACGATCGATTTCGTCACGCTCTCTGTGCCGGGGCTTTTGCGCCTCGTTTTCTCTCCGCCGCTTTTTCCCACTTGTTCGTACGCTAACTCGATCGCCATTCTTTCACGAACCTGCGACATGCGCCGATGTGTTCGCCTATCGCGCGTTCGTACGGCGAAGAGTTTCTTCGTTACGATCACGACGATTTTCGAAGTAGAACGTTTCATTACAGCCCAACACGCGGCCACGTTTTTCCCCTTGCTTTATTTTCATACTTCATATTTATCGACGCAGCCACCGACGAGACCAGAGAAAACAAAATATTCAACCTGCCGCGTCACGTTATATTCTCGTGCTGGAAATACTCAACCAGACGTAAAGCTTCTTCGGAGTCCAATCAATCACATTTTTCTTCAAATTTATCTAATCGAATTCGAGTTTCCGCGGGCGGAGAGACTTTTATACGAAAAATTACTAATATTTTTGTGGTTACGTCGAACCAGGTCGATGTTACAATAATTTTTATTAAAGACACGGGTAAATCATTAAATGATTTGATCAAAATTGAGGAGATAACGCAGCAATCACTGTGCTATACAAAACATTCAATAGTTTCGTATTTTCCTTTTTTCACCACTGAATTTTCCTCAATAACACAGCAAAACTCATACGCCCACCAAATGTATGGGTTGCTGCGGATATATAAACACGAAAATTAACTAGTGCGGCAGGTCCTTAAATTTCAAGCAGTCGTGAGCGGACTTTGTGTTGGCGAATTCGAACATCGATAGATCGTTCGACGTAAGAAGGTCACAGACCTAAATTTTGCGTGTCCTGAGTAGTAAAATTACAGAGAACTTATCTCGGCATCAAAATGATTATGTACTTTGGTGAAATAGACCAGCGCTGCTACGTAACATATATGGCAAATATTTGTATACGTATTTATCCGAAATATTGCATAAAAAGTCTCCGTGCGTTGATTTATAATCGAAGGAGCCTCTTTTGGGTGGTTTCGTTGCTAAAATTGTCGAGATACATCGTCGTCATTGAATTTCGCATAGTTCGAGATTCGCAGCAAGAAATTTATCGGTCAAACTCGTACGAGGAGGTGAGAAAAAAATCGATCGGTTATTTTAATCGCTCGTCAAGGCTCCGGGAAGAGCTTGAAATAATGAAAAACATCGATTTTTCACATTCTTTTGCCCCGTTCTAATATCGCTTGCGATAATTCAGAATTCAGGTAGTTTCTGGTATTGGAATATGCCTCTGGGGATGATAAAAATAACGAGAATCGAGTCTGCAAGGGATGCTATCTCGTATAGACCTTTTGGCAGAATCTCAGACGATTCTTCGTATATCGAGAATCGTCTGGGATGCTATCCTCCACGCGATTTTATCTCCTCCGTACATAAAGAATAAGCTGAATATTTTCGTCGCGGGGATGGCAAGGCAAAGTTCGAGCTACTTCCAGCTGAGCGTTATTCTCAAATTCTTCATCCGGTGTTCTCGCAATTCAAGAATAAGTGCGATGAAAATTGATCGAGGGATTGGAAAAACTGGGGGGGGGGGGGGGGGGATGATTGAGAAGCAAAGTGGGCCGTGAGGGCATCGAATTTTTCAAAAAATTACCATACTTTCAGCCTCGCGTTTGGATCCCCCAATCGAAGCAAGGCTTACGAAAAATAAAGATTCTCGAGAGCCAGCAAGTGTCATTTTAACAAATGGCAAGAGTGCTCGATCGATTTTAAATTCATTGCAATCAAATTATTCGTTCACATGACAAGCAAAATTCATTTTTGGCCGCGCGACCCCCTCAACTGAATACATCGCAACGGGCACGCACACAGTTATTTTCTCGAATGTGTGGGCTCGTGCACGCTTCAACAGCTTCCTTCACAAGCCCGTGCAGACCTCGCGGTGACGCCAGAAAACGAAAGCAAAAAAAAAAAAAAAAGAAATTACAGAGGGTTGCGCGACGCACCCCCGCGACAGCCTCTTCCACACCACCTCTCTCACGAGTGCTCGTCTGTGTCGCTCTTTCCATGTGTGTTGCCTCGAAATTCGTCCGGACCCGCACCGACCAGCCAGCCGTGCGTGGCATTGAATCACTCTTTATGCCTGTATTCGTATGGGGAATTTCAGCCGAAATTGGCTCAGTGCCGCGAGCCCTCGTGCTCGATTATTCGAGCCTTCGAATTGTGTGGTTCAGAGATGAGAAAAATTTTCTTCTCCCCTCAAGGCGAGTCCTTCCTCAGACGATTTTTCAAAACGTTTTGCACGCTCGCCGCACTTTCCTCATTTGTTACATCAAATTCGATGAAATGTCGTTTTTTTTTTTTTTTTTCGAATTTGGTCAAGAGTCAGAAAAATATCGCAATCCAAAATTTCTTATGATTTGGCATCGCGCCGAAAGTTCGGCGTTTTGACTCTTTTTCAAAATACACCGAAATATTGAGCGGGGATAAACTGTTAGAATAACCAAATTTCGAACTTTCGACTAGAGCTTTCAATGTCGAAGATAAATAAGGCAGAAAATTCAAAGTTCGATAATAATATGTAACAATCGTCCATAGAACGACGACCAAAATATCAATTTTCGGAAAATTCGACTCTCTCAATTCATAAATATCTGAAAGACGAAAAATTCAAACGGTCAGAGTAGCTAAACTTTAGAAAGTCGACCAATCGAAATAAAGAAGCACAACGAAGTTTAAAATAGACGCGTCTCGCTCGCTCTCTTACTCAGCCTGTTGATCTCGAGCTCCGAAAATCGCCATTTCGACTTTCGCCTTTTCGAGCCCTCGCTATTCTGCACATTCAAGTTTCATAGGCTCGAAAAATCTCCACTTTCGATTTTCCCCTACTCTATAATCCGGTCTGTTTGTGAAACAACAACTCTCCATTTTGGATTCGAAAACATGAGCTTTTGGCGTTCGTGTGTTCTGTTAAAATAGCATTCGAAATGAAAGCTGTCGAAATATAGATATTCCAGTAAACACGAACGCAAGAAGTAACAAATAATGAAAAAAATGAAGAACGATAAAGCACGTAAACTGCTAACTATGGTAAATAAAAAATAAGAATTTCCAATTACTTGTTTTTCTCGAATCTGGCAACTCCCAAAGTTTCGAAATATCGGGCGACCGTCCCGCACAATTTGGTTATTCGACACATCGAAGCCTACCCGAAAGATGACAAAAGTTTGACAGCTCTGGACGAATCAGGAGTGCTTGGACGAGAACGCCTCGTGCCCGAATTCATCTTTGTAAATGTACCCAGCACCGGCCCCCGCGCGAGTCCCTTGTTCTTTAAAAAAAGATGCTCCGTTGCTGCTGCGAGGGGGGAGCCCCAAAGCGATGTGCGCGGTGGAAGAAAGACAGAGAGAAACAAAGAGCCCGAGTAAGGGAGAGAAAGATGAAAATGGAGAGGGAGAGAGAAAGAGGCCTCGAAGCGAGGGACACGCGAGGGGAAAAGTTACGAGATGTATGTGCGTGCATGTAGTACATAAAGCTGTGTACAGAGCGCTCGTGGCACGAGGGGTTGCTACGGCCACGGAGAAAGCGTCGGTGGTGTCGGCGTCGGGACGCTTCTCTCTCCGCATGAGACCAAAACGATCAGCATCCCTCTCGTGGAAGCTTCTCCATTCGGCGCGGTGCAAACGGACCTGTGAACTTTTTATACACTTATTTTTATAATCCGGCTGGGATTTCCGGAGCTGAGTTTCTTCCCGATTTTAATAAAGTCCGAAGGAGAGTGCGCGATTCGATGGACTTCGAGGCCCGCGGACTCGCTTTCTTCTCGACGAAACTCGATTCGCGCGCGGGAGTTTTCGTCAGCGGGATTAAAAGCGTTTGAGTAGGGGCTTTAACGATATTTCCGCGGCCCGGAGACTCCAAATTTTGTACCGAGTGCGAAAATTCATTGACGATTTAACCGGGAACGATAATATTATCGGTTCGGATGATTTCATTGGAAAAAAGTAACTGAAATCGCTCAAATTTATCTTTTCGTAATAATTTATCCGAATTTGGAGTTAATCGTGATTTTGCTAGGAATCGAGTGCTCGAAATATCGTCGCACGTGTTTCAACGTGTCTTTCGATCGAGAAAGAGGCCGCTGGAAGAGCGCGAGCTGCCGCGGAGAAAGGACGATGCAAAGTGCGCCTATCTCGGGGAAAAAAGCTTAGAAAGAGGGAGAGGAAGCGCCAAGGTTTGTTCGCGGCTCTCTCGGTACATTCAGTTACCGAACGATTATTCGCCTGTCGCGTTCTCCCGATCGAGCTCTTTGCCGCGGTATCCCATTTCACTGTTGCTTTATCTCGTCCCGAACCGCATCGCGGGCTGATCGAAATGCGATTTTCCAAGGCCCCGTGAGCTGCTCGCGTCCGCACGAGCGATCCATTCCAAGATCGTAATTAGTTTGCCAGGCGGCAGGTTACCGTGTGCGGCGATTGGGTAATTCATCGGCCTCGCCATGAAGGTAAGAATATAATTGGGCGACGTCGATCCCCGATGTCGTCGGAATGAGCTTTTTCTCCTCTTCGTCTGCTGTGCGCGCTTCGTTCGCGAGCGAGAAATGTGCAGCGGATACAAGCTTGAGTTTTATCCGCGCATAATAACTTGTCAGCTCGAGGCCCTCGAATTTGGTGAAAAACGAGAAAAATTTTAGTGATCGAAATCGGGGAGCGGGACGAAAATTAGTTTCGCGGGCGATCTCGAACTTTTCATTCATATTTTCATCATTTTTTTTTTCGAATAATCTGCGCATTTGGTTTCCACCCTCCTGCTCGATCCGGGACAATAATTTGGCTGTGAAAACGAGTTCAATTCCGACGATTCGATGCGTTCCATTTGTTTTTCAAAGCAAAAGTATTGAGACTTTTGGATCGAAGCGCAGAATCGATTTATTCTGGGTCGTTGGCACTCGTCGCACATTTTTTTTTCCAATCGTTTCTTGCCTTTTCGAGTTGCAAAGCGTCTCATTGGAAAAATCGAGGGCGACGAGAAGAATTGAAAGAATGTTTGAATTTTCGATTTGAACTTTATTCGCGATCGGCTGTTAAAAGAGAATGATTTTTGGCCAGCACGAAGGACCGTGCTGGCTGGGGAAGCACTTTGTTTTATTTACTTTGCGGTCGGCGGTGCGCAACGGGGTCCTTGGTGAGCGTGGAGACGGTACTGCAGTGCAATGCACGACGAAATTATAGTATTTCGCTATCGGAATCGTCGACGCCGGCGCCGGGACGCGCTCACAGGTGGTCGCCACGCAGTCTGGCTCTTCGACCCGGTGCGAGGAGCGAGCGAGAGTGAGACCGAGATAAAGGGGCTCGTCGTCGAGGCTTTTCGAGGTCTCCGACCGGCAGAGCAGTCCAAGTTTCATCGCGCGTGTATCGATCTCCGTTAAGGGGCTTGCATTTCGACGGGTGAATGCGAATAAAAGGAGATCGATCGAGAGGCTGCAGCAGGGATGAGGCTGCGGAGAATGAAATTATTGTCAAACTTCCAAGAATTTTCATAAGCGAGGGACAAAAGATGGACCGGAGGAGGCAGCAGGGAAGCCGACCGTGACAAAATGGCGGCTCCGCGATCCCGTTCCAGGCTCGTTTATCTCGGAGAATGATAAAAATCATATTCCGGTGGACTTTTCATCGAGAGAATGGTCGAAAAGGATATGGAAGGGAGTCAATTACTTCACCGGGTGCTGAGAAGCGGCTCGAGGACGTAGCGGAGCCCCCTGAACGTGAAAGAATCGAGTTTTTACGCCCTTTCGTCAGGCAGCGACACGAGTGGGGTGTGCTCGCGTGTGTGCGCGCTCGGGTTCGGCATCCCTCGCGTGCACCACCCCCAGAGAGCGTTGTATTTCCGCTTCCGTTTGTTGTGACGCGCCCCGAAGTGAGGAGAGTATTGCGCGGCGGCGCGTTCCCCGAGCTTTATTCGCGCAAAATCCCCGCGCACATTCGCCTCCCACCAGGGGTTTCGCGTACGCCGAGACGCCGGTAACGCACACACTAAAATTCCCTTTTTTTCCGGCGCGGCGCGATGTTTCCCTCTCGCGCGTCGCCTCCTCGTTACACAAACGAGCGAATACGTGTCGGTGTTTTTATTATTCGCTACGCTTTCATCGGTGCGTGCGTGCGTGTGAATTAACGATCAAGGCGACGATAAAATCAAAATAATACGTCGTACGTGTTGCTCGCTCGAGAGGACAACGCGAAGCGAAGCTGACCCACCGAAACTGACGGAAACCTCCAACGCGACCTGACGCAACGAGACACTCTCCGAGTCTCCAATATTTACTCCGCTTTTATATATATACGACTGAGAATCGGTGTTGCGAATCGAGTTTGTGTTTGAATAATAAATCAACTTCCGATCGAGAGCTTATCGAGCTATGAAAAAGTAGTTGACGAGGTAAAGCTGAACCATTTTCATCCTCGCTTTTTATCCAAAGTCGAATATCGTCGATGCATTGTGAGTCAAGAAAGGTCGAGGTAAACGCGCACGCCTTCCCGGGCCGGAAGACACGTTGACGAGCCTTCTGACCGGAAGTCAAGCGTACCGGGACGAGTAGCCTACTAATTCGTGCTGGGTGGAACGAATGAGGCGAAATCATGAGAAATCGGGGATCGCGGGGAACCTCGAAATTCGTTTTCCTCATCAAATTTCTTTATCGAATTGTCTCTCGTTGTTGGAAAAGGAATCACCGCGTTGAGGCTTCCATTGCTGAAACGTGGTGAAAAGAAACTTCGCTCGTTCGCTCATTAATTATTCGGTGCTGAAGACCGTCGACACTTCGAATCGAGTTTCCCTGATGGGAAGATATTTCGAGCACTCGAACTTTCCCTGAAAATTAATGCGCTTCGCTTTACTTGAGACGAGGAAAAAGTGTTTTGGAAGTTCGAGATGTTGAAGGGAATAAAGTGAGCCTATGGGATCGTTAAGAGTAAAATTGAAAAAGAGCTAAATTGTAAGAATCAAAATATGTGGTATCGCGATGCGCGCGAGAAAGTTGACTGACCGAATTTTCCATTTCTATTTTCAGTTTCTGCAGCAATTTATCATCTCCGACGATTAATAAAGCTGCGATTGTACAGAGAGCCCTACTCGGTAGTAGGTTTTAAAAAAATGCAAGAAATTAATTGGAAAAATATCAGCAAAGCTCAGAGAAAGGTCGATCGACGGTTGCTTTACCTCGCGGCGAGCAGGAAAAAGAGTTGAGCGGTTCTCGCTGCGTGGCTCGAGCCATATTCAAATTCATTTAAAAATATTCTTTTGTCGCGAGGAAGATGGGAAAAATAATTAGCGAAAGCGAGCTGCAGGGCTCTTGATCGACCGTGGAGTCCGAATTTAGTCGGCCTCTTTCTATTTTGCATCGTCCGCAGGAGTTCGGATCGTTTCATAAAAGGAGTTTAAGTTATTACGAGAGTGGAGTACAGCGAAAGAGAACGGGATAAAAAAATCGTATGCTCCTGCTGCGAGGGAAAAATGCCAAAATAGTTGTGCTCAGCATTTTCAGGCCGAGTAGACCGCGAAATTTCGAAGAGAAAATTCCTCAGCGATTTTTCGCTCCGACGCACCGTTCGCGAGTTACGAGCCGTTCAACGCCCGCCAATGGGGCGCTGTCAGGGAGCGGGGGCCCCGGGCCCCGCCCCTCCGGCCACTGGCGATTGGCTCCCGTGAATTTCCTTCGATATCCCACGAGCGGTGCGTCCTAGAGAAAAGTGGCTGGGGACTTTTCTCTTGGAAATTTCACGATCCTGCTCGCCTCGAGGTCGAAACTGCGACTTTTGGAGGAGCCCGTAGACCCGAGGCTCTTTCAGCCCCTTCTCAACGTCAGTCCGTGTAAGCAACGTGCTCGTGTGTTGGACGAGCCCTCGCACGTGGGAGGACGGTGACGTTGACGATGCCGAGAACGAGCTTCTCTCGCTCCAGTCATCTCGGGTGAATAGAAATATGCAAGGGGGCTCGGAATCGAGAAAAAATAGGTCTCCGAGGCTCTCTTTCTCCCACGCTCCTTTTCCCTCCTCAACTCACTCGCTTTTCCCTCTCGGGTTTTTTGCCTCCATTGTTTTCTTGCTCTCTCGCCTTATCCGCAACACGTTGGAATGTGGACGCGTCCTAAAAACTCGGTTGGATGTACTGCTCTGGATATCGTCGTGATTAAAGCGATGCGAGAGGAGCGGAGAGCTGTTTCGCGGAAAAGCGGGCGACCCGCGCGCAATTCTAAATATATACGACGGGCGGCAAACTCTTAGCAACTACATCGGTGGACTCCCCGCTGGATAATAACACGTATGCATACGAGTGTCTCTTTGCACATTTCTCTTGGTGTATTCTCGTGAGCGTTGCAACTGGGAGAATGCAGGAAAAGCTGCGAATGGGTTTTTCGTCGAAAAGAGTAGTGAGCGTCGCGACGCGGGGCTGTTCCCACGGGCAAGCATCGCGTCACGTTTGCTCTCTCTCTCATTAAATTCGTCGAAACTTTGAGCCTCGATTAAAAGTAGCCCAGCGCTCCAAGCTCGTAGCTTCTTCGTCGTCATTCCTTCCCAAAAAAGCGAATTTATCGAGTCCCTTGGAAAATAAATTTGTCGCTTCGACAACGCATTTTTCTTCGCTCTCGATTTTCGTGCTCGAAAAATTTCTCGGACGAATACGACGTTGCACCAGCAAAAGCTTCGTTGAAAGAGAACATTTCATTTTTAATCGTTAAGCAAGAAAAATTTTCGAACCAACGAATTTTTTTCTCTCAGTGCAAACTCCTGTCTTTACAAACTAACGTTTGTCCAATGGATGAAACACTTCGCGACCAAACATCTCGAGAGACCTCAATCTGTTGATACGCTTTGTGAACCCGCGGTATCCATTTCCCGGAGTCATGTGATCGGAAAATCGTGCCAGTCGAAAGGGAACAAGAGGGAGAAAGCAGCGGCGGGGGAGCCTTGTTTGTTTCGGGTAGGTCGTGTTTTATCCTCAGCAAAGGTCAAACCCCCGCGCCAAGTTTTTCTTACTCTCGACGTCATGCCTCTCGTAAAACCGCCGAATTCGTTGCGGGGCAAGCATTCTCGACGGAGCCTCGACGCCACTTTCTTCAAATTAGCCTCAAACACGATCGCAGTTTGAAAGAAATAACGAATTTCGAGCCACGACCTCGGGATCAATTATTTCTTCGGGCTCCGCGACAACGGTCGATCGACTATTTTTATTGAATCTCATCACAAATAATCGTGAATCAATGAAAGAGTGGGATCGAACCGAAGTCTCGAAGCCCAAAAAATGTCTCTCGATAAAATCCCCTTATCGAAATTGATTTTTCCCAAACTCTCGTCAAATTCGTTCTCAACAAACTCAATATTTTATGAGAAAATATTGGAGAAAATCGAGTCTCCGAAAAGGCGCCTTTGACAGGCAACATCGAAATATAAAATTTCTCTGATATTCAATCCTCTTATTTGATACTAATGCACACGTGACGGACGTTTACATTCGTCGTGCTGAGCTCAGTGCGCACGTGAGTGGCGTGAGACAAGCCCGGTGACACCTTGTTTGGAAATCACCGGTTGATCTGTACGAGGAGAGAGAGAGCGAGCGAGCGAGAGCACGAGACAGGTTGCAATGCTCATATCGAGCTGTGTATTAGGACCGAATGAGAATACGTTGTACGTGCGAGTCCAGATGGAGGAGATGAAAGGAGGACGGGGAGAGGCACGTCAGTACGGTTGTGTTTCGTCTCGCTCGCTCTCCGAGGATTGTCAAGGCCTGATGCTTTCTCGCGATCGTAAAAAGGAGAATTAAATACTCTGTCACTGGCAGTTCTCTAGACTCGGGTCTGAGAGGAGCACGCAATATTTTTTCACCCGCTCGAGGCGGTGCTGGAGATAAAAAAACGACGCACCGGAAACGCTCGTCCGAGTCGTCGTGGGGGCGCGAGTATCGCGACTGAAAAATCGAGTTCGTGACTCTGAATAGAGAAGAAAACAGTGAGTTCGCTCGAGCCAACAATCATGGATGTTCCTCCGGAAATTCTTGACAGTGAAGATCGGCCTCCAAAGGCGAATAAAAAGATGCCGAAAACGTGGCTGGGACGGTGGATCATGGATCAGAGTAAGGGGCGTGAGACTCTTCCGGGCTCCTCTGGACCCGGGGGCCGGTCAATGCGAGCAGGACGTAAAATCGAGCGTCGTCAATAGTTCATCCATTTTTCGAGAGGCCACGGAACGGGGTCTCGGCCCTCGGATGCCAGTTTTTTAACCAATTTATCTCGCATTTCTTTCAGTTTTTTAAAACGTCGCTGTAATTAGTTTCGTAATTCCGAACAATAGTGAAGAATCGCTCTAAATCGGTTGATTTTATGAGATTAATGTTCAATTACTCGATCGAGGACTGAAAAACGATGAAATATTTGGTCAACGCGAAAGTACAGCACGTGCGATATTTGACTTTCAGATCATCGGAGGAACACCGATTCCGAAGAGATGCAACGCTGCCCTTACATACACGAGATGAAAGAGCGTCTGCTCTCGCAACCGACGCCCACGGACAGCCTCGACATGGAACGTTTGGACGGCGGCACGCCCGTCAAGGAAGCAAATCTCCACAATGATTATCCGGCTCATACGAATCCTGGTGTAATCCCCGACCCACCGGAAATGCCACCTGATTCCTTGATCGGCACGGTTGTCAAGGTAAACGAGCCCCAGGTATCACATCAAAAATCCTTTTTTTAAACGTCAAGCTCGCTTCTGTGTGTGTTAACACGTGCCTCAAGTGAAAAGCAGCATGAATCGTAACTGTTCAAATGATATTTGTCTCGTTGCTTCCGTTTTACTCGTCAGGCTTTCTTGGCAGGCTTCTTTTGTCGTGGAAATGGGAGTTTGTTGTTGGCCACTATTCCGAAAGAATTAGCTCGACTCTTTATTCAGTGGAAAGCATTTTTTGTAAGGGGATTCATTTTTTAAAATGTTCAATGCCCAACAAACGTCGAGACAATCGAGTCCTTTTCCCTTTTCCCGAGTGCGCATTCAAAGAAACCGATATTCATGAAAATCTATTTTACGACTTGAGCCATTCACGATTTTACCATTGAGCATGAGCTCAAAAGAAATTCTTGGATTTCGAATGATCCTTTCGATGATTTCGTAGCATCGAATTTGCACTGATTGACCAACAATTTTTCATTTGTATCGAAATGATCGAAGTGAGAAAAGGATCTCTTTAGTTTCAATTCAAATGTTGATGTTCCTTCATAAATCAAGAGGATCCGAGAACAACCAGACTTTTCATTTCATCGGGTTTTTGCTCGGTTTTGAGTATTGGACGTGTGTAAATTTACGTTGGAAATATAGCATGGAAAAACTGTGAGCTTAAGACGAAACTTTTTCATCGACATTTTTCAGTTGAATTCGGACGGTTATGGATCCCACACATCACCGGCTCACGCGAGGCAGCCATTGGTACCCCAAAACGCGATAAATCAACCGTTATGCCTCACCCCGACACATCCAGGCATTGCGAATGGTCATTTTCCCAAAAATGCAAAGTAAGTGATTTATTCATTTTTCGATATCTTTGCTGAAACTTTATTACGAACGTTTGGAAGACAAAGTGGCAATGTGCCCATCGCGATTGGGGGACTTCGATGATAGTATAAAAATGAAAAACGACAATTGTAGAAAGAAAATGTCTCTTTGAGGGAAAATTGAAAGGTGAAATTCGAACAAATTTGGCTCAGTGGAATCGGAGCTTCGATTTCACTATTTGAACTTCGTTGTTTTCCTTTTGTTCTATGAAAAAAGTTGAAAAATTTCTTCAAAGTTTAAACAAACAATTTAAATCTACGATTTAAGATGAAAACTCGACGATTTTTATAAATTTACTTGGCCAATGGCTTCGAAACTGCGCCCCGACTTTGAAACAAGTACGGAAACTTGCTGGTATCGACAAAAAAAAAAAAAAAAAAACATTCACGACTTTCGTGCGAAGCACGGTGAACTTTCAATGTTCGTAAAGCGTTCGAGAACAAATTTTCCCGACGACTCGTGCCTGATTTTTTCGCAGGAAATTTCAGCTTAATGAATTCTAACGATCGCCATAAAAGAAGATTCGCATTGTCGCATTATCCCGAGTGGAATCGTCATGAAATTGCAAAATTTCGTGTCGAAAAGTTTTGTACCAATTTTTGCGCTCCTTTATGGCTATTTATTGTCAAAACGGTAAGAGATAGCAAAGAAGAGGAGGAGACCAATCTTGTAGAGGACGAAATTTCCCACAAAAAACTTCCCAACGATACTTTTCTCTTTTCCGTAGTTTAGTCCTGCGGGCTGCTCTGAAATGGTTACCGGCCTCACAACTCCTGAGAACAGAGTAGTTTTTCGAGCCACTCTGAGAGCTAAGCTAATGGAGGCAGAAAAAAACCTCGGAGTACTTTTTTTCAGGAAATTCGATGCTCCACAAGATTGGTCCCATGCACTTTTGCTCTATCTGTGAGCAGTTCGTCAGTAAATGCCTAAATCCTCAGCTCAGGCTCAAAATCCTTTCAGAACTTGCATTAATCGCACGAACAGAAGTTTCTGCGCATATTCTCATTCCTCTCACCTCGATCTTATCCCAACATGACTGTTGAATCTTAAAAATAACACATCAGTTCTGAAAGCAATTGAGAAAAAAAAATCGTTCAGCAATAGAGAAATTGAATTTTATCAAAATTTTCAACCTTATTTTAATCGTCAGCCTTTGCTCACGCACCCTGGAAAGCGTCCTTCCTCACTGGGTCGTTGAACTCCGCACACAAATAATAAACACCCACCAGGAGAGAGAGAGAGAGCAACAGAAAAGTTAGTGTTCGAGTCAGGGGTGGAAACGAGACCGGGGAGGCGAAGGTCGTCGTCGATCGAGAGTTGGTTGTGCGTTGACGTGAAAAAACGTAGTGTTAACCTTATTCAAATATGGGGAGTGAGTGAGGCAGTGAAAAATCGCGTCCAGTCACCGAAATTCGATAGCGGATTGAACGAGTTAGGGGCTTATTAGGAGAGAGAGAGAGAGAGAGCAGTTTGTATCTCGTGTCTGGTGGCGCATCCCCACGGCTGCCTCGGGCTCTCGCTCAGCCTTCGCCTCTCTTTTCCTCTCTCTTGCAAGGGTTGTTCATCCCTCCGATGAGTGGGCAGCGTCGAAAGAGTGAGGGAGAAAGAGGGAGCGACGAAGAGGAGATTTTAGTTCTTGGGCGTTGGAGTCGTGGCAGCACTGCCAACGGAAAGCGCCGGTGGAGTCGAGCTGCACCGAAATCAATACGGTATGTGCGTGCACAGAGAGAGAGAGAGAGAGAGAGAGAGATGCACGAGGGTTCGACGCAAAAATAGTAGAAACAAAAATAACAGAATTGCGAGATGGATTTTTGTATGCAAAATTCACGAAAATTTTCTCTCGACCGTTCAAGCAATGAGGGGTCCTCGTTGCCCTCGATCTTTGCAATCCGGACGACAAATTTGGATCCTGGGAGAAAGCCCCTCAATCATTGATTGCGTAGAAATGTTTTTTTGTTCCTCCCATCGTTAATAAAAATCCTCGTCGATCCAATGACTCAAAGCTCGTTTGATGAAAAATCAACGAAATTCTTGGCACCAGTCCGAAACAGATGGAGAGCCAAGTTTTCGAGAGAAGAAATACGCAGCTGTTATTTAATTGTTATTATTTTATTTGCATTTTAAATCGAGCGTGATAAATGACAAGAAATTTGACGAGGGACTTGCGCTTCGCCTGGCCTGTGCACGAGACGTTCGATCACTGCAAGTGAGCTGACCATCTGGAGTTTAACAAGCCGTCGATGGAGCAAGCTTCCTTCGTGTCGAACGCACACTCTCTTGCAGGAAACAACGATGCGGTTGTCAAACACGGATGTGTAAATTTCAAGTGGTAATTCGATCAAGAAAATCGATGCAGCGTTTCCGAGTCTATCAGCTTTTACGTTCACGTTTTAAAATTTTTTAAAGTTTCACCACCAGTTACCTCATGCTGGGAGGAATTTAAAAGTATAATAAAAAGCTGAAAAAAGGATGATCGCCGTGGTCGCTGCTCCACTTTTGAGCTCCGAGCAGCAGCACGAGGAAAACCGACGCAAATCCCTGAAACTGGGTGTGGATGAGGGCTCTCGAGTTCGGGAAATGCATCGGTTTTCCTCCCAAGCTTTAACGATGCAACCCTCAATCTCTCTATAATACTTCGAATGCCGCTTATCCACTCGTGCGGAAGCTCGAGCTTCGCCAAATTAGCGCTGAATTCTTCCTCCTTCCACAGATATTTCTATACGAGCTTCACTTTTATTAAGCCATCCGAAAATAGGCCAAACGTTGAAGAGGAAAATTCGTTGTAAATCAGTTCGTTTAGCCACCGCGAGATTCACCCTGTTTTCCATCTATTTAACAAAATCGATATTTCATCGATGGAAAAACGTCGCTTGTCACTGTAACCAGGCGCCGGGCATCGAGCCCACGATCGTATTTTACCTTAATTCAATTTTTTTTATGCACTTTTCTATTATTTGAGACGAATTGTGCAGTTCGTTAGTGTCCCGAAAATGATTGTCGGATTTTTAGAGATTTTTTCGTCTACGCGTTTGCAATATAATTGATTGTTTTTTTTTTTCCACGTGAGTCGGTGGTCGTCAATTTCAGTGAGCTCGGTAGCTTTATTTTTTCTCGGATGTCTTAAAATTTCAGCGGCAACGACGCCGCGGAGACGACAGCAATCCAAAATTCTCGTTTAAATTCGCTCCAACGAATTCCAACTTGAATTTTCCTCGTGGCTCCTCTTCGTTGTACATCTCCAAATAAAAATCGCCATTGCCAGACAAAAGTCCGTTAGCGAAGGTCCCTCCGACGTTGGGCATTGCTGAAAAAACATTTTTTCATCCAGCTCAGTTTGCTTGTTCGAACGCGCTCTATCGAACGAGGCTCCTTTCAACGTGTCCAAGCAAACATGTAAAAACGTGACGACCAGCTCTCGCACCGGTTCGCTGCTACCGGTCTTCCCATCCGGAAATGTAAAAACTAAACTTTGGAAAACATAAGCAGAAGCCAAAACGAGCGTAACTAACAGCTCGAAATACTAGTGCAACGAGGATTTCGAAAGAGGGCGGCGGGAGGAGTCAAGAGTTGATAACGTTACGATTGGGTCGGAGGGAAAGGTCAGTGAACCTCGAACGGTGGTGGAAGCGTTATCGAGCGGGTCAGTGGGTCGCAGAACGACACGGAGCACTTTGCTCTCATCCCTCCCTACGCTCCTGTCCTCTCGACGCTCATCTCGTTCTCATTGCTCTACCTCCCCCCCCCCCCCCCCCCCCGCACCCGCGCCGTGCACCTGTTTCTTCGGTATTATTTTCCTCCTTTTTTCGTAAAGTGTATCTTTTGAGCGTACGCCGAGTTGAGCGAACCTCATTAAATCATATATTTCGTCGACTACGAAATGTATTTTATCGAATTTGGGCCATTTGGGAATTTGCAAATTTTTTCGGAAAATCGATATTTTTTTTCGAAACTCAATAAGGGTTGGGGGGGTGGGATCACGAAATGAGGGGGAATCCCGAAATTTCGGGGAGAAAGTGCGATATTGCGGGGCAATTTTGTGGTAATTAAACACTCTTTGGACGGTCGATTGAACTTTGAAGAAAATGGATTCGGGACGTTTGGGTAGAAGCTTTCGTGCAGTTTTGAACCATAGTGAAAGTGCGGAGGCAATCCGGCCGGGGATTCGGTGCTGGAAACTTCGAATGGCTGGGGGACTTTGATTTAGTTTGCTTAAAAATTCGTTGTGACGATTTTTGAAATGCCTGCTGGTATTTGGCAAGTAGATTGAGCGAGGGCCGATATAAAGTCGTCGATGTGTGGACAATGCGAATGACGCATTGATCGGCAAAATTCGCGGGAGTATGGAGCGTGTGTGCGCGCCTGTGTGCTTTCGCCTCGAGTCGGTGTAAAGGCGAGCGCGCGCGGAGAGGAAAACAAAGAGGGCGCCGAGAGGGATCGGGATATACGCGGGCGCGGATGGACCGCGAATGGCGGGATCGACTTTAGCGCATAGAACGAGCCCGCGCAACCCGGAAAGAAGGGCGAGCGGGAAGGGAGAGGGGGACGCGAGTCTCGCCGAGGCTACGATTGCGAAAATCGTGTACAATCGCGCGTACAGCCATTGACAAGAGTCTCCGTCGATGTCCGCTTTCCCCATTGATATTACTTCGGTAAATAATCCACGAATTTCGCTTCCCGAGTGTCTTCCCGGTGCCCGGAGACGTGGCAACAGTAGAAAAAAGCTTGGATTAAAAATTCGTCACAACTTTTGGCAGCGCGTTGCCTCGAGGCTTGGATCCGCTTCTTGGAATAAATAGCAAAAAGGATTCTCTTGTGAATTTCCATGAGAATTCAAATTCCGACGAATTCAAGCGGCGATAATCGAATGAGAAATAAAAGTCTGCGAATGAATTCTTAACGAATCTGTACCCACGAAATAAGAAGCTTCGTACACAAACTAAAACGTACATTATTGTGAAAAGGAGCGAGAGAGGAGCCGGAGTTAAGGTTGAGGGGATCCGAGGAGAGAGAGAGAGAGAGAGAGAGAGAGAGAGAGAGAGAGAGAAAGAGAGAGAGAGAGAGAGAGAGAGGACGAGGGAGTGCGAGGGAGGGTCGTTTCGAGGAGAGAGGGTGGTTTTGTGCGCTGGCGCAAGAAGCTAACGGTTGCCCGGGAAGAGGTACCTCCCGGCCCAGCCTCAGTCTCCGGGATGCTGGGGGCGGCGATCGTGATTCGACCCCTATATATTTCGGCGTGTTCGCGATAATACGAGAGAACGAGGAAGAATAAGCCGTACGCACGGAGGAAGATCAAAATTCTCACTTTGATAAAAGGTGACGAGATTATTCGTTCGCCAATAAAATCCTTTGCGATTGAAAGCCTGCGAGAGGATTTAATCTGACGGAGGAACAAAGAGCACCGCTTTCAAGTCGCTCCGAGCTCTCTCGCTCTCTCTCTCTCTCTCCCTCCTTCTCCCTCGCTCTCTTTCTATTCTGGACGCAGCATCGACTCGGGGTGTTGACACACACACGCCCGTGCGCCGTGTCGTTCGCTCGATCCGTCTCGTTCTTCGTCACGTTCGTACCCGATACGCGTACCAGTGCGGAGTGTCATCGAGGCGAATGAACGGAGGGAAGAGAGGAGAGAAAGAGGGAGACGAGCGTCTCGAGATGGATGCTGTGGATTCGGATGAATGGCGAAAGGGGATGAAAAAGAAGAAGAAAAAAAAGAGCGCGGATATCGTAGCCTCCGCTATCGTCGAGTGATCCTCTCTCTCTCTCTCTCTCTCTCTCTCTTGCTTTCTTTCTTTCCTCCTTCACACTTCCCGAGCCAAAGACCGTTGCTCTCCGCGTACGGGGAGCATCGAGCCCTCTCCGCGGCATCTTCACCGGGCAAGTGTGTGTGTGTGTGTGTGTGTAAAATCGTGTCGCGCAGCCCCTTCCGCACGTATCGCGCTCCGGTGGATCCCTCCAAGGGTACGCAGTCAGGGCGAGAGCCTCCGGGACAATGTAACGCGCGTTTAATCCGCGGCGGGTAATTCCTCGAGAGTATTTGCCGAATGCGGTTGTTCGAGTTTGAATTCGGTGGGAAGACGACGCCCCGTCGATTCCCGGCGGCGGTGGAGCGACGAGTGCAGAGCTATTTCGTAGATCGTTGCGCAGTAGTCGGGGCTGGTCGATTGTAATCGGGCAGAGCTTCACAGGGGCAAATGGAAGCAGGAAAATCGAGGCGAGTACGCGGACCCGGAGAGTGCAATTCGGCGACCGCGAGTCCGAGCGGATTTACAATCGCGTGTTCCTTCCTCAAAACCGTGGTAGAATCCTCCTTCCATCTCGCCCGCTCCGCGTCACACATCTCCGGACCCTCGACCTCGCCAAGTTCATGTGAAGAATGCAAAGAAATCTCGGCTAACGACACCCTCGAGAGGCCCGCGAAGAGGCCTCGCTTCTTCCTCCTTCCTTAAATATACCACAGTGCGCTCGAGTGCGCCCCCGGAGGGCGAAAAGGAACTGGAGAAATAAGGAGAAAGAGTGAATACGCGTACGGAGATGTGAGAACAAAGCGCGAACGCTCCGGGCCCGGCTCCTCCGCTCGGGGAGAGAAAACCTCGAGGCCGACGACGCCGAGACCGTTTCCCGGTCCCGCGGCCCGTTATTCCCGGTCGAAAACTCCTTCTCGAGTCTCTTCGCGAAGAGGCTCCTAATTCGAGTCGCGTGGGAAGAGCGGTTCGATCCTCTCCTCCGCTCGCGTCCCACCGCCAATAAATCATTTTAAGGGCTAGAGCTTGCCTCGAGGTTAAGGCGCAATTATATCCCCGCCGGTAATGGAGCCTCGCGAGTCCCCGAGGTCAATTTACTTCGCGAGTACTCCCCGAGTCTTTGGAGGATCGCGCGCGCGACGGATCCTCCGCGTCCGCAATGTCCCCGGCGTTATTCACGAAACGAGGCAAGTCCATAATACGTCGAAGAAACTCTGTGTTGTGTCTCGAGGATTTGCCGATAGTTTAACGTCTCTTCTTTCTCTCGAGTTCGACCTACTTAACGAATCCACGCGTACCGAGAGTTTGTAGCGAGGAGAGAGAGAGAGAGAGAGGCGAGAGAGAGAGAGAGAAAAGTGAGGAAGAGAAAGGGGAGAGAAATCGTGCCCCTCTCGTGCGAGGATCCGCTCTCCATATTAGCGGCATCTCTCCTTTGTCAACGTGAGAGTCGCTTGTGTTCACATAACGATCGATCGGGAGGAATGAAAGGGCGTAAGTGGAGCGTTTACGCTCGGTTTATTGAGCGGATCGGGGGCCATTCTGGCGGAAAAGATAGAGCGGCTCGAGCGTGTGCTCGAGAGATTTCGTATTTAGGGGAATAACTTTCTTCCACTTTGTCTACGGTTCCCGCGCGCGCGGCTGCTCTCTCATTAACGCGATCGGAGAACAATCGAGCGGCGAATATCTCGTTAGAGTAGAAAATATATGGAGGGGTTTTATTTCGAGAGGCGATAAAACGGGAAATTAGTAGTTTTCGTTCGTCCGGGAATGCCGGATCGGTGCGCGCGATTCGCTTCGGTTTGGAGGCTGCTTTTCGAGTCGCGCTAATTCGAATGCGAAAATTGGGATTATCGGGGGATAGCCGCTCGCCACCCCCGGACGCGACGCGGCTCGTGTAGCGCGATACGCACATTCGCTCGAAAAAGCAAGCCACACGGCATCAGCAACGCCCTCGTTGACGCGACGGTGACCCGAATCACATTTCTCGTTATAATTTCCTCCTCCCAGGGTCCTCCTCCCCGAAACAGTGTCCCACTCCGAGGGATGAATCTCGTTGCATTATTCTCGGAATTGAGGTCGCCGATGTGGGAGTTATTAGAAGCGTTGATTCGGCAAAACCGCATGTTTCATTCCGAATTACCGTTTTAACGATCTTTCCAACGATTCGTATCGCTGTTGGCTCGTTAAAACTGTCAATTCGGTCCGTAAACTCGCGCTCGTCCCGACCTTCTTTTCACCCGGGAGCAAAATAGTTACGAAAAGGTTGTTACAGGGGCCGAATATTGTTCGGGTGAAATTCGCTAGGAAAATCCCGATAAAGGGGCCTCGAACGGGGGACAAGAGTGCGTGAAAATAAGGTTAAGTGACCATTTGAAAAATGGTGGGCGGAGGAGACTGCAAAGTGGCGACGGTCGAAGTCGAGGCTGCGGCGGCCAACGACAACACGGCTACGCTTCCGGTCACGAGACCCCTTAATCCTCAGATCGTCGGTGCGCCCCCGAATGCTCAGGACAACGCCGAGAAAAACAACGCTGCTAACAAAGAAATGGAACTGAAGAACGTCCGATCAACGCCAGCTAAAAAGTAAGCCTTCCGACCCGCCCCCCTTAACGTCATTGCTAAAGCTCGCCGAAATCTTTGCCAGTACGCAAAAGCAAAGAACCAACGGCTCTGTACAAATACCTGAAAGGACGAGTTCGTTAACGGCGAATACGTGCGCTTTTTAAGGCTGCTTGAATAACCAAACGAGGGAGTGGCGCTCGCCACCAATCAGAAGCAGCTTCAATTTTCCTTATTTTTCCTTTTCATCCTCATCCCTCTCATTTCATACCGCGTGTGCAGCCTCGCTGGCCAACCCCACGCTCCACTCGCTTTTTTTACTTGAAAATCCAAAACCCTCGTTTCTGCCAACCGGGAAGAGCATCAGGAAGCTATGAAATCACAGAAAATCTAGAGCTTTTTCGATTTAACAAAACAATTTTCTCAGGAAAATATAGTCTTGAAATTTACGCAGAATTTGAATGGATTGTCGACTGACACGAGTATCAAATTTTTAAGGGTTTCTCTTATCAGTTACTTAGTTAGACAAACGTGCTTAAAGAAAAAAATACACAGGGTCAGAGGAATTGTGCGATAAAAATCGTTCATTAACGCTTCTTACGAAGTTTATGAAAAACGTACACAATAACAATGAAGTATATAACGAAGGTTTGGGAAAAAAATCTCGAGACGATTGTCTCACTAGTAATAAAAATATATGACGTTAAGGATTAAACGAATTTGGTAAAATGAGCACTCGTAACCTCACACTTGCTTGTTTCGGCATTTTGTTTCTTCTTGGCTTGGGCTCTTCCTGTCACAGCCTTCTGCCCTTTTATTAATACTTTTTTCTCGATCCATTCCCCTTCGTTTTTTCCCTTTGCCTTCTCTAAAATGATTTTAATTTAATTTAATTTAATTTCTCTAAAAAAAAGAAAAAAAAATAAAAAAAAAACTACAGAACTTTCGGTGAGGACGAATGAAATTTGGAGTTCAGTCAGTGATGAATCCCCGATTGCTTATAATGCCTCGTAATTTCATTCGCCAAAGGATAATTTGAAAAAATGTATTATTCACAATATCGAATTAATAACTCTGCCATTAATTTAGATCGATAATATTTTTCATTAGGAAGTAAAGATCGGGGCAATTTGGAGGCGATGAGAAAAGCCCAGAATTTTAGTTGCCCGAGGCTCGACGACCCCAGCTCTCGATGTTCGTTCGAATACTCCCAATCGATGACTTTCCGAGTCGAACGAGCCAGGAAAGAATCGAAAAATCGAGACAATTTAGTGCCAGCCCGGAGCCCCCGTTCGAACACGTTTTAGATGGAGAGCGCCTCGAGGCATTTCGACTGCAAAAACGTACGAATAAAAAAAAAAGAAAAAATTAAAAAAAAAAAAAAAACCATACGAAAGGGGGGAAAAGCAGCATCTGAAAAACGAGAAAAGAGAACGCGCGAGGGTTGAATAAACCGCGGGAAGGGAGGCGCGCGCGGGGCCGCGAAATTTGCGTCCCTTCGGCAGGAGACTGTAGTCGCCAAGCACCCTCGGTGCATTGGCAAAAATGAGCGAGTCGCGTCTGCCAAACGACGAGAATGAGAGAAAGCGGCAGACTTCAAAATGAGGGAAACAACAAAAAAAAATTGAGCAAAAGAATAAAAAATACGAGGCAGTCTGCTTGGCAAGCGAGAAAGCTCCAGGATTTAGCTCCCTTAGTGAGGAAGCCCCAGCGCCGTAATTCCAACCAGCAGTCTCAATGCGGCGGGGTTCTTGTATTTTTGTGCTCGTGCAGAAAGGAGCCTCGTCGTTGGCCCTCCACGATTTTTATACACTCCGCATTCACTTTTATCATCCTCGTATAAATATCCGCGTTCATCATTTTGTTTTCTCTATATACCGCGCGAGTACAGAAAGGTCTGGGTGCATCTGAGATTACGGAGCAGGCGCATGACGTCAGCAACATTAAAGTCGCGGAGGGCGAACGTAACCGAGTGATCGGTTGCTCGCGTCCGGAGGCATTGTCCTCGCTTATCTATTCCGAGTGGAGCGAGTAGTTTTGTCACGAAATGAGGGTAAAAATAAAAATTCATTTTCATCCAAATAAAGGTGCGAAATAATTCGAGTTCCCGTCACAGTTTCCGGCTCGGATTCTCTCTCGTTACTTATTGCCGCACGAAGAACGAAGAGAATTGTGAAGTTCGAAGCTTTGCGGAATTTCAGAGTTGAACTTGCGGATGCTTTTCAGGGGGTTGGGCGAGCTGTTAAACGCGAATGAAGCTCGTGAATATTCCGATTTTAATGCAAGTTTAATTTCATCCGATCGAGGGCACTTCCGGCGTGGAATTATCGAACTCTGTCGCAGTTTTAACCACTCATCTCCGGAGCTGGCTTCAAACTTAATACTCCCATACGAATCGATCGTCGATACGAAAATAGTGCGAACGTTTCCCGTCCATTCTCGTGGATTCACGTCCCACTGACGCTTTTTCATTATCCATTGTTTTCGAAACTGAGATCCCTAAATTTGACGTTGCACCCATGAAAATGGAGGCTCAGAAAAAATCCTTCATTTTACGATTCTTAAGGTAGTTCACGCACGAAAATATTTTCTTAACAAAGTCTCGAAATTTACACAGAGCTTAAATGCCTAATCGACTGACACGCGTATCAAATTTTTAAGGATTCGTTATATCTTTAATTGGGGAATAAAAATGTAAATTTAAGCACCCACGAAATACGATTCTTCCGGCATAATCTACTTTAGTGGCACTTTTTCTCAGTGCTCAAGCAAGTTTGTTTCTAACCGAATATTTTTAGCTCAAAATGTGTTCGATCGAAGGGTAAAGTTTGCCTTAAAAAGGTTGGCGCATTGAGCAACGTGAGAGCGAACAAGAGGCTGTAAAAACGTCCACTGAATCGAGAATGTTTTCTGGAGTATTGTAATCCACGTGGCATTGAAAGGAGCACAAACGGTGCTGGATAAAAAGCGTGGAGGTACCGCGGATCGACCAAAGTCACTGAATCGGGTCCGCCTTCTCGAGTGTCAGCTGGTCGTTGCTCGAGTCGCGATAAATTATCAATTCA
This sequence comes from Venturia canescens, assembly GCF_019457755.1. NCBI lineage: Eukaryota > Metazoa > Arthropoda > Insecta > Hymenoptera > Ichneumonidae > Venturia > Venturia canescens. Next base: position 15,944,339 of record NC_057430.1, read on the forward strand.
TGAGAAGAGAGGTGTGTGGCGATGATTGTGGCGAAACTCTCGGACTGTTGCTTCATTCATCTTGAGTAATTTGCGGTTGTATCGGTTGATTAACCGGCTGATGGAGTTTGCATTAAAGTGGGTTGAAAAAAATGGGGAAAGAGTGCGGCGAGTGCTGGGTTACGATACGCACGGGCGACGACTATTTCCGAGGATTTTTCGTGTTCCGGGGGACGACATAGTTTCTGGCAAGCTATTGAAGAGCCTTCGTCCCTCTGCCTCATTGCCGAGGCTCCGAAACCCCAGAAAATGAGTCGGCCGCGTCCAGACGCGGGGAACAAAGTAGCCGCGGAAGCGGATCGTCCAATTTGGCTGCGTGGGTGAAAAGCTAATAGAAAGTGAACTCCGGAAAGATGGAATCCGGGCTCTCGGCTCGGGTTAGCCGCCTCGGCAGGGCAATAAGAAACTCCAGGAGCCATAAATTCCTCAGTCGCCGATTCCGAGCCGCCGGGGTCCTTCTTATCAATATTCCCGAATCCAAACTCCCCGATTCGCCCACGTAACGGATCGAAGCCCCCACGCGAGCCCGGAACTCGCCGTCGAAACTGTATCAGGAAGGAAAACATGGAGGAGAGCTCTCGGCGAGCGAGCACTTGCAAGTATCGACCTGGCCGACGTATCTTCGTGCACCATCCACGAAGATACGTGCCCATGTGCCTCGTCCGCAGACTCTGCGATTCTCCCGGCGTCGAGTCGAGAACGATGACGAGACTCGCGGGCTTCGAGGAGCCGAGGAGAGCCTGGAAAAAAAGACGCTGACGTTTTCTCGGTCGCAGAAGCGCCGGAGCTCGACGTCTGTTCGAGCTCGCTCGAAGCCTTGCACGTTCGCTGTGCCTTGGGATATGCGTTTATGTGGGACGCATATTGTACCAGCAATCAATACATTCCTGCCATTCGAGTTTTTCAATTCGTATTTCGCTGTAAAAACTGCACCGACCTCCGCACAGCTCGGCTCTGTTTTCTCCGGCTTTTTTGTTACTTCGAGGAAGTCGGTGACCGTTTCAAAGTGGAAACATATCGATCGTTGAATTTCCCGCCAGGCAAAAAAGATTTTCGCGAGCTCTTTCTTGCGGGAGGTTTTACTCGGAATTTCGAATTCGTGGGCTTTTGGAGTTTTGTTTACGAATCGGGAGACAAATTTCGAAAATTCGCGTGGTCCTCGGTCACTAAATCCTTCGCAGGTTTTGCTTGAGCAGCAAAATTTTCGTATTTTTATTCCCCCTCGGGGAACACGATTTGAGGAAAAGTTTTGCAACAAATTTTCGATTTTAAGCTCAATTTTTTTCGTGGAAAAGCCGTTCGAACTTTGACGTTTCGTTGAAACGCGCGACCTCATGAAATTCACGGTTTTTCCTATTTTTAATATACAATCCAAGTTGAGAAACATCAGGCCAAAAATTTGATATTTATTATAAAAAAATTCCGATAAATGATTTTGAGCTCGAACAAAATTCTTTTTCAGGATATTTTTCTCAGTACTTTCGTCCCCAGAGTCGTTTTTACAACAAAAAAACAACGATTTTTCAGCCAAGAAGTCACTAAATTTTTCAATGACGATAAAAATGTTCCGCGATAAATAGAATATTTCGTGAAATGAAAGCTGGCCAAAAGCTCGCTCGGAGGCTGCACAGTCCAAGAGGTTAACAAAAACCGGTTTTTCCACGGCTCGCTCAGGGGGGCTTAAGAATTTTGGGCCGAAGGTCATTCGAGACGGAATGCCTTGTGCGTCGTTGTACCTCACTCTTGACGAGCTTCACGCTTTCATGCGCGGGGCTGCAATTAAAGCGTCCCATTAACCTCGCATATTAAATTCGAGTCTTTGGATCCTTCTCCGATTCATCGTCGTCCTCGCTTCTCGAGCATACAAAGAGACGCATACGCGCACGTGAGAGTGTGCGGGAATGGGAGAGATGCGGCAAGAGCGCGGTGCTGAAAATCGTTCCCTTTGGCTGCCTCGGATCCGCGCACGCGACGAGTATTTCGAATGGTGAGGGCAAAAAGGTCGTAACGTTGGTTGAGGTAGCTGGAAAAAACCGTGCCAAGAACGTCCTTCGTGTCGTTGAATCAAGTTTCGCTTGGTCTCTCTCTCGCTCCCAGGGAAACGGGAATCGTATTAATTGGTAAAAGGTGCTCGTGAGGAAAGCTCGTTCGTTTCATTAGTGACACGCCCTGCTCTTTCTTTTCTCCGAGTCTCTTCGAGTTCCGTGTGTAACGAAGATCGTTACGCGGGAGCTTTCGATCCCCCCTCTCGCCTGTGGCCGCCCCCCGATCTCTTGTTTCTCTCTCGAGGGACCTCGAGATCCGAAAGAAGCTGCACACGCGTCAAGCCTTTGAGGCTGCTTCTGCTGGCAACGAATCGTTGGGGTAGCTGACGCACGAAACGATTTTTAAAAGAAAGTATTTTAATTTCGACTGAACTTTAACGATGAGTGTAGCGAAGAAAAAAAAATGTTGCAGTTTTTCGAGTGGCAAATTCGGTTAGACCAAAGTTTATTCTCGTCGTGATAGAAGGTCGAAAATTTGAGGAGATCGAGCGATTAAATTAGAGAGCACTCGATGCTGCGTGGGTATGTAAAGGGATTTTTTAGCTTGTGCTACGACGAGGAACAACGCGTCGGAAGGGCCGGAGATCGGGCATGGAAAACTGTTTGAGACAGCGGCGAGGCGGGTGCTTCGTGCGCGATGTTTTATCAGCAGTGCTGGCCAGAGCACAATGAAGTCTGAGCCACGATCACCCTCTCGAATGCGGGCTCGCTCTCGGGCGCGTATCAACTCGTGACAAAGGGCGGTTAAACCCTCGTCGAGGAGGATATGTCAGCGACAGCGATATTGCGTCGGCGTTACACCGCTCCGATCGATCCATTTTCCGGTTATTTTATGGCAAAAAATTGTGATGTTATAAAAATCGAAACGCGATGCCGAGCATGTTTTTCTTTTCGCGTCCGTAAAAATAATGAAAAGTCTGTTAAAATAATGGCCCCCGGCCTACGAGGCCGTGAGCGTAAATTAAGCGAGAAAATATTCCGGATGCTCTAACTCGCCGTTCGTGGCCGGCCTCCTCTGTTTGTTTTCCGGCACGATTCCGGCATCTCCGGATCAGTGCGTATTCTCGCTTCGAGAAAAGCCGCGGCCCGAGCAAGCTACGCGTTTCCGAGCAATTCCAAACGGGTCCGCACGGTCGTTTTGTTTTTCAAGCAATATTTACGAGTTCCACTCTAAAAATGATGGGGAAAATCACGTTTTTTAATATTTTCGACTCGAAAGTCAATTCCTTCGAACTTTTTCTTCCGCTTCGATGAAAATGTCCAAATTTCAAGGTTCGATTGGAAAATTTTGAGAGAAAATCGATCGGACTTTTTCCTCATACTTTTTCCACCTCCGTGAGCGCGTCGAATATTCTCGATGCGACAATGACTTTTTCTACTTTAAAGAAAAGTCTCGATGAGCGGAGGTGCACGACACGTCCGGAAATAGCGCTGGGGCGCGTACCCGCGGGCCTTCTGTGCACGTCGCTCTTTTCCGAAATGCGTAGAGCACAAGCAGCAGTTGGTTCAAATGAAGTGAGTGAGTGGCGGCTCCTCGAGTTTGACTCGAGGAATGATGCGAGTGTGCAATGAGATTTAGCCGAGTGTTGAGGTCTCGCAGTGAAAAGCGAGTATTTCGGGGTCGTTGTTGATACTTTTCAGGCCTTTTTCTCCTCAACAGAGCCGGCAAACGTTCGAGGCCATTTTCAATCCTGGAGAATCGAATGAAAAGTGACTTTAACGAGGAAACATTGAAGAACGTTTTTAAGCGTTTGTGCAGGAGAGTCGGACGAGAGGCGAGTGGCGCATCCACAGGAGAGTAGACGAGTTTCTCGACGAGTGACACTTGCGAGACGACGAAAGCGTTTCTCTCTCTCTCTCCGGCGAGAAACTCAACGTGCGAGCTGTTCCCATCGAGTCAACGGCTCAGATTTCTCAAACTAGCGCGCGGGATCTCAGTGCGCGAAAGAGTTCCCCAGAGTTTGACAAACGTCAGTCCCTTTGACCTCTGCGGAGGAGTGCACATTGTCGGAAAAAACGTTCGCTCTTTTCTTTCGTTTATCTTCCACAATGGAGCCTGAAATCGTGCCTTTCGTTGAGGCTGACGGTGGAAATAGGTCAACGCCGCCGAAGCTTTTACCGAGGGCAACTAGGCTCGTTCTTGACGAGAAAAAAAGGTAAGAATGTTTGCCCCCGTCTTTGGAGGGCTCGGGGAGCAACAGCTTGGGGAAAAAACCCCGGCGCGAGTTCTTCGATTCCGCGTCACTCTTCGTCGAGCCATTTCGATTGGAAGCTTCGAATTAAGTGGCCGGAAAAATTTATGTCGAAATGAGAATAATTCATAATTGTGAAATATTTGTGGGCTTCGAGTGGCATTTCTGGGGCTGGGATCCCAATTTAAGGACTTCCCGCGGAAATGCGGGCATTCTCCCTCAGTTTGGGGGCCAATGTGCGAGCAATTGCAGGGAATGCGCAGGGACGAATTTGTAGAAGCGGTACGAACGTCGATTCCGACGTTCCGCGAAGCTTTTCCTCCTCGGTCAATGATTCATCAACGTTTTTTATGTTTTTTGTGATTCCAGGACCTCGCTTTTCAACGTCATGAGTTTCATATACGCGAAGCTTTTGCTCATCGTGTGCATCGCGTACGTGATAAGCGAAGTGGTGACTCACAAATTGCCGCTGTGGTATTTCGAGGGTTTCTTCACTTACATGTACGGCATGAGCATCCTCTTTCTCCTCTACGTTTTCTGCTTCCTCCTCCAAGAGAGCGCTTGCTGTTCGCGGGGTACTGACACGCCACCCCCGCCGCCGAGACCCCCGAAGCCGCCGAAGGAACCGAAAGACAAGAACAAGAAAAAAGATAAAAAGGAGAAAAAGGAGTCGAAGAATGCCAAGAACAAAAAAGATTTTCAGGTTGGTGGCTCCATTCTCTTTGCCTCTAAACCTTTCCCTTGGCTTTACCCGCTAGAGTTTGAAAGTTTTGGGAAAACCTCGTGGAAGGTTCGCGCGGGAGCACCGGCGCCATTTTCGTTCGAATAAACGCCAAATTCGATTTGGAATCGAGTCGAAATGAGATTAAAAGCTTTTCATATTTAATCGTTGACGATTTGAATGGAGGAAAAAGTGGGCTCAAAGGCGGGCGCAACTTTGGCCGGGATTAAACACGAATTCTTGTAAATCGAGTTTCATAATAATCGATCTAGAAAGTATATTTTCGTAATTCGGGCGATTCGTGAGTCAGATTCGGTTGGAAAGGGGAGTTTGGACGGATCGGGGCGCCTCGCGAGAGGAGCGCTGACGCAATTGTGTTAGCCAATATTTAATGGCGGGACATGTGGCGTGTGTAGAGAGAGAGAGAGAGAGAGAGAGAGAGAGCTCACTCGTAGTTTAAACGTGCTTTAATTTCCGCAGCGAGTCTCGAAATAAATGGCTCGCCCTCGCACGCACCGGCCTTCCGACAATTCTGTTTAGTTTTGCTCGGCGGGATCGCGTCGGCGCAAAAGCGTTTCATTCGTGCACCAGTTACTTTCTCTCTCTCTTTCTCTCTCTCGTCTCTTACCAAAATGTGGCTTCTTCGTGTTCGGTAGAGCGAAGGAAAAAAACGATATTAATCGGAGAAGGAGCGAGTAAAAAAGTATTTCTTGGCTTTAAAGTCCATTCCCCAGGAGGCGACTGACGTCGAAGCTGCTGTGGCGACGAGAGTTTCACGAAAGCGAAAAACCTCCCAAAACGATCACAGTTACGGGAGCTTCTTCCTCAGGATCGGAGCAATCGGTGAGGGTTTTTTGCATTTAAATTGTGCTCGTCGAGTTTCCCTGCGACTTAAATTCCTCGTTTTTAAATCTCGGTAACAGCCTTCGGCTTGGGCACGATGGTCTACAACGGTCTCGAGTTCGGAGCCTTTTTCGGCATCCCCCCGACCTCGCCGTGCTACCAAATCCTCCAGGGCGTCAATCCGCTCCTCCAGATGATTTTCACCTTTATGCAGATGTACTTTATCTTCATGAACTCGAGGGTGAGACGAGAGCTTTTTAAATTCCTGATCAGCACGCAACGATCCCGGTTTTCTCGGTCGCGCAAAATTCTCAATTTTCGTTTCTCCTGCAGCTCAACATTCACCGGTTCAAGGTCGTCGCGCGCTTCGGCCTGATGCACGTCGTCGCGACGAACCTTTGCGTTTGGGTCCGAACTCTCGTGTTCGAAACGCTCAAGGAAATAACGCAAACTGCTCAGCGTTTGGGCAAACAGGACGATGGAATAATGGGTGAGTATCGTCGTTAAAATGGGCGCGATAAATGGCAATGAGTTGGCTGATAAATAAAGCTCCGCATAAATCCGCACCGCTCATCGAAGATTCTTCAGTTTCGATTGAACCTTCCCCTTCTCGCGTGTTTCCCCTTCATCGCAGAGACCATAAAGCAGCACACGATAAAGCACGCCGGTAAAATCCTGGGCACCGAGCCCCGTGACATGGCCCAACTGCGCTTGGCCCCGGTTTCGTCGACCCTGAGACCAACGCCCTCCGGGTTCGGCAGGTTGGCGACGACGACGACGGCCTCGATCGGCCGTTACGCGAGATCGACAGCCCGCTCGGTCGCTCGAGCCATAACCAGTGGAACTACGACGACGACGACGACGACGACGACGACGACGACGACGACGACGGGGGCGCCGTGGACAACGAGTTCGACGACGCTGAAGCCGTTGATTCGTTCGATCCCGACGAGCCCGACAACGAGGTAGGAATTTTCGAGTTTCGGGAGAAACTTAATCAACAAATTATTTTCTTAGAATTTATCATTTTTCCTTCCTTCCTTCCTTCCGAGTAATAATTCCGACCATTTTTCCAGCACGCCGTCGACAACGACCCTGGCTAAAGTTCAATCGGTGCTGGACGCGTTAGCGAACGCGGTGAGAACGAATGTATCGAGCGCTCGAGAAATATTCACAACGCCGAGCACGACGAGCCCGAGCACGAGCGCAGCGGCGGCGACGACGACGACGACGACGACGACCATGTCCTCGATCCCGACCCTTCTCACACCGACGACGACCTTCTCCCCCTTCCTACGTGAATTTATGGAGTCGCCTCAGTACTCGAAAAAGTCCTTTCCCCAGATATTTGACATCCACAATTCGACCAACGACACGAGCGTGTGGAGCCCCAACTTTGCATTTTACGCCGATTCTTCGACCATCGTCGGGGGCGGATCGGTCGACAACACTTGCGGACGGATCAACATAATGGGCACCATAGTTCAGGATGCTGCGCCTTACCTCTTCCCTTTCATCATCGAATACAGCCTCGTCGGTGCGGCCGTCATCTACGTTATGTGGAGACACATCGGACGTCATCCACGCTGGCCGCACCAAGCCGAGGTTGATCTTGAACGCCGCCTCGAAGCAATGCTCTCACGCAGAGCCGTTGCTCTCGCTCATGCAGGTAATTCCCGTCGACTTTCATCCACTTTTATTATTCAAATTTCAAAAACCGGCCTTTCATTTCACCTTGACTTTCGTTTAAATACTTTTTACTACCAATATGTGATCGCCGATCGATTATTTAAACGGAACAAACTCTTCGAATTTCAATTTCATTAAGCTCATGCACGAAACTAATTTTTTTAAGAAAATATTAATTTATTGAAATTAGTGCTCGACTGACGCGCTTGTCGAACTTTCGAGGGCTCGGCTTATTGGCTATTGAGACAAACGAAAAAAAGCTTCTTACCAAGGTTATGAAAAACGTACCCAATAACAAGGACGCTTTGGGGGAAAAAATTCGAGACGATTGTCTTGCCAGTAATAAAGATTACTACCTTAAAGATTGTACGAGATTAGTAACGAGCCCTCGTCACCTCGCGTTTGCTTATTTCGCCGTTTTCTTTCTTCTTGTCTACTTTTTTCTTCGTTACATAAAAAACCGGAGTATTTAAGCCAGGGACGAATGAAATTTTGGTTTCGGCCAGTGACGGATCCCCGATTAATTGATGGCTCGTAATATCATTCGCCACGAAATAATTCTGACATTAATTTAAGTGATTATATCTTTAAGGAGGGTGGATCGCGACGACACGATGTTGCCATGCTAAACCACGTTAAAAATATGAAGAATTTCATCAAATTTCGTATATCCAATCTCAAGGGATATAAAAAAATATAAATTTTCCAAGACTACGATTTTATTTTAAGATTATTCGATAACAATGTGGTAAAAAAAATTGAAAAAAAAAATTGTATTTCTATACTTGACGGCAAAGAATGTTATCGCCAAATTTCATCGAATTCTGATTATTTTTATTTCGTGATCCACCCTCCTTATAATTGGGGAGTAAAAATCGATCGAATTTAAACCCGAAAAGTACGATCCTTCGGGCACGATCGACCTAAAATCATGAATTCTTAAGTTCAATAAATTCCAACCTGAGGGAACAAAGCGACGAAGGCGAATTGAAAAGATTCACAAAAGAAACGATCACTTTCGAGTTTTTTCTCTCGCAACGTTGGGGTGGGGATCAAATGTTGGAATGACTAAAATTTCGAACAGTTAAAATCTCGAATTTATAAACTTCGAATGACAATATGGAGACAGATAGATTCGACTAGAGCTTTTAATGCCGAAAATAAATAAAGCAGAAACTGCAAGATTCGAAGAACGTTTACATCGAAAATAGAATGTAACAATCGCCCATAGGACGATGACTAAAATATCGATTTTTCGAAAATTCGACTATCACTCTTTCGATTCATAAATTACTACGGTCAGCGATACTGTGAAAATTCACAATTTTGAAAATATAATAACGAAAGACCAAATATTACTGAGGTTGAAATACTGAAACACCAAAAAGTCGAACGGTCAAAATAGCGAAACGCTAGAAAGTCGATCGATCAAAATAAAGAAATGCAGCGGAGCTCCAAATACACGCGTCTCACTCACTCGCTTACTCAGACCGGTGATCTCCAATTTTAAACATCGCCATTTTGACTTTCGCCTTTTCGAGCCATCGCTATTCCGCGTATCTAAGTTTTATAGGCTCGAAAAATTCACTTTCGATTTTTTGCTACTCTCTATTCTGGTCTGTCTGTAAAACAATTACTCTCCATTTTGAATTCGAAAATATGAACTTTTGACATTCGGATGGTCTGTTTAAATTGCATTCTAAATGAAAACTATTGAAATATATATATTTTCGGGTAAATATGAATTCAAAGAAGGAATTTTTTATTAAACCCGCAATCTGCTGAATAGTCGGATCGGGAATAAGAATTTTCGAATAACTTATTTTTCTCCAAACTGTTATCACAACTTAAAAAATTTCGAAATATCGACCGTTCTACAATTCAGTTATTCGACATATTGAGCCCCACCCCAACGTTGTCGTTCCCGCGGCAATAAATAAAACAAATAAAAAATGTTAAGCAAAAGAGAGGAAAATATCGCGATGAAAGCGTGTCTCCATATCAATGATCTCAATAAGCTCGTTTAATGTTAATCTTCGTGACGAATTTGTTGACTGTGCAGAGTTCCATTGAGTGTTTATTTTTCTCCTAAATTTCAGGGCACGGTCGGGTCGACTGCGTGGGAGCGAGCAAGGGTCTGTTCCTCGGTCTTTTCCTCTTGGTTGGTTCGCTCATTTGTTTGATATTATTTTTCGTCCTGATCCATCACCCCTCGTTCGGTTTGTTGGCTATTTATTTGGCGGATGTGTCGCACTGCGTGCTGATGGCGTCGTCGATAATAGCGATAATAATTGGTTTCATAAGGGTTCAGAGTTTGAAGTTCAAGGCGGAAGAGCAGAGCGATTTGAACGACATATTTTTGCGCGTGTCCGGCTTCGGGCTATTTCTTTACGCAGTGTTCAGCGTGATCGCTGGCTCCTTCGCGGCGTTTACGCACGAGCCGAATTTGTTTGTAATGGTGACAGGAATACTGTCGATCGCTCAGGTGGTGCTGCAGATGCTTTTCATCGCTGACGTGTCCCGCAGGCGCGTCCACCTGCCGGAGCACGATCGTAGCAAGCCCGGCCGTCAGGTGGTGACTTTCCTGCTTATTTGCAACATCACAATGTGGGTTATCTACACCTTCGAGACGATGAAGGTCTTCGCCAATCCTGTGCAATACGATTTTTACGGTTACCTCGTTTGGACCATGATCCAAAAGGTGACGCTTCCGCTTTGCATATTTCACAGATTCCACAGCGCGGTTACGCTCGCTGAGATTTGGAAAACGAGCTACAAGGCTCGGCTCGAGTAAGCTGCCGGCCGAACTACCTCACGGCCCGTCGGATTCGAGCGCATTTTATCATTTCACCCTTCCGACACAACGCTCCCAAGGCGATCATTGTTGCGTCGATAGTATTTTAAAACTCGCCACTTTATTCACCCAACGCGCCACGGCATTGCGAGAATAAACGGGCTCGCGCAGTTGATATACCGAAAGCAGTGGCCACGGCTCTTCTCGACGTGTGAGAAAGACTCCGAGTGGGAACAATCGTTTCATTTTCTGGGGGCACGAGAGCCAATGAAAGCCGGAATAACGAGAGAGAGAGAGAGAGAGAGAGAGAGCGAGAGAGACACGCGGAAGAATTAAATATCGAGAGTGAGGACACAAAATACCGGAGAATCCCGAAAAAAAAAAAAAAAAAACGAAGAAAAAGTCGATTCCAATGACAGGAGATATCGCAATGAGTCTTCCGCACCGTGAGCCACCGCCGATAAGGAAAATCCCATAACTTTATTTCCCCGCGGTATTTTATCACCGAGTCATTCTTCGCTCGTGTCGACGCAATTTTTATACTTTTATACCTCGACCAGCAGCAGCGGCAGCAGCAGCAGCAGCAGCGAGTGTCTAGCATCGAGGAGTGATTACAAGCGCGTTGACAGCAGGACCGACCGAGACGAGGGTTCAAGGAGCAACACAAATTCGATAAAACCCTGAAAATTTTGAGAGCCGTAGCAGCTGCGACGAAAGAACGAATAAAAGATTCAAATAAGTTACAAGAAAGTCATTAGGAAAGCTCGATGCGCAAGCTCGCCACGATTTCATAGCCTTCGTTTAAAAGAAATAGTTGAAAAGAAGATGAGAGAGAAAAAAAAACGTGAAAACAACAAAAAAAAAAAACGGAAAAACAAACAAAAGAAAAAGTCTTTGAACAGCGATCGACGAAGAGTACCAAAAAACAGAAGAAACAAAGCGATTAGTCGAGCGTAAAGAAGATTTTAAAAGTCCACAAAGTAGCCACACCCATTCGAACTTTAGCTCTCGTCCTTCTTCTCTGAGTTACACCTTCACTCCGTAGAAAAATAGCTGCATTCGTTGCGTCTCGTACAAGTACAAACAAATGATTTCTACGATTCTTAAAAAAAAAAAAAAAAAAAAAATAAACAAACGAACAAACAAGAGAAAAGAAACAATGTTTTGTTTTTTTTTTCTTTAATTTTTTTCAATTTTTCGCTCTTTCCGTTAATCGGACGCCAAATCAACGATTATCGCGCGTTATTCTGTCCTCGCCGAGCGGCGATCATGGGGAGCTTAAGTGCGTACGTGTGTCTGCGTGTGTGTGTGTCTGTGTGTGCGTGCGTGTGCGAGGAGCGTTGGATTCGTGTTGTTCACAGGCTGCTGAGAGAGCAGCGTGAAGGGGGGAGGGGGTTGAGGAAAGCGAGCGAGAGAGAAGAGCGAGGGCGAGCGAGGTGGAAGAAGAAAGCTAAGGAAAATATGACAGAGACGCGTGTACAGAGATGAGAATATTTTTTTTTTTCAAAGCCAGCTTGAAGCCCGCGTGAGCAGTCAGGGCGCACAGCGTAATATGCGAAGGAGCGAGTGAAAAAGGCGAGGAAAAAGCGGGAAGAGGGGGGAGAAGCTGAGAGAAACGAGGGAGAGCGAAGCTGAAGATAAAAAGAGAGAGTGAGATTCAGTCATTATAAATATATATATATATATATATATATATATATATATATATAAACTACGAATAAAAAAGTAGCGATTATCATTAGATAATAGTAGCTGCTATCGAAGTGAACGCGAATAAAAAGATTGAAAAACGAGTAAAAGACAGGTGTCTGGGAGCAGCTGAAATAGGAGTTTGCGTGGCGCTACGCAACGTGACGAAAAAACATCGATTTTGACGTTTAGAGAACTGTCGAAAGGGAGTTTTGTTCGAAGGCTCGTCGCGAAGGTGAAAAGAGGATTTTTAACGTTGGGGAACGAAAACTCGAGAATCGAGACCGGAAGTACGAATTTAGGACGTAAAATAAATATATAATTCATTGTTTCCCTCCGCCCAGTATATTTCCGATGTATACCGAACGAACGTCTCGTCCCTTCTCACCGCTCGAGGTGAACCAACCAATCTCACTGTTAGCTTTCGAGTCTAAATACAGCTTTATCTCAAGAGATTTAAACAGACACACTCTTCTCACCGAGCACTATTATAAACGCATATATATTACGACGTAAACGATATAAATATAGATGTAAAGGACACGATATTGCAAAGACTAATAAATTATATATGAGCATTGATTCGATCAATAAAAACACGAAAAATAAGGAGGTACGTAAATTGTTTATGCGTCAACAAAACGAGCGAGATTATAACGATTAAAAAGAGCTGGTTCAGAGTATTTGAGAATAAATCGTAAATCGTACGATGTAAATAACCGATCCAGAGTCGGATTCGAGTTACCGCGCGGTGAAGTGAGTCGGCGGAGCTCGGTTTACAGTCTGGTGAGACACGTTGTTGGGGAGGAAACTTTAACGAGGAGATTTTATCGAAGCGAGCTCACGGGGCATCGGCCCACTCGGCGATGCGCTCGTGCGCGAAAGGGGCTCGCGTTCGAAAAAACCGTTGAATTTTTGGGGCAAGCGAGTTGCGAAGAAATTTTAAACACGAAACACACTATTTTAAGGGGAGAATCGAATCACGAGCGGCGGAAGCGAACCGCCGAAATCCCGGACGTCAAACGTCCGGGATTTCTTTCTCTCCTTCAACATTTATATTGAAAATATAATGCGAAAGAAACAAAGAAAATACGAGGCACTGCCACACCGGACCAACCTCCCGCTACGAACCTTCGACCCCCACTCAAGAGCACCGGGAACGAGGGGAGGGGCTCGAGCGTCCAACGACGCACGAGCTTCTATTGTCGTTCGATGCAACTTGGTCCAATTCTTTTCAGTATTCACCCCCCCCCCCCCCCCCCCACCACATCCCGCACTTCCGACTACATTTTCCCTTTTTCGAATCCACGATTACACAGTCCACCAACTTCACGAAAAACACATAAAAAAAAAGCGATGAAAATTGAGCGTCGTTTGAGCGCGTGTTTGTGTGAAATCTCTCGATTTGAATTCGCGTGAATGGTAGCGATGTCTGGGCTCGTGTGCGTGCGCGATATACACCCGGAACGAATGAATATATTCGCATCGAGAGATCATTTAGTACGATTAACTAAGCAGATAATGAAGTTTGAAGTTTTTATTCGGCAAAGCAGAGGAGCGGCGGCTCGGCGTAAGTTTACCAGTTACGTACGAGTACGATATAGAAATTCTTGTGCATGGGACAGCCGATATCTCTTAATGGTAGACGTAAGACCGTAAAACGCGATATTTCGAGAATTTGCAAAGCGAGAGAGTTCGCCTGGGAGGCTTAAGGGGCGAGGATTCGTAACGAGAAATGGACAACGGTTCTCGGCGAATCCGGTGAACAGTGGCGCCAGGGATACGGCATTTTTTTTAGGCTTTCGACGATGCGAGTTGGGGTCGGTGCGTTTTGATTGGTGTTTCGGTAGAATTGAGGAGGAGGGGGGGGGGGGTGAAAAGTTTATTTTGTGCTGTTTAACCGCGGTCGGGGTTCGCGACACGGTATTTCGAGAGGCTTTTCGAATCGTCGATCCCAGAAAAAATGGGCTTTTGGCGGGATCGTTTCGAGTTAAAACCGAAGGAATTGGAATCTCCGACGTTGCAAAATTCTCGATTTGTCACGCTCGTTATTAAACTTAACGTAGAAAGTTTTTGATGTCTTCGAGTGTAATTGAAAAGTTTGTACACAAAACACGCGCACAATGTGACGCCACGAGCGTCCCTATAATGAGAGATTTAACCTTGAGCAAATAGGGGAATGCATAAAGGAGACGATATAAAAACGTGAGAGAAACGGTTTACCGGAAGGAGGAAAAATCCAACGAGATTCCAGATTAGAAAGTGACGGGAAGAGTGATGAGAAAAATATTGAAGGAAGAGCAAGGAGAACGAGATTGTGGGAGTGAAACACACCGACACACACGATATTATTATATAAATAAATAAATAAATAAATATAAAATAAATAAATAAAATGAATATGAGAATGAAAATGAAAGAACACACACCCACGGTTTAAACAATTAAATGTAAACGATGAAGTGTAAGATTAATATTCATGTTGTCGAGTAACCCAGTTCTTAAGTCGCGAGTAGTAAGTTTAATTAAATAAAAATATGTCGCTACGAAAAAGAGACGATGATGATATATTAATGGAGAAAAAACACACACCCAGCAAGTATATAATACGATTAATAATAACGTAAGCGAGAGAGACCTCCGATTAATTTATATTCATTGCATCCATTCATCGTGACACATCTCACGTTACAATTATCATAGCGTTCCACATTGTATCCGTTTATCGACGACGATCGTTTCGTAATATACGATTATGTCGCGTCCGCGTTATATTTGTAACGCAAAAAAAAAACATAAACATTGAAACCGCATCGATTGGTTTAATAAAAGTTATCTAGATGTACCATGGGATTCGTTACTTTTTCATGTTTGACCCCCCCGCCCGTCTGACAAACAATTTTTGACGTTTTCAGGATTATTTATTTTGTTATTTTTCGAAGAAGCTCGAATTTTGGTGGAAAAATATTCGGATTTGTCAAAAAATTGGTTTGTTCGTAAACTATTGACTTGCGAAGGCTCTCTTTGTGCTAAATTCTCCGAAAAAATGTTGAGAAGTTTGAAAAAAAGTTCGTTCGAAATGTAAAATCGGCTTTTTCAGAGGCGTTTTCCGGTGATCGTCGCTGCCCATGTTCCAGGAAGCCTCCGAGCGTTCACCCTTCCTTCGACATCAACTACTCGACTGACATAACCTCTTGGGAGCGTGAATCGAACTCGAGAGCTCACTCGGAATATAGAAAGGTCGATGTTGTGCAATTAACGTAAAACCACGAGCTCTTGACAATAAAAGTGTTGAGAGAGTCGAACCTGTTCGTTGGGGAAGCTGTAATCAGGGCATTTCGTCATCGCGGTATCAGCGAGACTTTGCGGTAGCGTGATCTCGCTCGACGTACATTCTCTTTAGAAAAGTTCCGTCGCGCTTCGGTTTCGATCAAATTTTTAACTCGAAGCAACAAATTTTCACTCTAATCGCTCAATTTTTATGGTTTTTTGACGAATTTTCCGAGGTCAACATTTCAAGAGGGAAACAAAATTTCCGAGTTTGACGTCTGTCGAATTTTCTCATGTTTGTGACTGTACACGGGAGGACTAAACTCTGCGGTGAAAGCAAATCCGGGCTCGTGAGTGGCCTGCGTGAAAGGGACGAGCCCCCAGCAATGAAACTTTGCTCTATTTCTCTCCGGAATGAAGTTTCTGTAGCACGCGCACTTATTTCCAATCAGGAATGTTCGCGTGTAACTCACATCAATTCCAACAATTCGCTCGCCATCGACCCATCAATTAGCACGAACATCTCATTTTTCGGCTGTAATCGCTCCCCCGATAAAGAACCTTCGCGATAATCAGCGATTTTGAAACGCGCACGTGATATCGCACAGCGACCAATTCACGGTTTTATTTCGAATCTCTGGCATATCGCAATAACCCCGCGATGGATCATTTTCATTTAAAATTATAACTCGGTGCGCGAACTTGTTTTGATAATGAAAAAATAAACTTCAAAATAAGACGAATCTGCTTCAGCGATCGAGAAAAACAGTGCGGTTTCATCGTTTTTGGAAGCACCGCTCAACGGGACGCTCGAATGAGGTTAAACGTCTTTTTCAATGTTGCGAAAGTGTGTTGGATAAATAACGATTTTAATAGAGGCATAAAAACTTTTGATCGAATGTCGATAATCGCTGATAATGTTCTTGGTATTTTTAATCACATTCTCTTATCATGAATAATTAACAATTAATAACCACATTGGAGTTTTATTTATTGAAAGAGTTGAAAGTATCGCGTGCGAAATAATCGAGAAAACAGAATGGAACATTCTTAGATCACAACTACAAGGACAATAGTCCAGTTACCTATCAAATTCGAGGTCGTATAAATAAATTTTGAAATTTATTTCATTATATCTAAACACTCAGATTTTTCAATTTTACCTGCACATTCGCATAACGACACTGCTGGATGAATGCATTCTCTTAGTCAAGGTTATGGTACAATTGCACCGCGAGACGTCAGCACTTTCGTCAGAAACTCGAACCACAATAACGACATTCGGGCGCGCTCAGTAGTTCAGTGTCCCACGAAGTTTCGTCTGCTCGAGACTCGAGACAAGTTTGGAAGAGCGCGGTGCGCGGTCGTAGCCACGTCGAGGCATTATTTCGAAAGTCACTCAAAAAGTAATTTGAAGCCTTTTGAATTTTTGTGATTCATTGATTGAGTTTTTAGTTACGAAATTCAACTGTAAGCGTCGCATCACGAAAAGTATGGAACGCTTGGATAACAAAGCTTTTATTCAAATAATTATTTGAGTTAATGTATTTATTCGACATATTCGATTGCCAAGGCGACTTTTTCAAGTTGCCGGCTTTCAAGTTGAAAAATTTAAAAAATATTTACTTCACGTGTAAAGTTTGAAATTTTTCTGATTAAATAATTCTATAAAGTTGCGGAATTCAAGACCCTCATTTCACAATGAAAATGTTTCGTCATGGGAAATCGTTCAAGCTTTATCATTGGAACAGGATTCGCTAGTTTTGATTTTTCCTTTAATGAAATATGGTTCGATTTGGGTGCGAAATTACGAAAGTTTGTCATTTGATACTCAAATATTAAATTACAGAATTGGAGGATAATTTTTGAAAAATCATCGACTGCTCCGGTCGCTTTGAAATCGTCGAAAATACATGCCTAACGCTCATTCACTTTTGAATTTCTGTCAGAAGTAATGGGCTGATTGATGTGAAAGGAAACGAATGGAATTGAAACGCGTCGTGGAAACGAAAGAGGAAATATTATTACGAATAAAAACCGCGTGGTGTTGGAAAAAACGATGGCTGACGAAACTAAAGAGAGGCTTCTCGTGCTAGTGAAGGAACAAGGTGAACTCGTGCGAAAACTCAAAGCAGCGAAAGCTGAAAGTTCTCAGGTGAGTCAAACAATGGAAAGAATAAATTCTATTAAATTGAGGTTAAACGAATAGTTGCTCCGCGGGCGCAATATGGCAATAAAAAATCGTTCAATTTCCATTGCTGCGACGTTTTCTTATGCAGTTCTGTTATACCAAGAAATAACTTTCTCTCAAGTGGCTTATTATCTTTTTGTACAATGATCGATCTCACTGGCAGGTAAACCTGTAAAATTCAATCTCCAACGTGTAATTATTAGAAACCCGACGTGCTAAATTTTGCAATCTCCAATTTCGTCACGATCTGTCAATTATTTCGGTCACTACGTTTTACAAACTTTTTTATGAATTATTCACAATAGTTAAACCGCCGACCAACGCGTGGTAATCGAACTTTCCTCGAATCGTTCACGAAATGCATTTTTTGTCGCGTTAGAAGGAAATTCGAGATGGAAAAAATATTTGCAGGTTATACGCGCGCTTGTAATTTTTTATCGCACGATTATCAGTACGAAATCGAAAATAATAATTTCAGTCAATTTGAGAAACCGTTTCCCCTTACAAAATTGACATTTTTACGAGCTGCATTTTGTGAGGTTATGTTATCGTACATGTGAGAATGAACTGAAACCAATTATATTACGAATCCTACTTTTTCAAACGTTCATTTCATAATTAATTTGGATTTCTGACATTTTTTTAGTTTCTCGATTATTGATTGAAATGTTCATAAATATTGAATAGTTTAATCTTTGACCTGTGACAGCCTCGAGACATAAATACATCATTGGCCACAATAAATACAGAGTTGGCAAATGTCAGTTACGTGAGTGGTTGGCAACCGAGTTTAAAAGACAAGGAGCTCTTTGACTTTTGTGCCTCCAAGCTCAATGGCAAGACACAAGATTTTCAACACCTTAAAAGATGGTACTCTCACATAGAGAGTTTCTCACTGAACGAGAGATCAAGATTTCCAATTTCTAATGAAAAAACTTCGTTAACGAAGAGTATAGAAACTTTGACTAATTCTTCGGGTTCTCCCGCTCTTCTCAACCTTGACGACAAGGTGAGAGTAGATTTATCAATTGAAGTTTAATCCTGAGAACACCGGACCACCCTCAATACATATTTGCTGCACAAGTACTGCACGAGTACAGTAAAATACAGTTTTTTCACATTATCTCTGAATACTGAGACAAAGAATCAAATTTTTAATCGTCGAACTGCAATAATTCACAAAAAAAATATCTGTGGAAGTCAAAATATGAGTTAAGTGACACGCAGCTAAATTACCATTCATATCGGATAAATGCATTCCTATAAACGAGCTGTTGGGTAGTCAGTTTCCCAATCCTGCTATTAATCATATTCTGGAAATGGATACAGTAGATCATGAAGGTGGCGGTGCTTGGGCAAATAGTTAGCAATAATAAATCATATGTCTCAGCTATCGTTACTCTCTATTGGGATGAACGTTTGCTGAGGAGGGTTGGAGCTTTTCTCTTTGATTCTGGTACTGTGTCTCTCGCCCAGTCTTATCAACAACAATGTTTCGGTTGGCACGATTCAATGTCAGCATTATTGGCAGCTGTAAAAAAGTCAGCACGTCAAGTATCCCCAGTCCACAGGTAGGCGAAGTATCAACAGAGTTAAAGAGAAAAGATTTGACTTATTTTTGGAAAGTGTGTAAGACATATGAATTGGCATTGAGCAAATTTCTTGTTTTTGTTCACATATCGATCGACAGATTTCTGAAGAAGTTGCCAAATTACTTGAACTCAAGGCGCAACTTGGAGAGAACGATGCTGGACCACAGAAATTCACTCTCAAAACACCAAAAGGTACGAGGGACTACAACCCTGAACAAATGGCACTACGTCTCGGCGTCCTCGACAAAATCGTTTCTGTTTTCAAACGGCACGGAGCTGAGACCATCGACACACCCATTTTTGAACTCAAAGTAAGAATATTTCCCTTTTATTTCAAGACAGCTCCAACCGATTTCAAATCGGTATTTTTAGTGTCATAGATTTGATATCGGTAGGGTGAAGATTGTCCAAAAAATCGTAAAACTCCAAAACTTAACCTAACATCAGGATCAAGTTCCAAATGTTACACACAGATGTCGTCACCGTCGTTTTCGTCGATAAAAATGATTCGACGACAGAGGTTCTCTGCTAGAAATTTACACTTTTACCAAAATTCATTTATACCAAACAAATCAAATCTCACTCCCCATATTTATGGTGTGACAACATCTATTAAAATTATTTGGCAGCTCTGTACAGTACGCGGTGGACCTATACGAGGAAAAATTTATCGCCCAAGTTGACCCCCGATCATAATGGCTGCATTGACTTTTTTCTTTTCAAATCGTAAGACGGTTAATCATTTTTTCAAAAAAATATTTCCATAAAATATCAAAACGTCATCCAGACGTTCATGTATTTTGATCATTTGAATAGCCAGAATACATTTGTAACCTCAAAACCATTTATCGAATTTCGCGCATTCATATTTGTGAGAAAAATCGTTGACATAATTACTCACGTGTCACGTCAGGAACGGTCCTCGATCTTCTTCCTACCTTTTTTCTCCACGATCCTCGCGCTCTCCGTCCTCCACCTCGATTCTCTCGATTTTTCTCCTCGATCCTCCTATTCTGCTTTCTTTCCACATTTCTTCGTGCTCCCACGTTTTGAACATGTCACTTCGCCTTTAACATCTCGTCACTTCACCGCATCGTAAAAAATCGTGATCGAATCACAAATTTATATTTTCGCTGGTATTCGAGAACGAACTTGGCTTTTTATTCACCAAAAATGTAACTTTATACCGACGCAAGAGAAAAAATTCGTTATTTAATTGTACGACCGATTGAATATGAAAATTAACGTTAACGAAAAAAACGTCCACATTTTCGAGGAGGGCTCTCCTTTGCCGACTCCTCCCTACGTTTGTTTTCTCAGAAAACCGTTTTGGCGCAACTAGTCGCGCCAATGTCGAGCAACAGAAACAATTGTAGCGACAACCTGCACCACCGTTTCGTGGAGAATCGAGTGCGCCCGCGTGTGTGCACGCGTGGTCGGTTGCTCGCGTCCTATCGTTAGCATTTGACTAGTAAAAACTATTCGTAATGCTGTACATAGCTGCGGTTATACGCGTCGCGTGCGTTGCTCAGCGTGCAGCGTTTGCAACTCCGACTTATCTGCATGGAATCTTGCCTGCGCGACTTCAAAGTGATACAGAAACTGTACCGAGCTCGGAACTGTGTCAAACTATCCACCATGGAGTAGATTTACTGACTGTCCGTCTTCGCTTGCCGACAACCCCATGGCTTTAGGACCGTGCGTTAGGTGCTTTGCTTCGCGTTGCGTTGCTCGGGGTATGCTTGCATCTTAGCTCGCTCGCGAACGCGCGCGCGGGCGAGCATACACACGACTCTCGAAGCTGTGTTACAAGCGTCACTAAACTGTTTCCGTTACTGGCCCTTGCCTCGATATTATTTTTCACGAATTGCCAAAATTGTGGGAATATTCATTCATGCGTTAATTTTTTGACGATAATAACGTCGAGTACTAGAACTTCCCTGTCGGCTTATTTATAGTTGCGTCCGAAAAAGGGAATCTCAGAAATTGAAGGAAAAAAATTGCACATTCATCATTAACGAATCGATCTTTTTCATTAAATTTTAACTCCAATTTTCGTTTCGTTGTGTTTTCGCGCCTTTTCGCTCGACCTTACGGTTCTTTTATTTCATAATTTGGATAATCGATCAGTTACTTGAGTGGGAGCGAAATTACTGTTGAAATTATGAAGTGACCGTTAAAGTTACAACTGATAAAATTATGAGCGCTACCAATTTTTATTGGTTTCTATTTCATTTGTTTATCGATCGATTGAAAAAAATTTTAATCGTAGAGAAAGATTATTTTAGTCATTCAGGATAAAGTAGAGTTCCGCCCGTCGTATTTTGTGCCCCGTTTTCTCAATGCACTGGAATCTACAATGCGCACGCTCCAAGCCAGCCCGCACCCGACGCCCGCCGAGCGGCGAATGAACAGAGTGAAGCGGTGAAGCGAAACGCGTTGCGCTCTCTCCTGTCCCGCACTCGGCCCGAGTCTCCCCCCTCCTCGCGCGCGGTGAGCCGCTATCCCCACTCCGCTATCGCTACTGCCCTACGAAACGAATCCTCCGGCCAGAGTCCAAACACGACCGAGCACAAACGCGCGCGTGAAACGTCAACAAACCGAACAAATAAATTATCCCATATCCATTCGGAGTTATTGAAAAATATCACATTTTTCTACACCGAACGATTAACATTATTTTACGAACCGTAAAAAAAATTAAAATCCAATAAAATTATACAATATTTACGGCGCTCTAATTGAGATTAATATTTTTTTATTTTTATCATTACGATTCGTTACAAAATTTTCTATCTCAAGCTCTCCTCCAATTATGAGATCACGTTAATTATTCATTTTTCTTATCCACAGGAAGTCCTGACGGGGAAATATGGAGAAGATGCCAAGCTCATATACGATCTAAAAGATCAGGGTGGGGAAATTCTCGCCCTGCGATACGACCTCACTGTACCTTTCGCGAGATACTTGGCAATGGGAAAAATAACAAATATTAAGCGATATCACATCGCAAAAGTCTACAGAAGGGACAATCCTTCAATGACTAAAGGTCGTTATCGCGAATTCTATCAATGCGTGAGTACATTTAAGAATATTTTTCGATTAATCGTTAAAAATTTCTGTGAAAAAAGTATCGAAAGTCGATTTTTTTTTTCACTTGAAGCGTTTCCTCTTTTTTTCAGGATTTCGACATCGCAGGTCAGTACGATCCGATGATACCCGACGCCGAGTGCGTGAGAGTCGTTGCGGAGGCTCTTTCGAGCTTGAACCTCGGGAGTTTCGTTATTAAATTGAACCATCGCAGTTTGCTGGACGGAATCTTCGCGGCTTGTGGAGTGCCGCAGGACAAATTCCGAAGCGTTTGTTCCTCGGTCGACAAACTGGACAAAAGTCCTTGGGAGGAAGTGCGCAAGGAGATAGTCGAAGAGAAACAATTGGAGGGCGCGATCGCGGATAAAATTGGAGAATTCGTTTCGAAGCGCGGCGACGCTCGTCTCATCGAAGAATTGAGAAAAGACGAAACTCTGATGAAACAAACGGCTGCGAAACAAGGCCTCGAAGCGATGGAACTTCTCCTCAAGTATTGCGACATTTACAGAATCTCGGACAAGGTTCTGTTCGACCTCAGCCTCGCTCGCGGACTCGATTATTATACGGGCCTCATTTACGAAGCTGTGCTAACGTGTAAATATCCCAAAAGTCACAGGCACTTGGACATTTGAAATTTCTGTTATTCCGAATAATCATAAAGTTGAAAAATTTTCAGCTGAAAACTGTGAAGTCGGCAGCGTCGCCGGCGGAGGGCGTTACGACAATCTCGTGGGGATGTTTGACTCGAAAAAGAAGACGGTACCGTGCGTCGGTGTTTCTCTCGGAGTCGAGAGAATATTCAGCGTATTGGAATCGAGGATAGCGAACAAGGGGGAAAAGACGCGCACGACGGAAGTGGAAGTTTACGTGGCAACGGCGCAGAAGAATTTGCACGAAGAGCGCATGAAGCTCTTGACGGATCTGTGGGAAGCGGGAATAAAAGCTGAACAGTCGTACAAAAAGAGCCCGAAGCTTTTGGCGCAGTTGCAATTTTGCGAAGACAGTGGAATTCCGTTCGCGATTATCATTGGCGAAGGTGAACTCGCCAGGGGCGAAGTTACTCTTCGAGAAGTGAAAAGCCGGGCTGAACGAGCTATCTCGCGGGCGAACCTCGTCGAGGAAATCCGGAAAGCTCTAGCAACGTTCTCTTAGAAAAATTCACCCTTTTTCGCATTTTTCCACATTTTTTTTTACTAAACTGAACATTTCTAAGATAAAGACTGCATCGGTCGTCACGCCCGCGAATACAATAGTTGATTTTTCCCCCCCGAACTCGTCCTTCCTTTCGGATAACAAGAAAAACGCTCCTTCGATGAGATTTTATGGGGAAAACGTCGTTTAGCCAATGAAAACAGAACAGGTTTACTGTCATACAGTTCTTTATTTATTGCACCAACTTTTTTCAATAAAAAAAACGTTGCTAGCTAAAGTGTTGTCTTCCATCGATTTATTTGACTTTGAGTGCAGGGGAATGTATTTTTTTGAGTGCCCAGTGGAAACTCGGGCTGTGCAAATGGTCAGAATTATCTTGCTACAAAAATTGATCATTCGAATAATTTTGATGCTCAGATAAACAAATACTTATGATTTATATTATATAAAATCAATGAAAGTTCGAGGTCGAAGAAACAATCGCATAATGAAACTGAATAAAAATCGTTTTCGAATTTTTTCATTACACTATTTTACAATCTATCAAGTCAGTTTTCCAAACTTTTGAAAATTGCAACACAAAACTCTTAAGCATGTAAATATTAAATAACACAATTTGTAATTTATGAAAAAATTACGAATTCCACTTGAAAGTATACGCGAGACATAGTCGCGATCACGCATTTTATTTTCTGGCGTTAAGATAAAAATACTATGAGTAAACGTGTATTTACAATGACAAATATTCGCCGGCTCTCTTTCTTCGAAACATTATCCGAAGATGGACCGCCGTTACTTATCAACGATCAAGTTACAAATATTTTAATGGGCTCAACGAGTATTTACAGAAAATTTAATTTTCGATGTGTACAATCAAAAAATCTGTAAACATCCTTCAACCATTGACGCAATTGAACGATTCAATATTTTTCTGCCGATTATTTTGACTCGTTTAATATCTTAAGTTACTTTGATTATTCTCTTACTCATTTTTTGTATCTTCACTAAAATTTCATCACCGTTATCAGACTGGAATTTTCACGAAGTAATTGAGAGCTGAATTTTCATGTACAACCAGTAAACATGAAAATTTCAAATCCTAAACTGAATTTATTACCCTTTCGTCGTCCACCCCTTAAATACTGTTGATTGTCGTGCAGTTACATGCTAATTGTACATTTTTACTATATCACAGGCTCTCACGCGATTGATCGCATTAATGCTATTTTCCTTTTATCACAAATCGTCAAAAACGATGAACATTTAGTTTCGATAATTCGAAAACAACGAAATTTTCTTCTTGAGTAAACATTGCCAGCAGTTTCATTCTTTGGAGCTTTTGTAAAAGCTATAAAAATTTGCTCAATTGTTCGTGTGCCTCTCGCAGTTCTCGCAAGCTCCGAAATAGATTTGATTAATTGTTTTCAAATTTTTATAGCTTCGCTCCAATATTTCGAATAAAAAGCGCTGATAAATGAAAAAACAAAATGCCCGCGGCTGTCCGGTAGTCCGAAGACTGGAAAATCGTTTGAAACGCGTATTTTCATGCATCCTCAAATGTCTGACTCGTGTCTGTCGTCTCTGGACTTCCTATACTCGTTTTTCCCCTCATCAGAATCGGTGGAATGAGTTTTGACTTCGATCAGAGACTCGTTATCGACGGATGCCAATTTCATGGTGGCTCGGTACCGTTCGAAAGGATCTTCACTGGGCTTTTCGATTTTGACTTCCATGAGAGGTTTGTACGAATCGATGGAGACTCGTGGCTTGTCGTTGGCATTTTTATTGGTGGAGCTTTTGCGACTGGAGCTGGCGACGGATTCGAAGCCGCCGGGTTGCGAAACGTTTGAATTTTTTCTGTCGTCGTTTCGTCTCGATTCGGTCCAGGCTCCGATGGAAATTGGGGAGGCTCTGCGGCTGGTGCTCTTCGTGTCCGTCGTCGCAGTCGAGCAGGAAGATATCGATTGTTTTTTGCTCGGAGTTTCAAATCCGCCAGAGCCAATTGTTTTGTCTGTTGCACACGAATCATCGGAACTTCTCGGTCCGGTTTCAATGCTTTTGACGCTCTGTAGAGCCTGGTAGATCGTCCGAGAATTCAAATCGTCGGGAGCACCGGAAGTACCGGGTTTCGATTTGAAAACGAAAGCATTCGTGGCCACGGCGGGACTCGCGTCGTCGTCGAAAAATGCGAAAGGATCGTTGTTGGCTGAAATCGCGCCGAGGATCGGAGCACCGCTTCTGGAGGTTCTTTTCTCATCGGAATGCGTTTCGGAGCTCGGCGAATCGGAATCCGAGGAATTTAGCATCGATCCGTCGCTCTTTGGAGCCAGCATTTCTTCGGATCTCGGCGAAACTATCGTGACAGTCTTTTGACTCGACTTTGAGGACTGATCTTTGGTGCCACCGAGAATTCGAACCCCGTCGACCAACGGACTGATCGGAGGCGGAGTTGGACTTTTCTCGCCCCTCGAACCCTCGGTGTTGACGTCACTCAAACTGAAAGCTCTCACTCGGCTCTGCAAATGAATCTGATTTATCTGACGCTGCAACATTCCTGCTCTCCAACGCGGCAATCCTTTCGTCAAGGCCGATGGTCCTTGAGGCCCTTGGGGTGTCGTTTCTGCCGGACGCAGCGAGAATCTGCGCACTCCTATGGACGACGTTATCGGCGAGGACACACCCGGCGCACCCTCTTTCTCGACGAGCAAATCTTTTGGACACTCGACCAAGAAACCCTCGGAATTGTAAACTGGCGGGGGAGTTTGCGGCCCGGAACGATCCTTTGGATTAATTCCCTGTAAACACATTTGATTAGACGATAAATTCTTGAGTCATCAATCACTCAGTTTCATTGAAATTTCACTGCGATTTTGCATTCCAAATCGACTCGGATCCAACTTTTGCACATTTTATTGACCGGATTCGACTCCCAAGTCAAAATGTAATTCGAATTTGTTGCACTCACCGAAAGATATGGAGACCCATGGAGAGGGGAACTGCCCAAAGGAGTGACGACGGGTCTGAGAGAGAATCGTCTCCGAGGTTTGACAGCAGGGTGAGCGAAGCTGGATCGTCTGTTGTGTGCGGGAGTGGAGTTGCCCGAGTTTTCAGCGAGGCGAAGAGAGAATCGTCGGCCATCGGGATTGTTCGAAGAGGCGAGGGTATTCGGACTGCTCTGACTGGCGAAGGCCGGGGAGCCAGGGAGCGGCGAGAAGAGTGAAAGGAGGCTGGGTAATTTGGGAGGCGTGAGTGAAGCCGTGCCCATTTTCCGCTGTGGTTTTTTCACGTATTCTTCGGGAACCGCGCCAGCGACTCTGGTGTGAAGAGCGGTCAGAGCTCTGAGGAAGTCGGCGAGGGAAGTTTCTTCGAGTAAATTGCTGCCTTCGAGAGAGCTGGCGAGATTGGCAGCGCCGGTGTGAGTGAAATAGGGTCTGGAAGAGGACCCGGAGGGATCGTAGTCTGTGGAGAAGCCTGCTGAGCCGGAACCCATATTGAGACTTCCAGGAGGTTGAGTCAAGTACGTTTCGTTATCGCAGGCCTCGAGATCGAGCCCGGAAACGGAGTTTCTCGACCTTGCCTCGCTGTTCTCTTTTTTGTTTGACAGCTGCTTTATCCAACGTGGCAAAAGTGTTTTCGGAACGGAAAGGGGCAAAGCCAAGTTGGGGAATTTCGACTTGGATTCCTTTCCGCCCGACCCCACGGCGCCGGAAGCCGCCACCTTCGCTCCGTTCCTTCTCGCTTTTATTATCTCCTGGATTTTCCGCGAAGCCGAGGGACCCGACCACGTCCATTCGACCTTCTCTTGCCCGATGCTCGGGTCGAACTTCGGATCCAAACGCACTTCACTCGCCGCTCGAGACCGAGGTGTCCTCGTCGTCAAACCCGAACTGTCACCGCCCAGTTTCCACTTGGAATTGTTCCAGCCTTTCTCACTCGACAGGATTTCCTTCTCGCTGAATCCTTGCACTCCCACGCCCCCCGAATCTCCTTCCGGACTTTGCTCACCCTCGTCATTCCCGTCGTCCGGAGGCGGCGGTATGTAACCGAGAATGTTGACCAAGCGAGCCAGCAACTCCGCTGGCTGGACCATCGCGTGGGTCGCGAACGTCGCGTTTTTGTCGATTCGCTGGAGATCCGTCTCCGATACGACTCTCGCGACCGAAGTCTCCTGCAATTTTTTGTCAAAAATTATAATTCCCATTGACAAGAAACAGAAGAACGACAGTGCTGATGAAAGTATCGAAAAAAAGTAATTACCACAGGAACGACTTCACTGTTCGCTCGTCGTCTGGGATGCGGAGGCGTTGGAATCGACAAGCCTCCGTAAGCGAGATCACGAAGATCGGGGAAACTGTTGCTGCGTTGAAATTTCGGCGCAGGAGCCTCGTAATCATACTCGTCGACATAAATGGGCTGAAAAAACGTAAAAATAGAAAAAAAATCATGAAACATTCCACGAGCATTATCGAGTTTATGATATTCTCGAAACTTTAGCTCACTAACCTTGACCTTGGAGAGCTGAAGCTCGTTAAATACTCGTCTCAAGTAACCGACCTCCTTGTTGAACTCGTTCCATATTTTGCTCTGCGTGTGCTTCAAGTTCATGGCGAGCTTGTGCTCGAGTCTAACGATTTTTTTGCTACGCATACCCGTTGCAATGAATGTCATTATCATCACTATGTAACCGAGGCCAAAAGAGATCCAGGCGATGAGAAAACTCTTGTAAAGTATGAAGAGAACTCCGCTTCCTTTCGTGTTGTCCTGACCTAAAACATTCATACACATTTAGACTAAAATTCTTTCATCTTCCGACAATTATTCTCATAATATTTCTTAACAACAACTTTGCTCAATTTCGTCTGCAAAAAGCATTGCTCTTCACCTTTCATTCTCGCTTTTATTTCATTCAAATATTAATTAGTTTGCAGATTGATTGATCACAAGCCTAAAAAGGAGTTCGATCCTCGATATTCTGCACGATTACTACCAGGTGATAGTTCAATAAATGTTTTCATTGATTCATCATCTTCGTTTTTTTTTTTTTTTTTTTTTCGTAACACGTGGAGTCTCTTTGACTTACCTCGAAAGATTTTCCACTGGAATACATTGGGGAGCGTGCACAATCGATATGATTAAGTTAGTATACGAAGAAAGCTTTTATCTTGGACGCATAAACAAGGTTATTTTGTGAGAGATCAATCGCGATTCGATATCTGGATCGAATCGTACAAATAATTACATGTTGTCAGTTGCCAAAGCATCATCATCAGCCTTGTACGCCGAGCGACGTTTATTCTTTCGTCTCGTATTCACAGAGATGCATAAAAATGAGATTTTTTTTTATCTTTAAAGAATCTTTTCGGCGCCGTTTAGACCGAATCGAGTGCTTCTCACGTGACTTTGCTTTCGCAGTTCGATATCGAAGCGAGGGCATTCGTACCTGCTACGAAATCGCCGAATCCGATGGTCGTCAAGGTCACGAACGCGTAGTAAACCGCCTCTTCGTAGGTCCATTTCTCAAAGTGGGAAAACACAAAGGCCGGGAAGAAAATGAACATCACGAAGCCGGGGATCAGGTACATCAAAATTTGCATCGCGAGCCCCGCTTTCCTCTTCTCCAACGGCGTTCGCTTACTCGAATACTCGTTCTGACTGCTGTGCTGCTTGTACGACTTGTACTTCTTGTGGGCCCGCACGAACACCAGGCCGAAGAACTCGCCCAATTGAGCCAGCAGGATTCCGTTCATCGGGATACCCACCACGCCGTAAAATATCATCAGGATCCGGCTCAGCATCGTCGTCGGCGCCAAATTTCCGTAACCTGAAACACCATTTTTAAATTAGAATCGTGCAAACGATCATTGTCCGGATTCGATATTCGAGAGTGCAGTTGACTCGGGTTTTTCTCACTTTTTCACATTTTCGAAGGTTCGCGAAGAGCGGACAATAAAAATACGATTCGAACCATTTATCGAATCCCCGATGGAATTTTTTCATTCTTTTGACAATTATCGAGCGAGGACGACTTTGAAAAATTGAATGTTACGGAAGATCGGTGATTTAGCGAGATTTTGACAGCGCTTTCGAAAATAAGATTCTTCGAGTACGTGAGCGAGAAACTTTGAGCTTGGGGTTTAATGATTTCGTATTTCCTGACGAAAATCACGACGAGAATCGAAATAAATGGAAAACCATCGAGAATTTTTAATGCAACCTGTGTTTTGGATCGATCGAGGCTTCCGGTTCATTTAAAAATCGAATTTTTCGGTATTGCCTGCCAAAATGAATTGAGAGCCGAGCAAAATCGAGTGTCGACAATGCAAATGAACGAGAATTTAGTTTCTACGATAAAATATTTGGGTAATGATTCGTGAGTGATCTAATTGCTCGGCAATTAGACGATTTTTATAAAAAATCGGATTTGGAAATGGTGGGAAAGTCAAAATTGACAGTCGTCTCGATAAATCAGTCAGAAAAACAATTATCGCAGTGGTCGAAAAGTTTGGCGCGTTTTTAAAAGTCGATTCGAAGATAAGAAGCCAATTAAGGAGAAATTTCGTGGGAATATCTTCGTAAGAATTTGTGAAACCGGGCTCGATCGAAACGAAATTTCTCCAGGTTCTCGTGGCTTCTCGGGGATCGCTCGAGAGCATAATCTAATCTCAACGAGTGCGTACGTGTGTGCGTGAAAAGTGGAAAAGAAAGCGATAGTGTTGGGCGTTGAATGGCGACGAAAAATAGGGGAATGGGAATGAAAACTTGCCGATTGTGCTGACGACCGTGTAGGCGAAGTAGAAACTGTTGTAAAAGTCCCATTTTAAGGGGTCGCTCTCGTTCGCTGCGTAACTGTAAACCGATTTGCCGCAATAGTCGCTCAACCTCTGGAGGATCTCGTGCTGTTTCGAGGGCTTTTCCGGTCCGTCGTAGCAGCCGTCGAGCAGAGCTGAAACCAAAAGTCAAAACGACACAGGATAAACTTCAGTTTTCCCCATTTTTTTCGTTTGCGATCGATTCTCCGTTCCAAAGGGACTCTTTTCATCACACTGTTTCATTTATATCCTTACCACTTTTTGCACTGCTGCTACTTACTTGTATTATACTATTTTTATTTTAAGTTTATTTTAAGTGTTATTGTTTAAGTTCTAGTTTAAGTTTAGTTTAAGTTTAGTCTAAGTCCATTTTTTGTTCATTTTATGTTATCTTATTTCGTTCAGATTATTTTGTTTTTTTCATTCCATTTTAAGTTTATTTTTATTTTATATCGCCTTCATTTTGTATTTTTCGCTCGAAACATCTACGGCCAATAATGTGGCACCACTATTTTTTTCTACTACTTAGCCCTATGGATTATTTTCCGCGGCTTAATAAACTAACCAATCAATCAATCTTAAGCAGAAAAAAGTGAGCTCGGGCCGAGGAAACTCTGCGGTCGTTCCCGGCCGCAGAGCACTTGCGAAATCGCCGCTCGCGCCAGCATTCGTCAACTCGTTTCCCACTCCCGGGAAAATCGGCAACTTCCCCGAAGCCGAATCTCGGTTTCGCTGGCACAAAAGCACGTAGAGTAAAATTGAAGATTTCTCAAGAAAAAATGTGGAAAAAAATTGGGCTCGGGAGACAAGACAGGGTGTCTAACGACCTGAAAAGTCATGAAAATTCTTAAATGTCATGAAATTACACTCGGACCTGAAAAAATCATAAAATGTCATGAAAAATTACCAAACAACCTGATTTTTTAAGATCTCTGCAACGCTCATTGTCATTGTCGATTTTTTGGTTTTCTTCAACATGATTTCAAAATTCGCGGGGTGGCGACAACGTCTGGTTCGTCAATACTCATCATCGATATAAAAACGAATATCGAATGAATAGTTTGTAAGAAAAAAAAGATTCTTTATTTCAAAATAAAATATCATTTCTATGTTATTTTTATTGAATTTTTTTATAATTAAAAGATGAATAAAAAGTATCAGAACCATAAGAAAAGTCATGAAAAATTCCTGTTCCTTGACTTAAAGAGCCTTAAAAGTCATGAAATTTCTGTTCTGGTCAAAATTAGACACCCTGCAAGAAAATCGACCACGATTCCACGAAATCCACTGCCGCTCGTCAATACCGAGAAAAACAGTGTTCCGAGGACGAAATCACTGCGCTGTGGGTCTCGAGATAAAGAAACGGTGTATTGACAATGTTTATAAACAGAGCGGAGGCCCGCCAGGGGGGCCTCGGAGCGCGCAGTTGTCTTCCCGCCAGTTCTCGAAAGCTCCGCGAGCCAGGGTCAAATTAGGCGGATTCTCTGATGAATATCCAGCGGGGATAACGGGTTATAAAAGGCAATAATAGACTTTGCGATAGACCCGGAGAGCTCTCTAAACGGGGCTATCTTCGAACCAATTGCTTTCAATTATCTTATCAGCTGATATTTGCCCTTTCGGTTGCGCGTGAGTGCGCGTGTACGTGAAAGTATCTCGAGGCGAGTCGCCCGAGAGCGTTTTGTCCCCGCCGAGGAAACGGGGTTGCGCGCGCGTCGCGCTTGGCGCGTCTTTCCCGCCTTTTTCTCTTCCCCTTGGCGGTTGGGCGTGCGGAGGCCTCGAGCGAATCTCGAAACGGATTATCCAAGGGAATAAGCGTTGCTCTCGCGGTCTCCATTGACGGGTCTCATTCACCGGCGAGAGCCTCACGCGCGTGTACGACAAAAGCGAGGAATTTCCTTGCGTCGCTCGACAGCCGAGTGAATCACGCGGTCGCGGAAGCGCCGCAAAGTTCAGGAGACTCTGCCACTTTCCTGGGATCGTAAAAAAACTGATTGGACGAATTTCGTCCCCGCGCGCTAGCGCGCGCCCGCGAACTGTCAAACTGAGTCAACGAGCCGCCGAATCGTTCGCACTTTTTTATAGACTGCCCTCAATTAACGGGTTTTTTAAATTTTATCTCTGTTTCTCGGAGAATTGAGAGTTCGAGCGATTCAGCGAATCCCCGTCGGAATTTTCACCATTTTTCGTTAAAGAAAATCGGGGAAAATCAACTCGCTTTCGAGCGCGGTTTTCCCACCGGGAAATTCGAAATTCGGCCTAAAATCGAGCACTCTTCGTCTTCCGGTGCGCTCCCCGGCC
Organism: Venturia canescens; assembly: GCF_019457755.1. Taxonomy (NCBI): domain Eukaryota; kingdom Metazoa; phylum Arthropoda; class Insecta; order Hymenoptera; family Ichneumonidae; genus Venturia; species Venturia canescens. The sequence goes on from NC_057430.1 coordinate 15,976,756, forward strand.
CGGGGGAACTTTTATCAATGCAATTACGAAGCGCACCGCGAGCCGTGGACACCGCGAGTCAAGGGCGAGCGCAGTTTGCGAGTCCCATTGCCGGTGACATTGCTTCTCGCTCTCTCTTCATCTCGGCACGGCACAAAGCTACGATCCGCGAGTTTCGTAGCCTTCCAATCGACCAACAGACGCAACAATGCCACGCGGAGGGCACGGCTTTGCATACAAAATTTGTTCCCGACTATTCGAGCCCTCTCTAAAGACCGTTTCGTATTCCACATTTCCCTCCAACTGTCATTCGCTCTTTGGACTTCAACTGAACGAAAAAACAAAAAATTCACGTCCCCGGAGCCAAAACGTCAACGACGAGAAACGCGGGCACAAAAACCCGATGAAAATTTTAACGCTCCGATCACGAATGTGACGAAAAAAGGAATTTCGGCATTGGAAACCCAAAAAACAATAAATTAATGAAAAAATGTCAATTTTCGGAAATTTTTTCGTCCAAATTTCGATACCGGACAATTTACTGACACACCAGTCGACACGGAAAATATGCTTTTGAGCATTATTTGACAGGTTTCGAACGATGCTAAGGAGCAGATTGAGGATTTCCGAGCGTGAAAATGAGCGATCGACCGTCGCTGGATCTCCCTGTCAAAGCAGAAGAATCGCCGGTGAGCTCGAGTCGTTTTTAACTTTTGTTTTTCCTCTAAAAAGACAGCTAGCGCGAGCACGTAGCAGCGAGCACGCGTACGCGCACTTAAATGGTATGCGTCACGTGGGTAAATTGTGTACGAAGAAAAAAAATAGAAAAACGTACGTCGCGAGGGTCGTTCGCTCGGATTACTAATACCTCAATTGCGACATGCAGCGACGATCGTGGCCGCGAACTTAAATCTTCGATCAATGAGTTCGATCATGAATAAACAACGAAATAATCCCGCAGCTCCTAATGACAGCGCGTGTGAGTGACGTTCCGTTGAACAGAGACAAAAAACCTCGATTGAAAACAACAATAAACGAGGATGAAATACTTGGGAAATCGACAAACGTTTTTCATTTCATTTCCCATTTTTATCGACTTCGAAACGAGAATTCCACGCGATTGCATTCCATGTAAATACTCGGGGCTTGAAAAAAATCAGAAAACCAAAGAAATACGACGAAAACGCGGCAGTTTCTCGGAACACCGTGGCCACTAGCGCCGCAGGTCCTGACCACTCGCCGCGCCCCGTTCGAGGAATTGACAGGCGATACGAAGAAAGAAAAACATTCGGAAACCAGACTCAATTTTTTGAAAATTTCATCGCACTCATTCAAGTTCTTTGGTCCGCGAAATTCGAACTCGCCTTCCAATATGTCAAAGTTTCGAATCGAACGATCAACGCGATTGGGAACTGCGGTGAAAGAAAAATAACTGTTGGCTCGACTTACCGTTGATCTCGATGCGCTCCTGTCTCGCTTTAGCGACGTTTTCAATCTCGATCTGGCTCTCGATGTGGTAAAAGATTGATGCGCCGAGAAGAAGATAGGTCAGGAACAGCATGAGCAAAACCATCCATTGCCGTTTAGACATTTCTCAGACTGGTTTCTCGATGGGTGATCGATCGAAAGGAGATCTTTTTCTCAATGAACAAGCGTTCGAGCGGGTAAATAAAACGGTAGATTTATGGCCGATCACGGGCGATTTTCCCCGAAGGATTCGCCGCAGATCCGAAGGTTCCCGGCAACAAAAGCGTCGAAAAGTCACAATAACGAAAAACGAAAAAAAAAGTGAATTTTTCGTCACGATATCAGCATAGTTCTCGCGGTCAAAGTTCTTTGTGTAAATTTGTATTGACGGGGCGAACGGCGCACGTGAAAATCCTCGCTGCCTTCGATCGAACAGTTCGGGGCCCGAAAAATCTCGAGTTTCATCGATGACCGAGGAATTCACAAATCACACGAATGACAGTTCATGCCGAGAGTAAAATCGACCAGAAAATTGAGTTTATCGATGAAATTTGTGTGAAAACTTGGCGAAAGGCTCCCGACGAGTAGCGCCTAGGCAACGACGCGCTCAGCCGCTTCTGCCGGTCTCGCGAAGCACACTTGTCCGCTCCTCTCAACGATCGCGCTTCCTCCTCGGTGTGATTTTAGTCGCAGCCGCGAAGCAGCCGCATGATAGCGCGCTCTTGTTGTGCCCGAGTCGCGTTAGAGTTTGAACGAAACGCCCGCGTGGACCCCGGTTTATCTTCCCCGCGCTTTCCTCTCACTCCCGCGCACTTTTTTACCGCAAACTCCCCCCTGACGAACGGTGTGACCGCTTTTTATTATCGATACGAGACACTTCGCTTTATCTTTGCTCTCGAACCTCGTGCAACCGAAAGGAGTTTTCGTAATCGATGAACTTCGATTCGGTATCTCCGGGGGCCCAACGTCACACGCCAAATTATGTGCTCGTCACTTTTTCTCCTAGCACTCGAAACAAAATCGATGTTTATTCACAAACTTTCGTAACCGTTCGATCTCAATCTCCGTTCGATCAGTGTTTTTTGGCGGTCGATTATCGCGGGATTTCCGATCGGAATTTTTTCGTTCGAACTTAAATTGGGCTCGAAGATTCACAAAACACTTGACTTTTGTCGGTTTTTTCACGGAATCTCCAGTCAATTGGACGACAGAAAAACTTCGGTAATTAATCGTCGAAATAAAGTACACGATTTTCGAGACACTTCGGTTTCGATTTCACTCGGCCACTTGTCGACGAGGACTGAATTCATTTTACAAGAACTCGATGCCGGAAGAGTCGCCTGCAGGTTAGGAGGAAAGAAAGTCGTTAAGTGGAGGGGATGGGGGAAGTTGTGACAAAGTTCGAGTCTGCGTGGTTCATCAAACTGCCGCAGGATCGCTCGCTCAAGGGTTGAGATGACTGACAGGTATTCCCGAAGTTCCGGGGGCTAATGAGCGATCGTAAAATCGTGACCTGAACGGGTGACAGTTTGAGTCGCCCGACCTTCGGCTTTCGCTCGAAAATCGTAACGGTTGAAGCTTCATGAAGCAATAAAACGATAAACGCTTTCAATCGATGAACACTTACCTGCGTGAATGGAAATTCACGTGAAAAATGGAAAACTCCCAGAAAAGCCAAAATAATTTTCCCTCGTTTCGTCAAATTTCTTAGCTCCCGGCGCCCAATGGCGCGACAGGCGACGCAACGCTCGATATCTTTCGAAGGAATTTTTTGCTGACGCGTCAATTTACTGCGAAGACGTCAAGCGACGAAGGAAAAATGAATTTTTTAAATATTTCATGAAAAATCGACGTTATTTTATAAATAATTGATAAAATCTTGATTCGTAACTGATTTTCCTTGAACGGGATCTCGACGTCGTTATTCTTGCAGCGAAAGCAATAAATGTGGAACCAATTCGACGATTTCGATTTATGAACGCTCGATATCGAAGAGGCAATTCAAGTGTTTTCTCAAAGAAGGCAACGCCGAGAGTCGTCGACCCCGGCACGAGGCCATAATTCACAAAATTCTCAACGAATTCAAATCTAGTGACAAATGTGTCGATGGAGACACGTGGGAACTTTCCTATCGTGGATGGATCGTATTTTTCTCTCGAATAATGCTGACGAATAAAAACGCGTCATCGTTTAGAGCTCTGATATCATTGAGTAAAAGTGACGTCCGCGAGAGAATTAAATAAGAGAGAAAACGAAGACGAGAATTCGAAGAAGAAGCGGCTAAGAATAGTCAAAAATTGAAAAGGCTCATTATATGAAATCGTGAATTCATTGTTTTGTAGCCTCAGAAGGATTCTCGAGGGTGAAAATGGAATCCGTGGCTTCGATGGCGTCTCCGATGGTCGAATTTCGTTAATCGTTTTGTTCGCGTTTCGGTGAAGTGTGTGTGTGTGTGTGTGTGTTTTTTTTAAAGCGTCGGATTAATTAACGTTAAAAGCGATAAGAACTCGTGGCAGTGAAAAAAACGACGAGGAGGGATTATCGGACGCTTTATTTGTCGATTGTAATAGTAATTGCGTCGGTTAAACGTTATCGATTGGAGCGTGTGGAAAAATAGGGAGCATCGGAAACGTCCTCTCGTTAAGAATCGGTGACGATCGAAGGAACAATCGGACGTTTCCGAAAGAGTAAAATCGCGGTAAAAACAAGTTTCGAAACAAAGCGGCGGAACAAACGAATCGCTGCTTTTATCTCGAACTTCAGGATTCCCGTCTTTTCTTATTCGATGAGGAAATAATAGTAAGCATCGCGTCACGAGGAACTCGACTCTCACAATAAACGACATTGAGACGCGCACCGATCGTTTTGATCCTTCCGAGCACGAGGTTTCTCTCGCTCTCTCCTGCGCGTGACACCCGCAGCAGCGAGAATCCCTTCGACAATAGAAACCAGCAAAAAACGAGCGAAAAAATTCAAGTGCAAGAAAAAAACACTCGCTTTTCATTCCTCCTTAGTTCGCACACCGCATTCTTGCATTCCCGAGCTCCTGCAATTGCGACTCATTACGCTATTCTTCACTTGTTTTTCTGTACCTCACGAAATGCTTGCCCAAGCTGTGGGTGAACGCGAGAAAAGGAGGGAAAAACGTACGCCGCGCGTCGCCACGGTCGCCACTTCACGGCGCACCCTTAGCGCCCTCGGACAGCAAAACGCCCAATTACGTAACGGTAGCATCTAACAAAACGCGCTCATTCTCGTCACCGGTTGTTTCTCGATTCTTCGCGCAAGAATTCTCCGTCGAACGCCACATTTTTTTATCATAAATATTCCTACCAATAATTCATCGGCTTTTTTCCTCTCCCCAATAACGTCAAACGACAGACTCTCTCGCTCAAACAGTTCTTCGATGCCAAGAAATACGATAATAATAAAAATGTCGAAAGACACACGAGGACAAATAAGATCATCGCCTTTCGCACCTCACTTTTTTCGCACTTCCCTCTATTACAACTCGCTATTTGCTTCAACCGACAATTATATGTAGACCCAAATAGAACTCGTCGCTATGGGCTCCTTCCTGTCGAATTGTTGATAAATGGAAAAAACGCTCGAGCCCGTGTCCAGCGAGTTGAGTGAATGAAAATGCACTACGATAACGCCGAAAGCGGGGGGCCTCTAACAAGTTTTTTTCCGAGTCGAATTCCGTTGGCAGTTGCCATAAAAGTGTTGAAAATTTATGAAAATCGCTAAAAATCAATTCACCGGTGTTTTGAGATCATCGATTTCTTCGTCCGTGAAACCCGATGTCATTTTCAACTGTAAATAACGTACCGAATTTCGTTCAGACTGTAATCTTAATGACGCGCGCTAAAACGGTCGAGGAGTCGAGTGTTCGTCATTATTTCACGGTAACGAAGTAAACGGCTCCGTCCAATTATTCTGAGTGTTAGAAATTAGATTCGCAATTATAGACAGTGAGAAAAGTGTGGAAAAAACAGTGGTGCCCGGACGATCGACCGTTCGCGAAGACTCGGAGCGTTTCCTCGTCAAAATGAAGCTTTCATTTTCACCCCGACGAAGTATGATCTGATTTTGAAAAAGACTTTCATTCCCGAAACCCCAAAAAATGGTGTTTCCAGCACCGAAGGATCGACAAACTTGTGAATAAAATTCCGTACTCGAGATAAAGCGAAAAATACGGCCGATTACAGAAAAGTTTGACACACGAAGCGACAGAGCAGAAATTACGTCGCGCGTACTCCCGAGAAAATCATTAATTAACGAACTCGAGTGGATTTGATTGACTCAAAAACGAAATCTAAACGCTTGATCGAAAAAACGAGCGACAGATAATCTGTCGCGATCGATGTAACACGGAATGCTCTATATTTTTTCGTGAGATATCTCTCGCCGTGTGGCTGTGTGCTCTGGACATTTGAACGAGCCTGAAGTATAAGCATTTAGCGTATGTGTAACGCTGGAATTGTTTGCCCAGCACATCACCAACGACTGTTTGTTTTTTTCGTAATGAATATCCATACACGCGTCTATTTTGTCTTATTTTTTATTCTCATCGGTACGAGAAAAATGATTTAGAGTATAGTGTGGCTCGGAGCGCTCGAGGCCGAGAAATTCATTGCTTTTGAGCGTTATCCTCGCGGCGTGACCCACGCGCGGGCTCGATCGCATGTGCGAGAAGGAAATGATGCTTAAATAAAGATTTGATCTCGCGGTCTCGTGATCCTCCGACGAGTCTTCGACACTTGTTTAAACACTCGATAAATTTTGCAGACGACGTAACAAGATTTTTCAAAGGCCTTGCCACAACTTTGGCTTCGCTATTTCTACATAACGACTTCCTTCTTTTCATTATTTATTATTATTGCTGCTTTCGAGGCATCATTTCGATGGACATCCAGTCTCGGGATGCGTTTGAATCGAAGCAAAAATGCTACGAAATCTTTTCGAGACGCTACTTTGAGGTTAGGAAAAAATGGCCGTCAAGTTTTTCGCCTGGCAAACGATCGGTGAAAAACAAAGTTTTTGACTTTTGATTTTCAAGAGAAGAAAAACACACGGAAAGACAGAAAAAAATGGCGGTTTTCCTGAAACACTGTTTCTAGAGTCGGTGCGGTCGTATCTCGAGATCGACTCCGTGGATTGTTTCCAAAGTAGGAGACACGATAAGAAACATTCAAAGGTCGTGTACGATCTCACTTTTGCAAAATTGATCTTAATTTTTGAAAAACGTTGTGAAACAAGTGAAAATTATGAGATTTTTCGTCAGATTCGTCAGCTCGAGTTTCAACTTGTCGCGGCGCCGTTGGAAAAAGTGATGAGAATCGACGCGATCGTCGACCACTCGTATTTGCCGTTTACTCGAGTAGTCCCTTCGGCGACGGAATTCCACGAAGACCGAGCCGGAAAGCGTCCACTGCCAAGAACGCCGCAAAAAGAATTTCGCCATCTGTCGGCATCGGCAGCCATTTTTCTTTAGTTTTTCTCTTCTCTCGGCCATTTTTTGAGAAGCGTTCGTTATACGCGGCGTCACATCTGGGGGAAAAATATTGTTTTTCCCTCAATTTTGGTCCGAATCTCGTTTATTCATTTATTTTTGTTATTTTATGTCTTTGAATGTATTTTTTCGATATTTTCGACGAAAAAAAGTTTTTGGTGAAAAATAAATCGATTCAACGCGGGTGTTAAACGTGTTTGAACGAATGACACAGAAAGTAGAGCGATAAGTTATTATAGCTCGCTCGCGAGTGACGCTTGCTTCATTAGATTAATTTGCATTTATTTAACGAATTGATTGCTGAGGGAGGGAGAGCCAGAAAGAGAGAATTTCAGGCTGTGAAAGCGGGGCAGAAAACATTCGTCTCTGCAGAGGAACAAAATGTCGCCACAACAGGCGAGATGAACGGAGAGGAGACTCGATGCCGCGGTTCATTTCCGCGCTCGACCTCCGGCCATTTTCAATCGCACCGTGTGCCAGCAGCAGCTTCAGCACAAAACAATTAATCGACATTAGCCTCAATCTCGGTCTTTTTACGACGACCCGGCCAACGCTACTCTTGCGGCAGATGCGGAATTGACACGAAGCGGAAAACGATCCATCGCGCGCGATTAGACAAATGCGTCGACTGAAAAAATAACCGCTCCTGCTATGAGTGACCACACAATCGCTAGAAATGTTATTTACGCTCTTACGGGTCAACCAGAAGGGTTAATCACTTCGAATTACCGATAAAGCAAAAAAACAGCGTTTTCGATGAACTTCGAATTACAGTATACTTTTCGCGACTCGACTTGTTCGCTCTTTTCTTGTTTTGAGTGAACTTTTTCGTAAAGTTATTTCAAACGAGTCTAAAAAATTGCTCTGAATTTTTTTCTGAGGTTAGATTTCGACAAAAAATGGCACGCATGGAAGGTGAGAAAAATTATTCGTATTGTGTCATTTCATCGATGATTAACCTCAAAAAGGGACGATTTTTTCAATCGTCCATTCTTTCGCGGATGTTATTTCGAATGAAACATCAACTCCGAAGTTTCGTTTCGAATGATTTTGCTGCAAGTGTCAAATGAAAGGGAAATTAATGTGAACGATTAAAGTGGAAAAGTCTTCGAAGTTTCTGCACTTTTTGGGCCCAGAAACGTTCGGATCGAGCTCCAACGGTTGGGAGAAGTTTAAGATCCGCGAGAGTAACCTCCCATCGATGAACGCGGACAGTTCGAAAGATGTTCGAGTGTCCCACGTCATCGTGTTTCTTTTTCGATAGGATATCGATGCTTCTAGCAGATTTATCTAAATAGCAAACGTTCGATGGCGTCTTATCCCGGCGCGATTGCGGCGACAGAGATTTTTCTTGTTTTCTTAATCCGAATCGTTTTATCGTAAAAGAAATAGAAACAAAGAACGCGCGGGAGCAGACACTTGAGATAGAAGCAGTAAAAGATTCTTCAAAAAATGAATTGTTATCCGGGGGATTTGTTTGAGTGAACGATGCGAAGAAAACACACAACGTTACCGGATTTTTTTCACAATCATCATTTTTTAACATGAACGAAACTTTTGCGAACGTCCCAACGCAGCCAATTTTACGGGGGCAAATTTGGCACGCCACTGAAACGAAAATGATCGTTAATCGAATGATGCAACGATCGAACGCTTATTGCGGCACGAAAGTTTCGCTACCATTTTTCTGTCGCACTCGAACCCGCACGCTTTTTGGGACGAACTTGACAGTGGCCTTCCGACTCGGCGATGCGAGAAACCAGGAAGCCGGAAGCGCCGAGCTCTCCCTTGGAATTCGTTTCTCAATAAAAGTAAACAGTAAAAAATAAACGAAAAGGTAAAAAAACGAAGATAAACGTTCGATTCACCGATCGATCGGACGCTCCTTTATCTATTCACAAGTGCCCGCCGCCGCCACCGCCACCACCGGCGCAAACGACATTGTGTAACGCACATGTCGCTCGACTACTGAACGGGACAACGGACAACACAAAAGCCCGTTGTGTTTCGCGCTCCCAGACACTCAGCTAGAGGGACGGAGACGGGAGTGTATTCATTCGCTCTCTCTCTTTCTGTTCGACTGCGACGCTCGGACGGTGTGTTTTTTCGATGAAATATACAAACGATACAAACTTATTGTCCTTTTGGGTCGAAACACTTTCCTCACTGGTGGGAAACGCTTTTTCTAATTTATGCAGCAACTTTTTTTATCTTCATTTATCGAGAAAATCGTTTTGTTTGGGAAATCAGGTTAGTGATCTTATTAAACTTGGAAAATTTTTACGCTCCAGTGGCCCGAACATGTTTCACGATCGGTCCGAGTAAAAAAATTCGATTAACATTTTCGAAATAAAACTGATTTTCTTGTGAGAAGCGAAAAAATGAAAATTGAAAATCGAATATAAATTTGTTGCTAGAGGCCAGGAAGACAGGACAAGATTGGAACGAGCGAAATTCGAAATCTGCTGTAACAATCCGAGCAACCGACACTCCACGAATCGAATTGATGAAAATCTCGGAATTTCTGTCACATTTTTGACACTCGCCAGAAACGTGAGGGCGCTGACAATATCATCCCGGGAGTTCCCCAATCGTTGAAACTATCATTTTTGAGATAGACGTTTTTATCAAAAGAGATGAAATTAACGATTAAGGTTTGATTGTGGCTGTTTAAATCGGGATTCAACGTGACGAGGGAAACTTCGCTAAAGGGGTCATATCGGGCGACGAAAAAAACGTATTTGGCAACTACAGTCGATCCAGTTTTCAATATTTATTGTTCGTCAATTAAAATATAACTCCATCCATGGTCGTCACCATTTTTCTTCATTTCATAAACGTCCATTTGTGTGTTTGTGATAGGCTCATGCTTATTCGCTAATAAAAATAAGTAAACAACGATAAAACAACATTTAGTTAGTATTGCTTTGTTGTTTTACGTCCAGCCGAACTCCATGTCCTCGATTTTGATATTGAGAGCTTCGAGGGAAGTGTCGATGGGAGAATTCTCGAAATCCTCTTCCAAGTTCATCTGCTGTAAGGCAGCGATTTGAGCGGCGTTGCCAACGAGCAAAATTTGTGTCTCGTTGTCGGTCGAGTCTTCGGTCGCCTCGGTTATTTCAATTTGACCGTCTTTGCCGAGCGTTATTTTCTGGAACAGTACAATTTAACTCGAGATTACAACTATCCTCGAGCAAACACTTTCGTTATTTCATTTTATCGAATTCTATTGCCGAGCGATATTCGGGTCAATAAACCCGAGATTAAGGAGCTGTAAAAAAGAGAAATTTTAAAGTGAAAAATTCGTCGTACGCGACGAGGAATCGACGTGTGACGAATTAATGAGCGTATATAAATTGCGAAATCACTGATAAATCGCTCCTTCCACCGTTTTCATGTTTCTTGTGACCTTCGATACCGCGAAGATTTCGTTTGAAAGACACAGGAAGCGTTTTTAACGTTGAACATTTAGAAAATCTTGAGAATTCTCAACTTTTATGGTTTTTTATTCGACCAAAAATTTTGAAAAATATATTTTTATGCAGTTTGCCGAATGGGGAGGATTTGAAAAAAAGGATGGTCGATGGCATCGATAAGAAGGGTGAGGCAAGAGCGTGGGAAATTTTCAAAATTTTTACCTTTCGGGAACTCACGTTTTGTCTGCTGCTGGCGTGACTGTCAGTATTTTCAGAATCCAGCTGTTCGGAATTATCGGTAAGAAAAATGTCGACGCCGTCGTCGCCTTCGATGAGAGCGTGAGCAGTTCTTTTGTGCATGACGAGAGTGCTGCTCTGTCGATATCTTCTGAAGCATATTTTGCACTCGAAGGGTCGTTGCTGGGTGTGGACTAACTGATGTTTGTACAGACTAGAATATTCGGTGAAGCGACGATCGCAATTTTCGACGGAGCAGGCGTAAGGTTTTTCACCGGAGTGAATTCTGACGTGGTTCTTGAAGTTTGTCGCACTCGCGAAGGCCTTGTCGCACTGCGAGCATTTGTAGGGCCGCTCTCCGGTGTGAGTTCGAACGTGAACTTTACGGATGTTCGAGGTCGTGAAGGAACGTCCGCAGCCGTCGAAAGGACACAGAAACGGCCTTTCTCCCGTGTGAGTTCTCACGTGCTTCAGCAAATCTCCCGACGTTTTGAAACCCTTGTCGCAGGAGTCGGTCATACATTTGTACGGTTTCTCACCCGTGTGCGTTCGGTTGTGAGCCTTCAAACTGTAACCCGTTGAAAATGTTTTTTTACACTTCGGATGCGTGCACCTGTAAGGACGCTGCCCCGTGTGAGATCTCTCGTGGACCTGAAAACCGATTTCGATTAATATGAGAGCTTTCATCAGTTTTTTCTAGCAAAAAATCATTGGAATTCTTTTCTTTCATCGTTAGATTCATGTCGTTGATATATTCCTGTTTTAAAAGCGAATGGCTTTTTTCAAACTGGTCTTGCAGCCAAAATACTGGAAAAATTTCCTCATCGGTATCCTCAACGGTTCCATCGGAAATAGCAATGAACCGATCCTAGGAGGCAATCCTGTGACATTCGTTCAGGGGCATCGTAGTAAGAAATTTTACCTTGAGATGGTGGGGTGTGCTATAAACTTTGCCGCATCCTTCGTGAGGACAGGGGTGCTGACTTCTGGTTTTGTCCTTCTTCAATTTAGCACCCTGAATCTCCCAAAGATCGTCGTCCATGTCGACATGACCGGTAACCATATAAGTCGTGCCGTCGATCAGTTGAACATAAGTATTTTCTGCATCCTGCGAAGTACCAGCCTGAGTTTGCAGAAAAGTCGGAATTTCGAGCTCGAATTGTTGGCTTTTGCCGTCACCAAACTCTGACAGGTCTCTTATCAATATGGCTCTCGCGTTTTCAAGCTCCATTCCAGTTTCTTTGTACTCTGTGTCTGAAATTCACATTTCCGTTGCACAACTGATAATCTTAATGAAAAATTTGAGTTTTTGTTGGTTTATTAAGAGCAACGAACCGTCACTGTCCAAATTGTTCGTCACGTAAGCTTGGGTTCCATCGGGCAAAGTTATCGCCGTTAGAGTCGTGCCCAGAAGCTTGTCACCCACGATCACCTCCTGAATTTGGGTGTTCTCCGAATCTTGATCGTTCACCATCACGGATAGACAACCCATAACGTCTTCTGAAGCCTCCTGAAAAAGTATAGACCGAGTATCAAAAAATATTTTGATTTTTCATTGAGAATTTGGAGAATAATGAATAAAAACATTAAAGTCAAATGTGGGAATTACTATTTTTATATTTCTGCTAATATTTGAATATTTTTTGTCAATCATCATCGGACCACAAGTGGATATTCCTTTTATTACGAGATATATTCATATAGAGATTTGAAATAATTGAGATTTTTACGTCTAAGGTCTGCAAGAGTGTAACATCATTGTGTTTGGCGATAGGATTGTCAGGTGGCTCGGCATCGTCCAGCGGCATGGTAACCTACAACTTTGTGAACATATCCCAGAATAGATAATTATGAAGAATGTTAGAATAAACAAGCGAGTTGATTTTGAATACAGTAACACGAAAAACTCGTGATTAATTACGAATGAAATGAAGAGAAACGAAAAAATCGTATAGTAAACACAGAACACCATTTAAAAACTTGAATGAACCAAATTTGCAATATTCAGTATCAGAAAACCACCACAGATCTAGCCACAAAAACAGCAACAAGACACAAAGTCTGAGCAGAAAATAAAAAAAAATTAAAAAAAAAAAACACACATCGAAACCACAAACCATTCGAGATCGGCAAAAGAAACTGTCGGTTCATAAGAGCAACAAAAATGCATATATTCAACGTTTATCCATCGTGACAATCGCCATTTTCGATGGCATCTTTAACAACAAGGGAAGCTAAAAAAATCTCGAATACTTGGCATTGTTGGAAATTCGATTTGCACGTAATTCTCGACCTGACAAGATCGTTAAACATTGTTGTTGTTTTTTTTTCTGTTTCACCGGTCGGATCGAAATTTTGACGTTTCGCACACACGTTTGTTTGATATATACCAAAGAATCTTGGGAAATATTACCCATAAACTCAGGACCGCCGCGGAAACCTTCGGTCCGTCTGGGATCCGTCGCATCCAAACGCCAACGACGCGAAAGCATAACCAAAAGCCCGCTGATTTGCCTGGAAAGCGTCTACCTCTGCTGGCCATTCGACGTACTATTTTCGTCATCGTTCAGTTTTTTATCCGTGTTTTTCAATGTTGTAGAATTTTTGAAGTCGTCAAACTCGGTGGTTCCTCAAATTAATTAAAACGATTCGGAAAATTGGGATCAAATGGTAATTTAGGGTTAGGGGCATGCCGAGGCGTCGAAGGATGATCGTAAGTCGAGCAAGTGATATGCGACGAGAGATGTACAAAACGAGGCTCACACGTATAGAAGAAAGTTTTTGAACAGAGAGCGTTTCAAAAGCTGTGAGCCGAGTGTTTAATAACGTCTCATTGCATTTGAGATTGAGGAACGAACAGGGCATTTGATTGATAACCGAATTCGATCATAACTCGACTATAAATGTGAACTCTGATAAAGGAAAGACTCGCCTTGTTTTGAAGGACTGCAGGAATAAAAAAAAGTGATTCCAGGTATCGTTCCACTTTTTCACTTCAAATTCGACGTTTCGATGTTTTGTCGATAATAGAATCGCAATAAAAATGATTGTTTCGCGATTGAAACTCGGTTGAATGATTTGTTTTTAATGCTTTGTTTCCTCAGTTTCCATCTATTCCGTAGAGACGAATAAATTTCTTTTTGTATATTTTTTGATATTTAAGTTCAATCGGTGACTGTCAAGTTTAAGGGGGAAGATAGTAGACATTATTCGTAATACTCGTTTTATTTTTTACACAACAATCATGTTGAATACAGTTTTACAAGAATTTTCGTCAATCAAAGTTCGTCATTATAACTCAATATAATATTCACAAATAATTAGTATTAAAATCCACAAATTTTTCGTTGGTTATTATTTCTTTGAGAAATTTTACAACAAATACGAAAAAAACGATCGCAGACTGTCTCATTGGATTTTGATATCGAAACAAGTTCGAAAAATTTCCTGATTGCCAGTCTGGGCGAGCATTGCGAAGAGTGCCATCTGCACACACGTATTTTAAGCCGGCGGTGTACTGCCATCTGAGAACGCAGTGATCGCAAGTCAAGCCTTGAGGAAGACGAAGGGTCACGACGACATTTCCTTTTTGGGGGTTAATGACGCGATGCTTGTATCCGCCATTGAGAAGCATCAACTTTGTGCTGTTCGAAGCATTCTTCGGTTTCCACTTCGTTCTCACTGTGTTCAACGGACAGAGTGCAAACTCGAAGAAGCCAAATTGGTTAGAGGTTATTTCAACGGTTGCACGGATGGTGGCACTGGCATTGTAACTGAATAAAATCAACAAATTTTATCACTTATTTCGAGCCCGGAATTAACGAATTCGATTCGCATAGCAACTCACGTTTCAACGATCACTCCTTTGCCATACTTTCCACCATTCTCGTTCGCTCGTGGCCGAGAGAGGGCGTGATCGTCACCGCACACTCCGCATCATTTTCCTTCGTTCATTTTATACTGAGTCTGCATGGAAAGCGAAAATAAATCGACGATCGAAAATTTCACAATAACACGAAATCAACTCCCCGGTTACTTGGAAATAAAAACATTCCTTTTTACCTCTCGTCCTCCACAGTTGTTTTTATCGAAGGCAAGGCCTCGGTTGACAGGCTCCCATGAGCCTTCCCCGGGCTTCCATCCCTGGAAAGTTGTTTACAGTGAGGAGCACGAAGAGAGACGAATACACGACGAAGTTCATGATTCAAATGCCGAGTGCGGTCTCATTTTTTCACACGAACTCGCCTCGTTTTATATCTACGAAAAACATTCCTCGCTCTCCTAATTCACCATTTGACCGCTCAATGTCACGACAATGTCAGATTTTCCGTCAAGTCAATATTTCCTCCGTCACGTTTTTTTTTTTACAAAACAAATAAGAAACTCGTAGCCCGAGGATTATTTCGGACAATATAAAAACAAGGAAAGTCGAAATTCGACTTTTCATGAGCTCGGAACCCCTCAAAAAGTTGAAAACAATTATTTCGACTACGAAATTCATCGCACTTCGACGCATTCGGTCCAAGAAAGTACGAACAATTTACGACTCTTTGCCCATTCGCTCAAATTTATTTCCTTCACTCTTTTTTTCTCGATTATCCGAGCTTCACAAATAATCGACATTTTCGTGTTAGACCATAAATTCGCTCCCTCGTTTCGAGTCGACGTTTGCTAGAAGAGCACGTCGATTAATCAAAAAAAGCTCGTGACAGAAAATTGAAAAAAATCGATGGCACGGTGCCTTCCGAAAACTCGTCGGAATTCTTCCGTGGCTGCAGATCCGAAAATGACAGAGTTACTTTTTTCTCATAAAACGGAATATATTTCGAAAGGACGAAAATAATCGAGTTTTCGTGTATTTGTCATCGAGGAACCTCCGTTCGGAGTCAAACATTTATTTCTTTTCGACGGAGTACAATTCTTTCAAAACACACATAAAACATGATTCTTTTAAAATACACATAAAACACGATCCTTTCAAAGTATACACATTAAACACGATTCCTTAAAAATACACACGAGCATTAAATTTATTGGATCTTGACATCGGAGCAAGTGCGGTAAACGCGCTGTTCCCCACAAGTAAAAGATAACCGTCCATCGTTACAGGGTAATTTGTTCATGGTGACGAATTGCGATCGAAGAACGCAGTGATCGCAAGTGAGATTTTGGGGCAGGTGGAGGTTCATTTCCGTTAAATTATTGTCGCCCCAGCGCGGAATTTGGTATTCGCCACTGAGGTTCGTAAGTTTGTATTGGTCAAAGCACGCTTCGGTTTCAATCATCGTCTCGTTTTGCAGCGGGCATACCCAAAATTCGTAATAGCCATCTTTTTGCGTTCTCATTCTAACGACAACCTTGATTATTGATCCGGCTGCATAGCTAAAAAAACAATGGACGATAAAAATTTCGATGGTGAAAAATAGTGAAATTATTGTTGAAAATTTTAAGCAATATTCGTTTCATCGTTTCGTCAAATTTATCATCAAATTCGATAAAGTTATCAGTTTTTTTAAGGCACAACTGCACCGACGGATAGCTCGACCAAAAATTATATCTGATTGGAATTTCCGTACTTGCTGATGCAATAAAAATCTGAAAAAATTCATCAACATTTGGAAAGCAATGAACAACGATTATCAATAATAATATCGCCCAAAAGTTAATAACAATTTGTTTAAACAATTAATTATTCAATAATTCTGCGGTGACCTGTTGTTTTTTTTTTACGAATACAAATCTCTGTATTTTTCCGAATGCTCATGAATTTTTTCAAAATTTTCGTCGATTTTTGAAATTTCTTGAAAAAATGTTGAAAAAAATTTTTAAAAATTTGAACTTTGCATATGTTTTAGAAGACATATTTACCATCAGTTTTGAAAAGTCTCAAGATTATTGCATCAAAAATGTACAAATAGAGCCACTTAAAAAATTTAAAAAAGGGAATTTCAAAAATCCACGAAAATTTTGAAAAAAATCATAAACATTGAGAAAAATGCGCACATTCGATTCGTAAAAAAAAAAAAACAAGGGTTTACTGTAAAATTGTTGAAAAATGATTTATTTGAACAATTTATTAATAACTTTTGGGCAATATTATTATTGATAATTGTAGTGCATAACTTTCCAAATGTTGCTGAATTTTTTCAGATTTTTAAACCCAACAGTGGTAGGAAATGCACGATATTTGGGGCGCAATTAATAAATTAATGATTAAGGGGGCTCCTGGTTTAAGGCAAAAAATCGATTGTTTTGAGAAATGTTTTTGGGGTGGACGAAAACAACTCGGCGGAGCGGACTCTTCGGTATAGGTTCAAGGATATTTCAAAAGTAGATAAACATTTTTTTCGTCTTGTGAGAAATGCCAATTCGGAGGTGGTTTATGCCCAAAGTCTGTCCAAGCTTCTCCGCTGCGTACAATGCGGAGATCGTGGTTATTGTTCGCGACAAGAATTCCAAATTTTTTTCCATTTTCAGATACTTTCCTTGCCGAAAAATTGGGAAATTATGTATTTTTAGCGAGTTTGAAAAAAAAGCTGCTAAAGAAGCTTCGGCGTGCTGAAAATATATAATTTCGCAATTATTTCGAGTTTCGGGAAGGAACATTTTTGAAAATGGAGAAAAAATGTGGAATTTTTGTGCCAGACGATAATCACGATCTCCGCATTGTACGCAGCTGAGAAACTTGGAGAATCAGACTTGGCGCATAAAGCATGTACAAACAAGTATTTCTCAGGTGAAAAAAATGCTTTCGTACTTTAGAAATATGCTTGAAACCATACCCAAAAACTGTGGTGAATGATTTCCTAAAAACGTGGGCGAAAACACTCGATTTTTGCGTCCTTCCGAGGCGGCGGGACCCCCTTAACAAGATTTCGCGGTCGCTGGAGATACGAAGCAAGAAATACGCGATTTGCAACAGTCTCTGAACTGCTGTAATTATTTTATTATGAAAAAAGATGATTTTCGAGTTTACGAGAATAACGTAAAATGCGACAAGAGCGAATTCGCTTTCGAATGCACTTGTCGCTACGGCTCCCCGAGATTTCATTGAAAAATCGGTGAATCGAGTGCGCGTGATCTTGAGAAGTGAACAATCGGAGGAGCTGGTAACGCCAAAATAATGAAATTTATCGTCGTCATCGTAACGAAGAGTGCATTGCAAGTAAAGTCCCGAAGATAAATGACAGGAAAATAGCAAAATTCATCGTTCAACGGACTGGAATAGCGCATGATTAAAAGTTAGCTCACCTCCGGACAATCAAGCCCCGTCCGTACTTGCCACCGTTTTCGAATGGTCGTGGCTGGATATCCTGTAAAAGGTCGCCACAGGCCGCGCATATTTCACCCTCCACAGGTTTCGTTCTGTACAAGAGGTTGTCTTCGACCTGTTTTCGGGAGGAATGAAACCACGCGAAATGAATGAGTGCGTGCGAGTTGATGAAATTTTCGAAAGCTTGGAAAAAGCGATTCTTACCCAGAGCTTTCCACATCTGTATTCGTGCCAATCGTCGTCCAGAGCCCGAGGGCAAACTTTCTCGTAGACCATGCCACGATTAGGAGGCTCGACGAGCCCGTAAGCAGCTTCGATTTGAGAAAATTTTTCCATCACCAGGACCGCGCCGAGGAGCAGGTACTTGAGGCTGTTCATGGTGCTTCGACGTGCCGAGAAATTCGTGCGGATTCTGGTGTCCAATCGTTTGGATTCACGGTTCGAGTACCCGTGAAAAAATGCCTCGTCGTACGTTTTCTCGTGAGGAATTTCAGGTCGTTTGTCGCCTCGTGACGAATCGATGTTGCGCTAGATCCACACTTGCTCCTGGCTCTCAAATGATCTAGAATAATGAAGGAATAACTGAAAATTAACATTTGCGAAGTCTTGACAATCATTGTGAAAACGAACCTTTTGTGGTGTCTTGAAATTTGCGAAAACCTCACTCGAACGTTTGCCCATAAAAGTGACTATTTTAAAATGCTTCTGAATTCATCGATCAAATAAAAATGATAGAAATTTTCAAGTCTCTGATCAAAGACGCGTCATGTCGTTACAAATTTTTGTGTCGTTCGGATTCGCTGTTTTAAATCGTTTCAATAAAATTTCGTATTCTACTCAACAGTTTTATCGCTTTTACAACTATTTTCACTCGTCACCGAACAATTAAGAGGTTCCAGCACCCGGCCAAATATTTCGTCAAAAGTTTATTGTGCGATCTGATCAGAGACTTTGTGTTTATTCGCTTCCGTGCTCGGGCCGAACTGACGAGAGCGTTCCTCGTCAACCGCCGTTGATCTTAATTCGAGTCTGAGCAATATTTTTTCTTACGATATTTACCACTCGGTACCTTCGCGCACACCACTCGCCATCGGATACGCTCGTGCGACGGTTGCCCGTTTTTCCCTTATTTTCGTAGCGTTTCTTGCTCGATTCCTGGGCTCTGTTTACCTTTTTTTTCCGGCTTCGTCGCGGCTTGCTTCAAAATTTCTTTCCTCGCTCAATATTTTCCTCGAGATTATTTTGGACTTGGATACTTTCCGCGTTGATCCGAACGGGAGCTTGCTCGGCAAATTCGTTAGAGATTAATCTATCACGACGATATTTTCTCATAACATGGAACAATCCCTCACAGAAACGTACGAATAAAAACTAACACACGTTTCGTTGAGGATGGAACAAGAAAATTTGCACAGCAACTTGTCGAATTTCCATCACGAAATCAAAATAAACAGAATTTGGTCAAATTCGGTGATAACAGAATTTGGCGTCGAGTACACAAATACAATTTTTTTCAAATTTTTTTACCACAAGGTTATCGAATAATTGAGCGTTAAGGTAATTCTATCGCCAGGCTTAGTTTATAAGATTAAAAAAAAAAATTGTTACACTGTACTCAAACCTTTAATAATGTGTAAAATTTCAGGGTCGGTTATCGACCTAATTTCAGAGAAATTAATTATTAAAATTGGTGCTTTTCGTGAGGGCATTTCAACAAAACAGCATACACAAAAGCCTAACTTCCGGTTGCTACAAAAAGTTATATTTCCGTAGAAATCCATAAAATTCTGGAAAAAAACTGCAATTCGTATACTTAACACTTGCAGTAATCTAATACTCCCAAAAAAGGTTGCCCTCGTCGGCCTATTTTTTACGGAATATTAAGTTTAAGATGATGGATCAGTCGGTAATCACAACCGTGAATATGAGAGAGATAGCTGCAAATTTTGAAAAGGAAATTTTTCCACATCGTTCGTCTGATCGAAAAAATAAAAATGTCATCGGATTTTTGCCATCGTGCTGCGTACGATGACATTTTATTATTTTAATCGGACGAACGATGCCAAAGAGTTTCAATTTCAAAAATTCGAGGTGTGATTACCGACTGATCCATCATCTTAATTTGAACTTCCGGCATTGGATTTCCTACGACTCTCGCTATGATAAAGAGACATGACAGCAAGGCATCAGCCGAGTGCAGTCCTAACCTCAATTTGACAGATCAGCAGAAAAGAGGTTAAACACTCGCACGAGTGGTCGAGTAGAAAAAGACCGATAGAACCGGTCTTGTCAAACGTAAACCTTGGAATACTACGCGAATCGTTGGACTAACTTTTTTAAAATTTTTATAATTCAATACGAACATTAATTTAAAGGATTACATATGAAAAATTTTATTTATAAGAAATAATTTTTTTTCCATGTGTCAATAATATTAATTACTATAAGTCTCAACTATTAGCAGTGTGGTAGGACTAGACTGAAGCGATAGAATTACTTATGAAATCCAAGTTCTTATGCACGAGATGCACAATTGCATGTAAACTCGATGCTTGTACACGTGAACTTGGGGTTCAATTACTCGAGAGCTGTGGCAGAAAAATCTAAAAATTTACCAAATTTTATTGGATTCTTATCATTTTGAAATTCTTAATATTTTTGTAGGTTTATTATATAGTAGTTATCGCACAGTTTTGGAATGTTTCTAGTCGAGTGTTGAACGAGTAGTTTTGAATAAAAAAAAAAAGAAGTTGAATGTTAGCTTGAGTAACGAAGAAACGGATCGATTGAAATGATGTACTGATTCTTTCGTATTTGAAGTTAATAAAGAATAATTAATCGTTTTCTTATCATTAACCCTCGTTCTCTTAATTCAATAACATATTGAGACAAAAAATCTACATTTTTAACACGGTTTGGCAAACGTCAAATTTTGGCTTCGAGGAGTTTTTGATCGAGACGACGCTGAAGTTTCCAACGTTGGAGTCCAACGAAATGAACGAAAAAAACGTTTTTAGTTCACCAATTATTTATTTCACGAATCGTTGGTGCAGCTTGAAAAGCTACGAATCGCAAATTTGGCAGGGAACAAAATAGGAGAATTACTGGAATTATTGGAGCGTTTTTTTCGATCATTTCGTTGGACTCCTCCAACGTTGGAAACTTCAGCGTCATTTGATCGAGCAGATTGTCGAACGTTTCGAACGATTTTATTTGTGGAAATTGGGGAAAATGAAAGTTGATTGAGGGCATCGTTGATTTGACGAGGAAAAATCTCGAGCGTTGGTCAGTGTTTGGAAGTGAAATTCGAGCGGAGTTTTCACAAAAAAGGGAACGAGTTTATCGAATCCTGATGTCCGAGCAGCTGCGAATGTAGTCCTGGGGTCCGCATTCCGGGCGACTGAAGACACCGTCCGGGCACAGGGTGTAAAAGTTCGTGGTGTATTGCCACCGAAGAACGCAGTGTTGGCAGGTCAGGCCTCGGGGAAGTCGGAGCTCGACGCCGAAGAACTTTTGAGCCGAGTTGGCGACCTCGAGTCTGTCCTCGCCGTCGGCGAGCTTGAGCCTGTGCTCGCCGAAGCACTTCTCGGTCTCCAATTCCGTCGTGGTGTTCAACGGGCACAGCGCAAAGTCGAAGAAGCCCGAGCCATGGGCGGAGCCCATGTCGACGAGCGCAACGAAATTCGAGCCGGCTTGGAACCTGAAAAACGGTTGAAAAATAAGGAACGCGGTGGCCAGGGTCGAGGGTCAAGGGCCTGCTCAAGCGACGGTCGGCGCTGACTCACGTCGCAGCGACGACGCCCTGGCCGTAAGCTCCTCCGTTCTCGTGCGCTCGGGGACGAGGGAGCCCATAAACGTCGCCGCACTCGCCACATTTTCCTTCGTTTTCGTGGTTCCGGACCTGGAACCCGGACGATCGAGGGTCAGCTTCTCCGGGGAGTTTCGATCCCGGTTTATCCACTTTTCTCGCGAAACGAATGAATTCGCAAGCTCGGAGTGAGAAAACAGTTTACTCACGTAGATTCCTCCGCAGTCTGAGGAAGCGTCGCTCTCGGAGGAGGGGAAACACTCGTTTTTGAAGATATTTTGCCGATCGGCAGGGTAAACGAGTCCTTTTCGTTGCCCAGCAGCAGCGCTGGCCGTCAGGAAGACTGCGACAGCGAAACTC
Source organism: Venturia canescens (assembly GCF_019457755.1). NCBI lineage: Eukaryota > Metazoa > Arthropoda > Insecta > Hymenoptera > Ichneumonidae > Venturia > Venturia canescens. The sequence goes on from NC_057430.1 coordinate 15,998,811, forward strand.
TCGAGGAAGGCCATGACTTCTTGGATTTTTTTATCGGGAATGCTGGCGCTGCTGCGGTCGTGCCAACGGTTTGATTTCTCGTTGCTGAGTCCCAAAGCGCGAGGCATTTATACCCCGGAGGGGTTTTCCTTTCTCGCAATTTCGAAATTCCTCGTGAATTATCGTGGCATTAATCAAGTTCGAGAACCCGAGTCGATTCGCTTGAATTTTTCTCATAAATTTCGGTTGGACGGCTTTTGCGAAGATTTGGGATCGTGACAGCGCCTCGAGGCAAGCAGATTCGAAGGAGAATTCGCTCCGAGTTTTTTATCGAGCCCCGCCCGGCCACGTTTCTACCGCGTTGATCCAGAAAACTCTCGGAAATGAAATTCCGGTCGAGCAGGCTTCACTTCGTTGGCTCGAACAAGCTTTTCTCGCTACGACTAAAATGTCGCGTTGCATCGACAAAAGTTTTGTGTCCAAAAATCCATTTCTACGGTCTCCTGACTCGAGCAAATTTTTATCGAGTCAGCAAATTTTTGTTTATCATCGCGCTTCTGACAATGAAGGAAACAACATTTTCACATTTCCAGTTCCTTCTCAACGAGAGGCAGAGGAAGGAAACGAAGCTTTGATTTGTTAGTTAGTTAGTAAAGAGTTTTATTTGCACGACCTTTGTGACCTTTTACAAAGATTATACTCTTTACATATGCTCTTATAAAATAATAATAATAATAATACAAGAACTCCCCTTTTCTCTTTTTCTCCTTTACATTTCCCTTTTTTTACACGTTGTTTCTATTTCTCTTTATCACCCTTCGCTTCCCACAGTATTTCCAAGGTTTTTCTTCATTTTCAATTATTTCTTTGTACTATTATACGTCGATTCCTCCATCTGTTCTTTTTCTATCTCTGCGTGGTTCTCATTATTAAATTTTTCAATTCTTTTACGATTAGTTTTTCAATTGTTTTCATCTCTCTTCTTTCGATGATCATATCTCCACCAGTTCCTCGATTTCCATTTATTTTAAGGAAGTTGAGGCTGTACAGTCATTTTTTTTACCCAAAAGTGATGACCTGTACCTTTCAAAAGTTAGGCCAGTTTACAGTTTGGCAATGTTGCATACACTTTAAAGAAAAGTTGGGGAAAAAAAGACGAAAAACTGGTGAAAGCTCGGTCGAAAACACGAACGGTGACGATCCTAGCCTCAAAAAACTGCGCGGAAAACAGATTATTATTAATATAATCTCAGGAAATCTCCTAATAAATTTGAAAAAAATTGACATTATTCGGCAAGCCTTGCTCATGTTGCCCAAAAAATTTCATATTTTTAGCATCATTTTTAACGGAGATATCACCGAATGTGTCTTGACTTCCATAAGATTACGTGTTATTTGGCCCAAATTGTTATTGATTTTTCCCAGCAACGACGCTCCTAAACTGTCTGAAAATTTAACTGATTTTTTTTTACACTTCACTTTATAAGATGCAATCGGTTTAAAAGCGAGACGTTTCGCGCACTTTTTGCATTGAATTGACCCAACTTTAAGGCTGCAAAGTCGGATTTCCAAAAAAATCTTTTTTCATTGCGTGCTCGAACGTTCAAAACGTGCTCAAAGTTGATAGTGCGCGTAAAAAGCACTTAATTTTGGGGTCAACCTGACCCCAGATGCACACTAAGGGTCAACATTCTTATCAAGTCTTTTCCCAACTTTGATCGTTTCTTATCTGCCATCCCTCGAACTTCTTCCCTCAAGCATATGTTTGGCCGTCTTTTTCCCTCTTCAACACTGCAATAATGTACCGCAAAACCCCTTGATTTGTTGAAATTCAATTCCATTGCTGCCATAAACAATCTGCTAATACGGAGAGCTCGCGCCATTCGGCACAATTGGAAGAAAATTTGTCACAGTTCTGACGAAATATGAAAAGAAAAACCGTCCGAATAGTGCGATTTAAAAAACAGGGAAAATGCACAAGGAATTTTGCTGCTTTCAGACTTTCCTACTCAATTATTTGTTCCGCAGATTTTTCATCATCAACTTTATTTCGCTCCTCCGTTTATACAGCTCTTCGTGGTTACGGTAGACTGAAAAAATGAAAAAAGGAGAAAGAGTAAAAGAAAAAAAGGCTCATCGGATCTTGACGTCCGAGCAAGAGCGGATTATTTCCTGGTCGCCGCAGTCCGTGCTGAGAAAACCGTCTCCACATCCGTATTGCAAGCCGGCGGTGTACTGCCACCTGAGAACGCAGTGCTCGCAAGTCAGACCTCGGGGAAGACGGAGGCTCACGAGAAACGGTCCTTCGTGGGGTCTGCCGACGTGGTACTTGTATCCACCGATGACTCGGTGGAGCTTGTGCTGCTCGAAGCATTCTTCGGTTTCCGTAACCGTCCCGTTGCCCAATGGGCAGAGTGCGAACTCGAAGAAGCCGAATTTGTTGTCGAGGAGTTCGACGCTCGCAACGAGCTTCGTACCAGCCTCGTAACTGAGTGGAATTGAAAATGTTTTTTCGTTTCGTTCTATAAATCAGCGAATTCGACTGGAATAGCAACTCACGTTTCAACGATCTCGCCTTTGCCGTACTTTCCACCGTTCTCGTTCGCCCGTGGCCGGGGTTGGGCGTAGTCGTCACCGCACACTCCGCATTTTCCTCCGTTCACCTTGTACTGGGTCTGGAAAGCGAAGGAGTTGGGACCGTTGGTATTCGTTGGAATTTTCCATTTTTTTTTTAATCAGACCAAGCGAAGCAAAACTTTTCAACGAAATTTAGAAAAATTCACTCGTCGCCGGGAACGAGAACAGCAGCTTTTCACCTGCCGTCCTCCGCAGTTGTTTTCGTCGCTGCTCGAACTCGCCAGGGTAGGAAAACTCGCCCTGAAAACGGTAACTCGGTCCCTCGGCTCGACGAGGCTTCCTCGGGCTTCCGTCCCAGGAAGATCGTTGACAATGAGGAAGACGAGGAGAGGCGAACACACGACGAAATTCATTATTCAAACTGTACGCGAGCGAAAATTCTTGAAGTGCTCCCGAGTGCGGTCTCATTTTTTCGCTCGAACTCGCTCCATTTTTATATCCACGAAAGCCGTTTCTGGCCCTCGTAATTCACGATTTGACGGGCAAATAATTCATCCAATTTACAATATCGTCCGGCCACATTTTTCTTATAAATAAATAATATGCTCGAGCCCATTTGCGTCCGGAAGATTTTTACAGTTCTGCAATTTATTGTTATCAAACACTCGATATTGGGATCTGACATGGAGGCGTGGCCTACGTTTAAGGAGTTTCGGTACAGAAGTCAAAATATTAAGAAATTGATCAAATTTGGTGATAATGTTCTTCAACGTCAAGTGCGAAAACACAAATATTTTCAAAATTTTCTTCTACTTAGTTATCGAGTAATTACGCATTAAAGCAGATTTCTTATGAAACGCTATGCTTATACACGTAAACTTTAGTGATCAATTACTCGATAACTGTGTAGAAGAAAAATCTTAAAAAATTTGTATTGTCAAATTTGGCACTAAAGAATATGTTCACCAAATTTTATAAAATTCTAAACTTTTTGAAATTTTTTATGTTTTTAGCATGGTTTAGCATGGCAACATTGTATCGCCTGTACCGAAACTCCTTAATATGGCGCAGACGTCCGCGCGTGGTACAAGCTCGTGTAAATATAGCATTAGTTATAAATATTCAGGATAGATAATGCTAGTTTTAAAACGATAAGTGATATTTGCCGATGGCGCGGTCCAACTTCCAGTCATCGAAACTTCGTTTTACGTTTTTTTTCTCTTTTTCTTATTTTGTTTATCGCGAGATGTAAACGCAACTAATTCCCCTTTTTGTTTAATTTTGCGCAAAAACACTAATGTTAATTGATATGTATTAAGGTGATGGAGCAATCGCTATCTCGCCACCGTGAGTGCGAGAGAGATAGCTGCAATTTTCGAAATTGAATATGTTCGACACGGTTCGATCAATAAAAAAAAGCCCCTGTCAGCGTATTTTTGCCATCTTTCCGCGTCCGCTGACAGAGCCTTTTTTTGATTAGTCAAACGACAGCGGAGAATTTTCATTTCGAAAATTCGAGGTGAGGTTAGTCGACTGATCCATGCTCTTAATGAGCAATGGACCCGGTTGTAGTTTGAAAATTCAACAGCAGATGTCTCAGAAATTTTGTCAGATGACAATAAAAAAATATAAATTTGTATTCTGCCTTTCGAAATAGCTGCAAATATCGAAATCGAAATTCTTTGAGACAGTTTGACCGATTAAAAAAAGGCTCTGTCAGTCGATTTTTGCCATCGTTCTGCGTAGGCTGACAGAGCCTTTTTTCAATCGGTCAAACCGTGTCAGAGAATTTCAATTTCAAAAATTCCAAGTGTTAGTCGACTGCGATCCATACTCTTAACACTTATTCACTCTTTTTCCATAGCATCGATAACGCTCCATCAATAATCGGCATTTTCGTGAAGCCATAAATTCCCTGGCTTGTTTCGAGCTCACTTTTCGTGCCGCAATAACGCGGCGATTAATAAAAAATAAAATACGTTCGAGATAAGAAATAAAATGAGAGAAAATCGAGCGTGAAAAGGCGACTTCTAAAAAGCCCTGAATTATTAAAGTTATCAGTGTAATTTCTCAATCTTGCATTATCGAGGATTCATCATTCCGAAATGTCCTTATAAATCTGCCGCTGCTGAATTTCGACCTCGTCAATGATCCTCGCAACACTTTCGCTACTTTTGTTCGCACATCGTAAACCGAAAATTGTATTTTTGACGTTGTTTCAAATCGCAAGAACCTTTGGAGCGGGAGCGCAGATAAGTTAGCGAACTCGCGTTCGAACAGCGTCCATTGCCGGGTTCGGGGAAGCGGATCAATCGCCAGGGTTCCAATGACAACATTGCGCTTTATTATAAGCTTATTACAGAGTGAAAATGTTTATTTGATTTTGACGTCCGCACAGCTCCGAAGAGCCCACTGAAGCCCGCAGTCCGGACGCGACGTTCCATCGTGACAATCCCACCAGTTGTCACTGAAGTACTGCCACCGAAGAACGCAGTGCTCGCAGGTCAGTCCTTCCGGGAGGCGGAGATTGAACTCGTACTCGGTTTGGTTGGGCCGCGAGTAGACTTTGAGTTTCCATTTTCCATCGAGAAACTTGAGCTTGTGGGAGATCAAGTCGAAGCAGAATTCCGTTTCCGTTTTGGTTTCTTCGTTGATCGGGCACAGTGAGAAATCCATGTAGCCGTGGTGTCCCTCGGTCATGTACACTTTTACGTGAATTCTCGATCCGGATTTGTAGCTGGAAAAAAAAAAGGAGGGAAAAGCATGCCAGAATCGACGACGAGTTCGCTCGCTTCCTCAGCAAAACTCACGTCTTCACGATCGTCCCATTTCCGTAACGCCCGCCCAGCTCGTTGTCCCGGGGCCGAGGCTTCTCAGCAGGGTCTCCGCACACGCCGCACAGCCCCTCATTCAGACGCGGGAAATACTAACAATTTGAACGTTTCGTTATTAGCTTTCAACCGTTTACCGATCGCCTGCAACCCCCTGGACGGAGGAGCTCGCTGCTCCAACCGAGTACTCGGCTGGACCGACAGATCGTGGCAGAACGGAATTTCTCAAGGAAATTCTCCTCAAATGTTGTCGGATCGACGAAAGTTTTCAACGAAATTTCACGCGTTGCCCACGATTTGCCTGGCTCCGTCAACTACTCCGTTGAACCAACATTTCTTTCCTCAGCTCAAAGAGGAACATTGAAAACTCAGTTTTGGCCCGATTTTCACAATAATTCGTACTCGCAGCTGTGCGCTCGAGAAGCTTTTACTAAAAACCGGGCGACTTTAGCGAAGCTCGAGAGCAGAGTCGGTAACGAATTCAGCAAGCTTGGAAACTCCCAAAACCGAACGATTTTGTTGAGTTGTTTGCTTCCGTGCGAATTTTCGCCGCGAAACCGAGAGAAAGTGTGCACCAGCGAATTCGTAGGTGGAAAAGAGACAAAGAATGTTGTTTTACGCTCAGATCTCCGCAGATCGGTAAGTCAGGCTTGGGGAGTGCGCCGTTCGGCGGCAAAGTGCTCTTCAAATAGGCCTGACGACGGTTGAGGGGTTCGACGAGTCCGGCTCCGACCCGGTGCGAGGATTCCGCCCGGGGAGCGTAGCCGGCCCCCAGGAGCGCGGCGAGAGTGAAGTACCGGAAGAAACTCATTGCGTTGGAGGAATAAACCGAAGTGGAGGAAAATTGCGGTGTCGGTGTGCGTCGCGAGGAGCCTTTGGCTCTCGAACTTGAACTCGCCTCGTATTTATACCCAGCGGAGTAACCCGTCGTCAATCGAGTGACGCAACAGGCTGAACGGCTTTTCAATTTATGTCTTTTGTTCCCCCATAAATAAAGCGGCGCTGGAATCCGGTCGGAGGTTCCGCGGCGATAAAGTTTCGAGGCAGATTTTCCTTGGCTCGAGACTCCAAAATTCTTCGGAGCCGTGGGCCAAAACTGACGCGCTTGATCTACGATTTATTTGTTCGCTCGACAATCGATTCGAGCGTTTTTTTCTAGAGTGAAAAACTACCATTAATATTCGACTGTGATGCTCGAGTCTATAAATTCGTTCTCGACATCGCAGCGTCTCGTCAACCTTCGCATGTGGAAATACTTCGTTCAGCGTGTTATCGGGACTAGAGAATGCGGGAGCGAATCGTTCCGAAGTGGCGTTATCGCAGCTCCCTCGAATGCTCGCGAAGCCGGTTATTGCTGGCGACGCGAGGAACAAGTGAAAGCCAGAAGCGTTCAGTGGAAAATCGTGCTCGAAGAGTTGAGAACTCCAAATTTTATTTTGCTCGGCAAGATTCCTCGATTTGACAGAAAAAATCGTCCTCACAAAGCTCAGGCCTTCCGGAAGCTGAAGTTCGATCCTGAAGTAATGGGGCTTTGAGTTTTCCACGAAACACTTGCTCCCCCCGCTGGGGAGCTGGATCTCGTGGGCGTCGAAGCATGCCTCGGTCTCCAGCTGCGTTCGGTTGTTCAGGGGGCAGAGAGCGAACTCGAAGAAGCCCAGATCTTTGACGGTCGATTGAACTTGGACGGAAGTGAGAGATCCGGCTCGGCAGCTGGAAAAAGGACGAAAATGGGGAATTTATTGGAGGTGCTCGTTTCCGTTGAGTGAGCGCTCGCGAAGACTCACGCTTCAGCGACATCGCCGAGGCCGAAGAGCCGCACGCGCCGCATTTTCCTCCGTGTTTCCAGAGCTGATTCTAAAAAACCCGCAAATTCGAGAATCGATCAAATTTTGGCTACAATTATTTGAATTTTTTTGAAAAACTCATGCGGAGCCAAGAACGAGAAAAAATTGCGCGAGCTCCTCCGCAGTTTCCCCGACGGCGCGGTTTCACGAGCCCTCGGCGGGCCTCGGTTTCGGAGGATGCGCTGCTCACCAGGAGCGCGACGGAAACTAAATAAAAAGGCGAGGAAACTCATTTTTTCAAAGCTTTTCGATCGACCCGCTTCGACGGACGGTGAAATCCAATTTTTCGTTCAAACTTTCCCAGCTTTTATACTCCTCGGGGCGATGCCTCATCGAGTTTTGACAGACCGTTAATCTAATCTGCGGTTGCGAAGCGTCGCCCCAGCAGTCGTGACACCAGACGAACGACGATTCGGAACCGTTAAAAACGACTCAGCGGACACTGCGGATGAAAATTTCCACCTGAATCGTCACGACGAACGTAGCTCGTGGTAAAAGCGAGAGGCCATCGACGAGTTCCAGAGACCCTCGAAGTTGACAGTGCCCAAAAAACCTTTTTCATCGAACAAAAACCCTCAAATTCGCCAAAAATTCGATCGATTCAAAAACTTATATAAAAACAGCACCGATCGAGTTAATTCAACAAAAAAACAAGCGAGCCCCGATATTTTCGTCCCACCGAGTGAGATTTTGTTCGACGCGTGCCTTGCGAGTTTATTTCGGCTCCAGGGTCGAGGAGAAAAAATGACCCCAGGTCTCTGATTGACGAATTACTGTATTTCTATCCCCCCCCCGTCCAGCCCATTCTTCCCCATAAAAGAAATTCATTGAATCCTGATGTCGGAACAAGTGCGAGAAACTTCCTGGTTGCCGCAGTCCGGACTGGCGGTCCCGTCCTTGCAGGGCCAGGGGTAGGCGCCGGTGAATTGCCAGCGGAGCACGCAGTGTCGGCAGGTCAAGTTGCGAGGGAGGCGGAGCCCGAGGGTGTAGCTCACTCGCTGGAAGTCCGTCACCTCGTATTCGTACCGAGCAGCAGTTTGAGCGAGTCGAAGTTTGTGTGCAGCGAAGCATTCTTCGGTTTCGAGTCGATTTCCGGTCCAGAGTGGCTCCTCCGGGTGGGCCATCGGACATAACGCGAAGTCGAAGAAACCGTAGCTGTTCATGTTCGTTTCGATGATGACGGAAATGTTGGAGCCGGCTTGGTAGCTGAGACAGGGGGAAAAGTGCGAAATTTCATGGCGGAATCGGAGGGATTCGATTGCTGGACGCTGACAGTGCGAGACTCACGTTTGGACGATGATTCCGCGGCCGAATTTCCCCCCGTGCTCGTTCGGGCGGGGCCGATCAAGGGCGTAGTTGTCGCCGCAGACGCCGCATTTTCCTTCGTTCTCCATGTACTGGGTCTGGAAACGGAACGAAGCGAAAATCGAGCGCGTTCAGCAGAAAAATCATGCGGTTTTTCGGGCCCAAAGAAGAGGACGTTTTTACGTGATAATTTCCACAGTCGTGTCTGTTCGCCTCCTCCCGGAAGTCTGTGTAACCCTCCACCCTGAAGACGCTGGCTCGGTTCACGGGAAGCGACAGTCCCCTGACGGCGAGGCCGGCAGGAACGTTGGCGACGAGCAGGAGGGCGCCGAGGGCGCCCACGAGACTCATTACGCTTCGAACTATCAAGCGCGACTGAGCGAAACTCTTACGAACTTGTGCTACGACGCTGTCGAGCGGGCTCTCAATTTTTTCGTCCGCGCGCACCCGGCATTTATACCCAGCGGAAGCGATCGACGGCGCTGCGCCGTCGATCTAAATCACACTCGCGAGACAGCGCTCGTTCGAGCCCACGATTCTCGGCGCCATCGATAATTCGCGCCCAGTCATGAGACACCGATGCCGAAGGGCTCCCACCATCAGAGACGTTTCCTTCGATGACTTTTGCCCCGAAACGTGACGGAAATCATCGACGCGAGTCCTCGGATTCGCGCTCGTGTACAAAGCGGATTTCCAGGGCCGAATCGGCACTCGAGCTTCGAACTCGAGGCCAGAAGCGCCAGGTAAACGTGCACCGAACTCTCCGACGATTAAAACGACCTTGGATGTCGTTTTTGGGGCTGACGCAATCGATTGAAACACTTCGGTGTCCGGAAGACTTCTGACTTGAGTAAAACGTGACTTGAGCTAACGCTTTCCGTCGTATGAACCAAAAAAAAAAAAGAAAAATGATCGCTTTCCACAATGGGAATGAAATTTTTGTATTTCAGGGAATCAGACGATCTTGGATTTCGAAATTGAGCCAATTTTTGAGGAGTTTTTGCCTAGGGATCTCGCCGAGTAGCAAAGAAAATTGTACAATTTTTATTTCACGGAAAATTCGAACAGGAATGAGAATTAGCAATTTCAATAAAAATATATCTTTCCTTAGTAATTAAATTATTCTGGCTATCACTATTGACATTAGTTTTTACCAGGATTCTTGCGAGCTTCGAGAAGCTTCCAGGTGGCTTTTCAAAGCTTTTTTCCACTCGGATTCGTGTCGTCGTTGAGCCCATGCTCAAATTGCACTGTCAATGGATTCAGAGACTGTCGGTGTTCTCTCAGTGCGCTTGTAACGGGGCGTGTCGGAAAAGGATTGATATCTGAAATGCAGAGAAAACGGTTGCGATGAGAGGCACGAAGGGCAGCAGGGCAAGAAAGGGGGTCGCTTACATTCTTCCGGAAGCTCCGGTCCTCTGGCGCCTTTTCCCTTTTCCCGAATAGCAGGAATTTTTACGTAGGCGCCGGTAACATTGCCATCTGGAAATATTCGTAAGGATAAATTCATTGAGTTTATCAAAATTTCAAGATAAAATTCACCAAAGGAAAGCAGCAGCAGAAATATTTTCAATTCTAAAGTCGAGCACGAAATCGAGACTCGTTATAAAACTTCTTCTCATCCAACAGTCACAGCGCCAGAGTCGCTGGGCCATCGAGACGTCCTTTTCCTTTTATCCTCAAACGAGACTAACAAAATGACCCCCTCCACAGAGTTCTACGAGGAAATCGGCACTCCTCGAAAAACTCGAAGCTCACTAAAGTATGGCTGGCTTTGAACGGAAAAATCGGGAAAAATGAGCTTTCAAAACTCGCTCAATATTCAAAATAACTGAAGCAATGAAAACTGTTATTATTAGCGAGTAAATATAAATTTTGCACTGACCGGAGTACCGCATCAAAAGAGATTGATTTCAATGCGAGCTTCGAGCCCGAAAGCGACACCGACGAAGCTCAAACTTCGCTAAATCGCTTTCCGCGAGTGCGCAGTCCGAACGAAATCCCAAATATTCGCGACCGGCCACTGTTTTAACGAATTTCGTTAAAACAGTGGCCGGTCGCGAATATTTGGAGGTTGAAAAAATCGAATCGCCACTTTGCTTCCCCCCGGAGCACTCGCCACGAATCCCGTGCGCGGTTCCCGGTCGATTTTGTTCCAGTGAATGTCGAATAGTACAAACCCCGAGCGTGGTCCGAATCGACGTCTTTAGCGGCGTCATGAAGCAAACCGATAAAATCGAGCATCCTGATCATATCAATAATATCTTGCTGAAGGTCATCCGCGAGCAGGTTGCTTTGCTGCGTCGGTTGTGCTTCGATTAGATTTTTGGTCGTCACGGGATTCGAGTCCGAATCCGAGACGAGCTGTGGATCCCACACCATTAAAATCACGCCGTCGTTCGTGGGTGCCTCAGAATCGCTCGAGTCCACTTGGCCCTTCCCGAAAGTAGATTCCCAACAAAAATCGTTGATGAGAAGTCCGACGAGGGCTCCCCAGCTGGCGAACAGCGCCAAGTAAACTAAAACACCGGGACTGAATGATTGCTGCATTTCAACAATCAATAATCGTGGACGAGAAACCAAGGAACGAGGAGGAGCAGCTTCGGGCGAACGAAAGCAACACAAACGCGCTGAAACTGTGCTCGACACTGTGGAAGCGTCAGCAAAAAATGTATAAAAACTTGTAACACTTGTAGCACTGAGAATTTTCTGGAATACCGCGAAGCCTGAGGAAGCATTCGAATCGAGTAATTAGTCTTCGGGCACGAAACATTAACAGCCACGAAATTAGAGATACGTTTGTTTGTACAGTTGTTCAAACGATAGAAAAACGAGCGATAACTGAGTCGGTGCGAACGCGTATGCGGACAAGACCATTTTTTTGGGTAACGTTAGTCGCTCAAAATATGCGCAGTTACGTGGAAAAAAAAAAAACAGAGAAATTGCGCGGTAAGAAATTGTGTTTTTTCACGAACATTAAAAACTCGGTTTTCACGAAATCGAATAGAAATTCCACGGCGTATCGGCTGCTCGTATATTCGCACCGAAATTCCGTCGTTACAAAAACATTGACGAAACTTTTCCTCCTACAACCTGATTTTTCTCCCTCTCCCGTTACACACGTCGCAAGAAGAAAATATCATACGCTGGCCACAAAATTCACGGTGTTTTACGTATGTACAGAAAAGCTCCGTCGAACTGTCCCCAGGAAAGGGGACGAAAAGGGAAAGAGAGATTTATTGAAAGTTCCTCACTTTCGAACAGAGTGCACGGAGAGAATTGAACGGTAATATTTAGCGTGAAAGTCACTCTTGAATTTATCGTGATACATCTGAGTGCAGGGACGAGTTAACGAAAATTTATTCATTCTTGTAACGCACTGTAAAGTTTCAACGATTTTGCGGAATTTTCAGTTTTATAACAGCAAATGTTGCAGATAGGACGTCAAAATTCATTAATTACTTCGGTAAAAGTCCCTACTTGGAACAATTATTATTATTTAAATAGAAAAATTCAATTTTTCTCCCATAACGATACCACGAATCCACCATAGTAAAAAGACCTTTTATTCAAAAGACTCAAGAGTCTTTTTCTCTAAAAGCGTAGTAAAAAATCTTTTCAGCCACTTGAAATGTTCATATTGTTAAGTATGCTCGAGCAACCCTGAAAAAAGTTGTATGCACGCGGTAAAATGTCACAAGTATTCGGTGTACGTTCGTGCATTTATCATAGAATTTACTATGCTGACAGTGAAAATTTGTGATTTACAATAAATTTCCACTTATCAGTAGGCGCTGATCTGACACGATGAATAACACTCGACAACAAAGCTAAATCACGTGAAGTTGTTTAGAACTCAAGGGACGAAAAACTGGAAAATAAAAAAAATCCTATGCAGTTTGTAATCGGTGGCTAAGACTTCAAAAATTCTTGAAAAATAATATATTCCTCAATGTACAAAACGAAACTGTTTTCTCCGTGTATTATCAATTGTGTAACAAACAACAAAGAGGTTTACAAATGAGATAATTGTACAACGAATGTAAAAATGAGGAAAGTCGAAGAAGAGCAGCGCTGATGGAATCATTTCTCCAGCGAAGTATTTCGAGGCAGGAATTTAGTGGTTCGATCTGCCGTCGAATTGGCTCTAATTTTCCTCATTCAATTTATTTATAGTCTTTCTCGTCTCGGTGCGTTGTGCTATGGAAGCAAAAAATGTCGCGTCGTTAATCAAGCCCGCAATGCGAGAGATTCGGGCTTTCGATCGACTAATTTTCAGGCGTTTTAAACGTGACGCTCGTTTTTCAGTGGACAAGAAACGCTGCGGCTGGAAAAATTCCGCATAACTCAAAGCCTGTGTCAAAACCGCCAACCAGGATCGCTCCCCGTTTACCGAGCTTTGTTTCCTCTTTTTTCTAAATTATTTACCCCCCCAATATAAATAACCCACTATTTATGAGCTCGCCTGTGGACAAATCTGCTCCGAAAAGGGCCGAAAATTTCTGTCAACGTCTGCCAGCGAGGAACGACAATTTGTTCGAATATTAAGCGTGTCACGTTCGATAAAATGAGTTGGAAAACGAACACGAAATTATTGCTCGCCTCCGGGAACGCATCCCTCGACTGGTCCCTCGACCTTTGAACTTTATCCAGGAACCAAAGTTTCAACCTGCTCCAATATTTCCCAAATTTCTTTCTTCGATACTCATTTTTCTCTCGCTCAACGAACGAAACACTTTCGATAATCGCAGGCACGAGTCAACTCCCCAAATATTCATTCATCGCATCGAGACGAGGCTCGGGAAGGTTTCTCTCAAAAAGTCGGCGTTGCCAGGCAGAGTGCTCATCGATATTCGGATTCGATCGACTTAAGGAAGTTGAGGCTGTACAATCATTTTTTTTACCCAAAAGTTATGACCTGTTCAAAAGTTGGGCCAGTTTACAGTTTGACAATGTTGCATACACTTTAAAGAAGAGTCGGGGGAAAAAAGACGAAAAACTGGTGAAAACTCGGTCGAAAAGACGGACGGTGACGATCCTAGCCTCAAAAAACTGCACGAGAAACAGATTATTATTAATATAATCTCAGCAAATCTCCTAATAAATCTGAAAAAATTGACATTATTCAGCAAGCGTTGCTCATGTTGCCCAAAAAATTTCATATTTTTAGCATCATTTTTAACGGAGATATCACTTAATGTGTCTTGACTTCCATAAGCAGGTTATTTGGCCCAAATTGTTGTCGATTTTTCTGGTAATTATGCAGTTTGGCTGCTTTTCCGAAAATCAATGGAATTTTTTTTTCTTCTTCTCGAAGTTATCGATTGGACTATAGTAAGTGATATTTCGTCGGGGAGGCTAACATTTTCCATAAAAACCATGAGTTATGGAGTTTTTAAGTTGTTGGAATTTGGCGTATATGAGGCTATTTAGGAGTTCACATTAGCACAGGTGGACACACACACGCGCACACACACGCGCGCGCGCGCACACACACACACACACACACACACACACCAAAGTTGCTCTAAACCCGCCCAGCGAAACCACAGCCACACATCGAAAGTGTTCTAAACCCACCCAACGATTCCGCACATACATCGAAAGTGTTCTGAACCAATACGACGATTTCGCACACACATCAAAAGTTGTGCCGGATACACATATGCGATGTTTATGCGAAATCGATGGGTGTATTCAGAGCATTTTTGATGCTTGTGTGGTATTGCTGGGCGGGTTTAGAATACCTTTGATGTGTGTGTGTGTGTGTGTGTATGTGTGTGTGTGTGTGTGTGTGTGTGTGTGTGTGTGTGTGTGTGTGTGTGTGTGTGTGTGTGTGTGTGTGTGTGTGTGTGTGTGTGTGTGTGTGTGTGTGTGTGTGTGTGTGTGTGTGTGTGTGTGTGTGTGTGTGTGTGCGCGCGCCCGCGCGCTCTGTCGTGTTGTGAACTCAAAAATATTAAAATATACCATATTCCATCATATTTTTCCAATAACTTCAAAACCTCAAACACATGGTTTTTATGGAAAATGTTAGCCTCCCCCGACGAAATATCATCAATGGTAACTAATCGAAGCCGTCCATGCTAAAAAAAAATTTCTTTCGTTGATTTTCGGAAAAGTAATCAAACTGCATAATTACCATTTTTCTCAGCAACGACGCTCCTAAACTGTCCAAAAGTTTAAAAGCGATGACATCATTTTCATTCTAATGCCTCAACTTGCTTAATTCGGCAGGCGCGTGACCACGAGCCTGGTCGTTTTCCGGGAGACTTATTTCTACTCGATCACAAAAATCTTGTGTTCGTCCGTCAAACGATTTTATTTCTTTCGTCGAGGTAAAAAGATTTTCATTTTGAGCTCCGACAAAAAGTGTCTCGCGAACCAACGATTTTACTTTCTCAGTGTTTCTCTCGAAGTCGAATTCGACCGTGCGCAGTGAATTGCGATGAGTTTCTCCACTTCGGCTCGATTCGTCCGAGCAGTTGGTCGATTTTTCATCAAAATCCGAATGTTTCCGGGCTCGGATCGCCAGCAGGATCGACAGTGACGTAAAAGCTTGAAGGAAAAATCACATAAAAGCAGAATCGAATTGCACGAGGGCCCTGATAAAACGAGAGTTGTCTCTGTTAGCTGAAAAATAAAACACTTTATCGCAGTGCATGGATATACGTCATGCACTTTATTATACGCTCGGCACATAACGGCTCAAGTGATCCGTAACGTATCGAGGTTCGCAGACCTGCCATTATGTTTCACCGTTAATACACATTATGCAGAGTCGTGATATAATATTTTCTGCGGGGGCTCTGGGAGAGGCCGCGGCTCGCGAGTGTCCGAACGGGCGGGGAGAAGCAATAATGATAAATCCAACAAACGAAGAGGAAGAATTTCGCTGCCTTTCGTGTCATTTTTTATCGATTTATTTTTTTAATTGATTTTTTATCGTTTATGGCTCGTTGGATCGAAGTTTTCTGGTCACGATTGACCGTTTTGAGGCCTCGGCTCTTGCTGCAAAGGACGAGAAGCGAAACTGTGATTCGTTCGAAGCCGAAATGCATTTTCAAGAATGTTGGAGGCTCGTGAAAAATGAGAAAACTACGAGAAGGATAGAATTCGACGGGTTTCTTCATCGCACGTGGCCCGAGACCTTCGTTAAGGTAAATCGGCGCATTTGGCGAACGGTGAACGTGATAATTTATCGTCGATCGGTGGTAATGGAGGTGAAAGGATAATCGACAGGATTCTACATATCTGGTGAAAACCTCGGAGCAGTGAATATGCGAGTGGATGCCTCGCAGGTGGGAGGAAAAGGGTCGTAAGTGCGAGGGGATTGAGCCGCGCGAGTGACTCGCCGTCGGCCTTATTATCGCGAGCGATTCGACTCGCAAACGCATGCGAGTGAGCTCTCGTTCCGAGCGCGAGTGTTTTCTCTCCGGAGCATTATTAGATCGCTTTGAGGAGGTCGGTGCGAAGCTGAATTCGAGAGGATCGGGGGCCTTGCGTCGCGGACACGTCATCGACCAAACGAGCCGCTTTTTCACTCGGACTCCCGCACCAAAAAACCCTCCGCGGTCCCCGGAAATGGAGCGTTTTTTAGCACCGAGACCTTCGCTCATACTTTTTCACCTCGGTCCGTCAATCCTCCTCGCAAATGGAACTTTCGCACCGGCCTTTTTCTTCGCGTCCTCGCGAATCACCTACGATCCTTCCACCCACTCTTCCCCGCTGCGTTTGTTCTCCTCTCTCGCGCTCTTCCTCTCGCTCCTTCCAACATCTCAGTTCTCTCTTTATGCAAGTGGGGTACGCCGCACGAGGAAGGGGGATGCTGGCTGGTCGGCCGACTATTCGTCGCGACATTCACCCAACGCGGCCTAAACTGGATCAGTTTCGTATTAACGGTCCGCCGTTCGCGCCAGCTTATCGTCCCGCCGAATTCTCTATCGCGATTTCCCTCGGTTCTCATCCCCGAAAAACGTATCTTCGAGTCGGCTTTTCCTGTCGGTTTTACGAGGAACGTCGAAAGTGTTTCGACGCGAGGATTCCGAGCTCTTCTCATCGTCCATTCGAGCTTTTTTCATACCGACACGAAGATGGTGAGTTTTCCATTAAAAATCATCGATTCAACCACCTTTTAGACGACTTTCCCGAGCTCGAATTACGAAACGCTTCGCTGCCGTTGCGCTTGGGAATCGATGCAAAAGCGTCGAATTTCCTGGCCAACTTTTTCTCGCGCTCCCTCGCGCGCCCTGTTCGTTTCAACCGCAGAAAACGGATCGACGGCTTCCCGCGCGCGACCGGGCTCAGCGTCGAAGCGATGAAAATCGAATCTAAAGTAATTCGAAGCCCATTTTTTCCATTTTTTTCCTCAAAGTGATTTTCTCACAAAAACGGATTTTTCGGGAGATTGCCATTTCCGGGACGCCACGGACTCGCGAGTAGCTACATTTTTCGGGGCTTTTTCACATTCCTCGAGAGGGCCTCGGTACGTCGAAATGTTACGAGAACAATTGGCACACGCGTGAGCTCACCTCAGCCGCGCGCATTATTGTGCAACTCGAAATGCGCGTTAGCAGCAACGAAGAACGCGAAATAACGGGTATTATCGGGACGAGTCAAGTTTCACAGTTTTTAAAGAATGTCAATTATTCTGAGAGACGTTGATCCCCTGTGTAATCAAGAACTCGGTGTACAGACTTAATTTATAGCATTTACTGAACAGGCGGGAGGCGCAGAACTTTTATTTTCTCCGCCTCTCTTCGATCCTATTTTTTACAGTGTGCGTTGGCCTGAGCCGGAACCAGGCGAACGCTTTCGCTCGTCCGGAGTAAATAGCCAAAGTTGCAGTAGCGAAATTCGTCGTCGCTTTTCGGTCGCCCTCGATTTTCATCGAGCAGTTTCGAGGGCAGGAAATTTCTTGCATTCTTTCATAATTTTGGCTCGAAGAGTTTGAGTTTTGTTGGAACTTTGCTGATCTCCTTAGAAGGACAAAAACGTGGGGATTTAAGGGGTTTTGGAGGTGGAAAAAGGTTTTCGAGGATCGAGGCAAAAGTTGAGCTGCGACGATGTCAAATTTGACTGTCGCGACTCGTCCTCGAACTGGCGACTCTTCCTCTCCTTATTGAAAACGCCTTTAAGCTCGTTTCCACTTTCTCACTCACTTTCGATTGTGCAACATCGTGGAATTCAGTGCGCACCCGTTCGACCCTCGAACTCGCGAAAATATCGCTGAGGATCGCTCCGAACGTTTTTGTCTCTCGAGTGACCACGAGAGAGTGGAGAAAAACATATTTTTTCGCCTCAAACGTTTTCCTTTAGACGCTCCGAAAGGCTCCTCAGAATTTCAAACATTCCGCGAAATTTCTCACTCCAATTGTGATCGATTGACTGAGAATTATCAAAATTCCACTTTTTCGTTGCATTTTTCGAAAGTATACGCATATTTCAAAGTATCGCACTAAAATTTAATGAGCATCAGCTAAAAATTACGTTTTTGGACGGCTCGTTGATAAAATCTCCGAAATTAAGCCGATCCTTGGCGGAACTATTTTTTTTGTTCAAAAAGCCATGAAAAACCGTGCTTTTTCGTAGCTTTTGTAAAAATGTCTGCCACTTTGTGATTTTTGGAAAAATCTTACGCCCCTTTCCCGTCGGAGAACCGAGTAAAACGAATATTGAAAAATGTCGTTGTGCATTTCGAGAGCGTACTTCTCCAGCCCAACACTTTTTATATCCTCATTTACGATTTATACTCGTCCAAAAAATTCGTGAAAACAGTATTTTTTGGCCCTCCGATCAGGCTAGACCCCTCAACACGCGGAAGCGTTTCAACACTGCGGTCTCGAAGTGCGGGGTTGTTGTCCCTTTCTCCACGTCGTGCGGAGTCGCTCCGACGCTGCTCTATCGGGTTACCTGCGAGGCTCGAATGGCCCACGTAATCTCATAGAGAGCTCGCACGTGTGTCTCCATATACAGATCAATGTTATTGCAATGAAAGGAAGGCGGAGAGTAGAAGGAGTGATGCAGGATGCGGTCACATGCACGGCTCGGCTGTCACATTGCCACACTTGGAAAACTTTGTCTCCTGAATCACGAGGCTCGTTGCTACTGGTTTAACGAGCGCTCGACGACTCCCGAGGAATGTGAAGCTCAATGTTAAGAGGCAGAGAAATTTATTGTTTCCCGACGAGCACTCAAAATGTGGTGGGCAAAAAGTCTGGCGGTTTTAGTCGGATTGAAAGTCCTTTTTTCTTTTACTAGCAACAACGCGGGCGCTACGCGCCCGCTTTAATTATTACTGTTGATATCTGAAAGAAAATTATTTATTTTATTAAAAATATATTAAACTATAAATATTAAAAAAATTTTTGAAATATTAAAATATTTTATGGACGTAACAAATTGTTTTGTCATTTGAACAAAGTTTCGTTTCAGGTTTTTGATTAAAACAACAAAATATTTTAATATGGCTACAATTTCCGTTTCCAGTACTGTAAAAAAATATTATTAAAATGATGATTTGCAACATTGAATAGGTTGTCATTAAATATATTATTTAATTATTTACAGTATCGTATAATTCTGTGTTTGATTATCTTCGTGGTAAAACGTTGACGATGCTTTTTTCGTAATTTCATGCTTTTCGAAGAATTTTTCATCACGATTTCTTCAAGTTTTTCATAACTTTTCGTGGCTCCTCGATTTTCAATGTTTCCGAGGATTTTGGACTCGGGGAGCTTCGCCACGATGAGCGAATCTTTGCTTTCTTTTTGCTTCGAGCAGGAACGGGAACGTACGAAAGTTCTTTAGCGAGACAATTTGTGCCGCGAAGTTCCATCCCCGCGGTGCAGCGCGCGCAGAGCGGATCGTAAATCCTTCGATTCTTATCGGGCGACTAGGATCCCGCGCTTTCTCTCTGTTTTTGGGGCCAACGCGGCGATTGATGCTTTCGAACATCTTTTCGTCCTCTCGCCGCTCGTCACTCAGATTCGCTGCGTTGAAGATTGCAACGAATTGTCGTGGCGGAAGATAATCGCGGATGCGCGAAATTGCGCAGTGCTCGAATGAAAATTCACATGAATTTAAAGCCGAAATTAAAAAATAAAGAAACACGAATTCGGAGTTCTCGGTCGAAAGAGTTTAAAGATGGAACGAAAATTTAAAACTTCTTGAAATTCTCAGAAAATCTTTGCTCCGCGAATAATTACTGGACAACGAATACTTTTTTCGTCGTGCCCAGCACACGATTCGTTTCTATTCCGATACTGACGTATCCTAACGAGCGCGCAACGTAAACTGTCCCATAAAACTGTTCCTTCGAAGCAGAGCAAGGACGAATTTAAATTCGTAACGATGCTGAAAAGGTTTTTCAGCAAAATTTCGCCTCGGGCCGTGCACGCGACTCGTTCGTGGTATTTAAACAAAAGCGAGACAATGTTGAGCTTGCGCGGATTGGTTCGCCCTCGCAATTTCGTCGTGTGCCACCGTTCGCAATGCTAAAACGATAATTTTGCGAAGGAGGATGAATCGAGCTCTGGTTTCTTCGGTTCTTCGAATCGGAAGTGGAATTTGCGGAGCTGAAATTAACCGAACGCCCCGGAAGAAGCTGAGAAGTAAAAAAACTTTTTTTCCACGAGGCGTTGACGGTTTCGTCGTTTTTTCACAGCTCACATTCGTCGGGCTGCTTTTATCGGTGACGGCAACGACAGCAGCGCCGCTGGCAAGTGTGCACGTCAAATTCGTCTCCCCGCCGCACGTTTACGAGCACGGACTCACGACGGATGGTAAATAAAAAAGCTTAGAAGCCTCACGAAGGCCCCTTTTGTGCGAAGTTTCCTCGCGCTCAGAACGATTTTTTTTCTCCAGGAGGCGCCACCATCTCGCAGCAATCTTATCTCTCCATCGGACGACGGATTCCGAGACAGTTCGGTGCGCAAAACGGAAAACCAATTGAGCCGTTCCTCGCTTTTTTTCATGCGCGAAACTAATTCCTTTCCGGCATTTTCCAGGGCAGAAAATCGGCAGAGTTGTAACGACGAAAAACGCCGAGGCACTCTGGCCGCTCGGACTCTTCGTCGGACCGATCGACGTCAACGATTTAGGATTCAGCTCCGGGGACTCCCACGCCCGACACGTCACGCCGGACTTTTCCAACGGACTCGGTAACAAAACACAGTTTTTTTGTCCCTCGATACTACTTAGGACTGCCAAGTGACAGTTTTTCTACAAAAACGTCAAGGAGAATGAATTTTCTTTTAAAAACTCACGAGTTTTAATAACTTGCTCGAGTTTTTCTCAAAAAAACGTTTCCGAAGGGAAAAAACTGCAGCGGAATCATGACTTTACCAAACCGCGACAGTTTTCCTCGAAGAAGCCCCCGAGTCGATAAAATTTTTCGGAAAACATCGCACGATTACAAAGCATAGTGCGGAAGGACAATTTTTTTCAAGAACCGGCGCAATCTCACGATTTTACAACGGGACTCTGAGCTCGATGCTAAAAAAAAGGAGCAAAATGATAATTCTTCTTCTAGACGTTGCTGAACGAACATTTTTACCGAAAGAGTTAGGAAATATATCATTTTTGTCACGAAGAATGTTAATCGACGTTGAAAAACATTGAGGAACACTGACGTTTGACGAAACGCGCAGAAATTCCAGATCCCCTGTTGCTCAGAGGAGCCGCAGCGATGAGAGCGATAAACTTCCTTTACGGACGCGGCGAATTGTTTTACGACGATTTTCCCCACGTGCGAGCAGTCTTGAGAAATCAAGAAGAACGAAGGAGAAATGGCCTGGGCGGCAATATACTGGGGAGCCTCCGACCGGTCTCCCCTTTCTACAGAAAAACAATGTTCTAACGCCTACGTCGGTGCGAGCACTAAAGAAAATGCAAGCGATTTATCCCAGTGGGTTTATTTTTTATGACAATCGTGCCAAATACCTCGTTGAACGGGTATTTTTGCATTTCAAGCGTTCGTATTTTGTAAAAACAAGTTTAACTGAATAAAAAACGAAGAGGCTTCGAGCCAGGCCTACTTGTATGTGGAATTTTGTACAATTTTCATTTCGGAGTCTTAGCACTATATTTACAGCAAGGTTTGTCAGTGTTGCGCGCAAAATTGTTCATTTCTCGAGCAATATTCGTAAACTTCGTAATCCAAGGTAAAAAGGGCGGGAGTGATGGTGAATTGTGAAATAAAATGGAGATAGTTTTCACCACGATTTCATTGATCGATCGACGAGTCTGCTGGAAGCTTGAATTTTCATGGAAAAATTGAATTTTTCATTGGAGATCGAAGTGTCAATGTTGCGGCAACTACGAATCGATTTGAGCGAGTGAATTTGTCGATTTGTGGTTATAAATTGGCGGCCTTGGATCGAGGCTCGTTTCCAGGCACAGAGAGCGTTTATGCGAGCAAAATTCTCGTCTATAAATATAAATACGTTTGTATAATCCGTTGAGAAAAATAAAACAAAAAGCACTGTTCAGAGCCACCAACGTATGAGGATGAAACAGAGAGCCGCGGGTATCAAGAAACTCGAAGATTTTCTCGAAGGGTTTGCGCCGTTGCACAAATCGCCGAGGCACAGGCACATGTAAACTTTTTTGTTGTCTTTCGTCGTGTACGCGCATCGCTCTTCACCGTCGTCTGGTCCACGCTGGAAGCACATTCTTTGCGTCGCGGTACCGTATTCTGGGGACAAGAAAAAATGGACTGTCAAAAATCGCTCGAAAGATTCAATTCGATCGAATTTTTCCTTCGATATTTTCCGTTCACTAAAAACCCTTTTTCCTCCATTAAACATTCCCACACCTTCGGTCTGTTTAGTCGAAAAAAAACTTCCGATAATTCATGACGAAATAAATGGAAAATGAAAATTCATTCCGGAATGCTTGAAGAAATATTAAAATCGAAGTCGACGATCACGCGCTACACCGCTCCCGACTTTATCTCGACGTCCTTGGCTCTCCCTGAATATGCAAAGATTCTTCAATGCGTGATGAAACTTACCATTGTTGAGACTAGGATTCTCAATGACTTTTCCACACCATCCAGACGCGCAAGGAACCGTCTCCACGCCGTGCTCAGTCTCGATCTGTGTGGAATTCATGGTAAAAGGATCCTTGCACGAGCCCAGATCTCCTCGCGATCTGCATTGGATGCATCTCCGAATCAGACCTTATCGAAGTTCGAATGATTTATTATTCTTGCCGTCATAACCTTCATTAGCGTTTACAATCACGTTTTTAACGGAGAAAGGATGATTTTTCGTCGGAAGTAATGTTTCATGAATTTCGTAGAATTCATCGTTTTCGCGGATCAAGAAATTTATTGAAATTTGAATTTTATCAGATAAACATCCGATCGATTCGTTGCCATGAATTTTTCACGATTCGATGCGAACCAAAGCGAATGACCAAAAAAGTACCGAAGTCTCGGTGATATAAATAAAAGAAAAATAATTCGTGCGCAAAAGTGCGTATGGAAAAAAATGAATTTCTCAATATATTCGAGTCTCGATACGCTCTCGCACGAAGTAATTTTCTCACAATATATTTACGAATATATTTTGCATCGCGAAGATAAATTGTGGATGAGATTTGTCAGCTGTCTCGCGAGCGAGTTCTCGATTACGATGGATATTGAAACCGTGAGAATTGAGCGATATGCTAATGGCAGAAGTGTGTAGAAAACAGAGACCGGTAATGATTCACGCTGCATAATTGCCAAAGTACAAGAACGACACTAGGAGCGAGCGCAGGAGCGAGGTGAATGTAAACACGAAATCACTGCTGGCGCCTGTGCATGGTTCAGTCTCTCGCGATATCGAAATTAGTGAGGCTAATTATTTATTTCGAGCATATTTATAATTTACAGTATTACTCAAGATTGGATTATTAAGATTATTTCATGGGATCTTCGCGAATGTATGCTCTCCTCCAACGGGTTGTCACTTTGGAATGCGGTGAAAGTCTCACACGTACGAATGCCCGATGGAGATGAATGCACAGGCGTAAACACGTACACATAAACACGCGAAGACTCTCCGAACAAAAAGAATATAAACTCACCGTTTGTTTGATAGACGAAGATAAAAAGTGTCAAAACACGCGCGATTTTTTTCGAATTCATGGTGAAAAACCGACTAGAAAATATTTTCGTAATATTATTTCCCTCGAGAAAGAACACACGAGTCTTTAGGTGACTACACGTCGAACGGCCATATTGAAACGCGCGTACTGAAACCTCTGCCTGCCAGATACGAAGAACCGTCGTGAGTCCTTTCACTTTGCGTCCGCCGTCTCGAATCAGTCCCTCGCACACCGAAGTCGTCAACAAATGGATATCGAACGTTGCTGAATATCTCAGCATCGACCCTCCAACACTTGAGCACTGTTTTTTATGCGGTCATCCGAAGGACATATCCCGCCGGACGAAAACAACAATCGAAATTTACTGGCTTTTTGTTTACTTTTCGAGCTCATCGCGGTGACGAGCAGTTTTTGTAGTAGGAAAAAAAGGGGGTAAATAAATTTTTTTTATATTTTTGATGATAGTAATTATTATTCATTTTTATTTCATAAGCAACATTTTGCATTGTCTATTTACAATTTTGTTAATTTTATCAACTTTTATTATCGTAACTTATTAAAGCAATTGATAAAAGAAAGAAAAAAAAAACGAAAATCGAGGTGGCAAATGACGTAAAACGGAATTTCTTGTTCTCAATCGTTTTCGACATCTTCGATATTTTTTATTTTGAACTTGTCCTTTTCTCTGCACACGATGATTAGGCCGCCGCAGTAGCAAAACGATGTCAGTAAAAATATGAATCCCAAATAGCCCACGTGCCGGAGAAACGCTAGAAAAAAATGAGAATAACAAGCATAAACTTGAGCTTCAATGTTAGTGTTGAGCGCATCCGCTATCGGTCTGTCTTCATAAGAGCGCGCCTGAGCGTGACGTCACTCGGCCTCGCGCTCACTAGTTCACAGAGGCGCTGCTAGGTGGCCAAAACCATCATGATTTTTCTCGTAAACGGTAGGTTTGGGTATCAGTTTGTATATAAGACTCGAGCTAGGAACAGTTTCCGTACTTGCTTCGGCAGTACATATACTAAAATTGGAACGATACAGAGAAGATTAGCATGGCCCCTGCGCAAGGATGACACGCAAAATCGTGAAGCGTTCCACATTTTTTGAAGACTTTTAATTTCCCAGATAAACTCAGTTAGGCTAGTGTTCGTCGTTCAACATTTTTGTTTCGAATGACTTGCGAAAAGTGCAAATTAGGAAAATTGACGATTTTTCACAATTTAAATTTTTTTTCTTATCGAATGATTGGAAAAACACTGACTCGAGCTGATATCCATTTATGTTTTTCTGTCTGTCAAAACTTAACCTCAAATGTCAACGGACTCGCGGAAGAATCATTTTCAGCATTTTTAATAAATCGCGTGTAAATAGTCGGAATTTCCTACAGCAGGTTTCCCAGACCCAAAAATATATTTGTCAGGTCAATATTCTCGTTGAATCATTAGACAAACTAAACGGTTTTTTTACCCTGTGTCAATAGCCGTGATTTCGAGAAAACACGAATTTGGACCTGCAACATTTTGACGTTATCAGCGTAACAAGTGTAATTCCCTTCCTCGTCGATCGAAACATCGATTAAATAAAGAGTCGAGAAAGTATCGACGAGAACTCTCGGCTCGGCGTCTTTCCTTCGAAAAGATCGTCCCATTCCTTTTTTCAATACGAGAGAATCCTTGCGCCAAACAACCATAGTCTCGTGCGTCGCGCTTGAGAATTTGTAATAAATATCAACGGACAATTCGTAACGTGCATTTTGCTAAATCGTTGAATCACCGGAACGGCCGGAACGTGAAACGAGCGGTTTCTTACTCAGGACAGACTATGGTTAGGTGTGCTCCCTGCGCCAATGTGTAACGTTTTTTGTACTTGAAATCGTTCCTCTTCGTAACTTTGACGCGGACACAGTCTTTGCATTTTTCCTCGAGTATAAACTCCGGCAAATCTCTCGTCGCTTTACTCACGAGGGGGAATTGGACGGCCAAAAATTCCGACCTTCGAATGAGACTCCGGATCGAAAAAATTTTCACGAATATCATTAACCTTTTATCGAACGACATTTTACCTGCATGCCATCGTAGGAGTTTTCAAGAAAACATCCACGAGTTTGAGGTTTTTAGTTTCTGCCAATGTCTACGAAAATCATTTCTCGATGAACAAAAGTGCTCAGCTAATTGACGTTTTCAAAAGTTAAAAAAAGACTCTTGAAATTAATTGCAAACCCAAATTCAAAAGTTTTATAGGTTAACTCCCACAAAACGGTTCTTTTGACCTTTTCATTTTTGTATGATGCATTCCCCCCCCCCCCCCCCTGTGATATCGTAGCTTAATTTGTTTTTTCAATAAGCAAATATGAAAGAATTTTACTCGAATAGTGAAACGTCGCTTTACTCGGCATTGACCCCTGCTACTTTTAATGCCCTTTTTGTTTACACAACGTTCGCAGGGGCCCCAGGGAGTCCATACTGAGACCAATTCCAAGACTACACCTGCCTCACGAATTTCCACGAACTCGTTAATCCTCGATACCTGCGTAGGGCAATAAAGAGTCGAACGATATTACCCTAAAATTCATTGTTCGATATTTTTGTAATGAAAATTTGGAAAAAGCCACTTTGTGTTTACTGCGAATCTATCCGTCACAGGCTGAAGATAAACTTCTCGGTATTTTTCCCAATCCGTGATGTTTCCTCTGGAAACTTCAACGTCTTCGTTTGGCTTGTGGACGGCCTCGAGCCTGTAGTTGTATTTATTTTCCTCTTCCTCGCCATTCGGACCGTGACAGCGATAAATTCCAGTGTCGGAATCATCGAAGTTTTTGATAACGAGAGAGAAGCCGGGAGTCGTGTGAACTCGATTCATCGATATGTTGTTGTCCATTCCGAGATCTAACTCGTAGGGCTTTTTCATCCGCTGATTATCTTGACGGTACCAGATTTTTGGACCCATTTCGTTTCTCTCGTTACTGCATGGAATACTGTCGCTCGAAAAGCACGAAATTGGGAACAAAAAAATTCAAAAAAACGAGATCTCGGGGTTTTCGTCATCAAAATATTTCACAGCTTGTGTCGAAAGAGTTTTCAAAAAGTTCGACAGTTTTAATAATTGCTAAAGAGTATTTTTGGGACAAAAAAATTTTGACTTGGGAATAAATGAAATTGAAAAAAAAATAAACATTGAAGAACTTTTTAAACATGACAATGTGAATTGTGACGAAATTTTCCCTCAGCATTGATCCAAGGTGGCGAGAAAATAAAAATTCAATAAATCGTATGAAAGAACGAGAAATCTAACCAAAAATGACAGTTGAGAACGATGGTCGTATTGATTTCAGCATCGATGAGAATATATTCGTCGAATTCCAACGGTGCAGTCAAACGGTCTCGTTCTCTGCAATATTTATTTATGTCCGGAGATACATTAACGGCGATGACGAAGATGGGGTATAAAACGCCGTGAGTAATGAGCCGAAATTGAGAAAAGCTCATATTTGGTGTAAAAAGATTTGAATTTTGGCGCTTGAAATTGATAACGAGCTGGAACGTGGAAGAATATTTTTTCCCTCTCCACTTGGATACGCACGAGTTGCGCGCCCGCGTCGCGTGTTGTTTGGCGGCGTTCGTAAGAAGCACGCGCGCACCCACAATGCATCAGTGTTAATATCAACATGGCGGACGAGATTGAAAGTGAGTGAAAATTTATCAATCTAACAAACCAACCATTTTCAAGTAGTTTATAATAAACTCGTAGGAAACTGCTTTAAACAATTAATTGGTAAAACAAGGGGGATTGTGGTTTAAATCCGTTCGAAAATGCAGCCGGTAAAGATAAAAATAAAGGGAACACGGTTAAATCGTGTGTATTTTTGTTCCGTATCGTAGTTCGCGAGAGCCCCCCTCGTCGTATAGTTGTGGATGGGTTTCAAAATTTCAAAAAAATGACCAATGCACGATTAAAGCGGGACACGGCCGGGGAACATGTCGGAGGATGAATTTGTTTTCGCTTCTCATTCCCGCTTCATTCAAGCGGTACAATTTTAATTTCGTGAAACTTAACCGAGACATTTAACAAATAAACTTTTGCCAACAAATTACGGGTAACCTCCGAACTCATGGGCAGGCGGGTGCAGGGGGCGGCAGAGGAATAATAATTCTTTCGAACGCGTTTGTATGCACTTCTCTTCCGTGCTGTTTACACGGGTCATTTTCCCGATTGAAATATTGGGTTATGTCGGAATACAGTGTTAAAAAGTTGTACACGTATGACCGTGCGATACGAAAGACTCGATCGAATAATGTACGACCTGCGAAAATGGAAAATAACCGTCGGGACAAATCGGCGCGGAACATGGACAAATGGATTGAACGTTTGTTTCCGTTTTTCTTTTTTTTCGCTGTCCCAGCGAATTTTTGCCTAGCGTCGTTATTCGTTTGTCATCAATTTTTGTTTCCCTTTTTTCGAATTCTGAAAATGTGACTTGAGATTCACTCGATTCGAGTAGAGTGTAGCTGAAAATCCACCCCTGTCTGTTTTCAAAATTCACCACCGTTCATTCGTTTTATTTTTGAATTTTACTCCAAAATGGCACTTAATAAAAATTGCCTCCAAAAACAAACACCGTTTGTAACATTACGGTTTTTCGTCATCCGCAGACGAATCTGCTGAGACTCTGCTCTCCATGAAAAATGGAGGGTTCCCGTCGATAGATGATATTAAACAAGAACTTTGCGACGACGACTCCATGGACATCGAGGAACACCAATTATCCAATAATTCTATGGATTCCTCCCATATGGATATCGAAGATTCCGAACCTACCCCGGAGTTTGGACCTGCCGCTCTTGGACTTCAAAGAGTTGGCACGAAACCTCCACCTAAACCCAATCCACCGATGCAACCGGTTCAAGTTCTTAACCGGAGAGGAATGCCAGCGAGAATAAGAAAAAAGAATAAACTTTTTTACGATGACATTCTGGTCAACCATCCTCATCACAGGTTAGTACTTTTTACAAAGGGATTCCATCAGTTTCTTTTATTTCATATATTTTCATTTATTATGTTTAAACATCGACGTGTCATGAGTTTCTGTTTTTTGCCTGTTATGGAACAACACCAACATCATTTGTGACATCAGATTAAAATAGTTTTAAAAAATGACTGTTTTCATCCAACAATTTGAGGGATTTAAGTCACAGAAGATTGAGCACCAGTAGATTTGCAGAGCCTATTTCTTTTAGTGATTTATGTAAATGTTGAAAAACCTCTAACTTGGGATCGTTAACTAGTTATCGCTAGAGTATCGATTAAGGCTTTAGTCACTAACAACACTGTACCGCAGTGGCTCTTGAACCTTTGTACAATTAAAACTCACAACAGATCCCATTCTCCCAGAATAAAGAAGGATCCGTCGTTAATGGAGATAAAATCATCGCCGAAGAAGATAGCTAGGCCATCACCGGCGAAAAAGGTTCAGAAGCCCGTTACGGAGACCCCAAAAAGGCAAAGTAGCGCAGCATCAAGTGTACCAGCGGTAACAACCCCAACACCACCAATAAAGCAAGAAAAAGAGGCGGATAAGCAGCAGGCAGCAGGAGCAGTGACACAGCCAGGTTCTCCAGATAGAAAAATAGGTCAAAAGATAGGAATGCGTCTGCGTAATCTTTTAAAGCTGCCGAAGGCTCACAAATGGGTGTGTTACGAGTGGTTCTACAGCAACATTGATAAAACGTTGTTTGAAGGAGACAATGATTTCATGATATGTTTGAAAGAGTCGTTTCCCCAGTTACAAACGAGAAAACTAACGCGAGTTGAGTGGTGTAAAATCCGTAGGATGATGGGAAAACCACGGAGATGTTCACAGTCCTTTTTTGAAGAGGAAAGACGAGAATTAGAACGGAAAAGACAAAAAATAAGAATGCTGCAGCAAAGAAAAGCTGGCGATATGAGCAGCTTTAAAGATTTGCCACCAGAAATCCCGCTGCAGTTGGTCATAGGCACCAAAGTCACTGCCAGGTTGAGAAAACCTCAGGATGGGCTTTTCACAGGTAGCATCGACGCAGTCGACACTAGCAACAACACTTATCGAATCACCTTCGAACGCGCTGGTCTTGGAACTCACAGCGTTCCTGATTACGAAGTTCTATCCAACGAACCCCCTGAAACCATCAGCGTCTCCTCCTTCGCTCTACATTTTCGACCTCGACACGTTGCTTACGTTCCTGCACAACCTTACGCCCTCAAAGTTCGATCTCCCAGACTCAACAACGACCCTCTTATCTCAAACGCTGCAATACCCACCCCGAAAAGAGCTCACATCGGTGGCACCATGAACGGATACCCGCTCAAACTCCTCGAATTTATGGTCAAAGTTAATAAGATTCTTGCTGCTAAGAAAATCAAAATACAAAAACTTCGGGAAATGAACGCCGAGGCCGAGAAACATCGGTCTTTGGGTGAATATTTGCCTCCCGATTTTGAGAGACGATACGCTGGGTGAGTTTTTTTCTTAAAAAACTGTCCTTTCTCTGTCTACATTGTCCCCAAATAATAAGATGTGGTAAAAATTTTGTAAAATCCGTATTTTCCAAATTTCAGGGTTGTCGTCGATCTCGAAAAAATGAACGTTGCTCTTCAAGAATTTCTCAACGATATTCAAGACCTCTGCCAAGAAATGGCACCTGAGCCGAGTATGGCCGCAATGTTGGCCCCCTCGCATCTTCGAGAAAAATGTCGTCAAGAAGCCAGTGACATGGTTTCTCGAAATAATATCATCAATGATAAGGGACCGTCGAAAATGAATCAGCTGGTTACAGATTTGACGGCTCTCATGCTCCAAGTCAAGGTAAAGAAACGAATTCGCCCTGATAATTTTTTTCATTGTCTATAAATGAGTTACCAATGAAACGCTTTTTTTTTTTTTTATCATTTACATTGATATGGCTTTGTTGAAAATATTCGAAATTTGATTTTCCTCTGTTGGAATGTTCACAGTGCCTCTCGGATTCTGATCGAAATGCCTACGAACTTAAAGTATTGCAAGGAACGATGGAGCAAATAAGATCGAGACTGACGCCGCAAAACGAGCAAGTTTTTCAAAATTGCGTCGAGGTTCATATGCAGCGTATACAATTGGGTCTTGGCCAGATCGGTGCACTGACACCGTTCATGGCTCAAAAAGCTTAACATCACACTTAACTTATGTAGCGAGAAAGAGCAAGATTTGAAAGAGAAAAAAGGAAAACATTTTGTACAGATTAATGCTATATATAACGTCGTAAGAGAGCCAAAAGAACGATCGTTGAATTTAGTGCTCGGCGTACAAAAGTCGAAGGCAGAAGTTATGCCGTTCGTTTTATTTTGCATGAAATGCGTGGGCGTTCTCGCATGATTCGATGTGATGAACGAGAGATAAATATTTTTTCGAATTAATCAAACAGTCTGAAAAATGCGGGCAAAGTTTTTTGTGACTGAACTCACGTTCACGATTTCAATCACAAAAAAGTCGATATTGGTCTTTAAGGAAATTAAGATCGATCGCGGTTTCAGCAATAATTGGCAAATTTTTATAATAATTTGCGGAATCGTGATTGCGACATTTCTAAAAAAAAATGTTATTTTAGTTGGTTTAATACTTAAGAATAATGAATAGATGAACATTGTAAATTAATATTATCATTCAAAGCTTAATATTTTATTGGAGATTCAAAATATCGATTATTAAAATCCTAAATATGAACTATTGTCTTTTCATTCTGGTCTCTGCTATTCCTGCATCGGTCCCTAAAAAAATAGAATGGAATGTGATGGGATTTTTCAATTTTATGTTTTCTGTACTGAAAAAATTCTGTTTCGGTTTATGTGAATCATCAGTACAAATAAATTTCGAGAACCGCTGAAAATAGAATTATTCCTTAAGAAACCTTTTGGTTCGAGAAAATTTATTTTTTCATGTTTCCTTTATTTATATATACAAATGGCTATATAACAATTCACGTGTTCAGGTTTACATTTTTTTTTTTCATTTCTCCCAAAATCATCGCGTGTCGTAATCGAGAGGAATTTTTGCCGTATATTTTTGCACTTTTTTTCTCTTCTTTCAGAATGATTTTGCGGTAAAAGATTGAGAACTATAAATAGGAAGATCGTTTAGACAGATTGAAACAATTCAACAATACTTTTCGGCTGAATATTAATTGGAAAGGAGGAAAATCAGAAAAAAACTCGGAACTTTGCAAATATAAAAAGCGCGAAAATGTTTACAAAAACCAGGATTTCCGAATTAAAAATTATTCGAAATTATTATAAGATTCGTTTGCATAAACTTTTCCAAAAAATACTGCTCATTTTGTTGATTTTTCTGAATTTTTTACTTCGACGCAGTTTCTCATGAGCGTAAAAAATTAGCAACCCGGAATAGAAAATTTTTTAACATTTGTGTTTCGTTCGAAGATGAATGAACTAGCGAAATTCATCGATACATGTCATCGAACATTTTAGCCAGTTACGAGGTCTAGAAATAACGTTCTCAAAAAGTGTCGTTTTCGAAATGTGAGTTATAAGGGAAATCTCAAAAACGTCGATTCGTACGAGTTTTTCCATGTGTTTTCTGCAATAGAGAACAAAAAATAAAATGACAAATTCACGAGTCTTGTCACGAGTGCAAGATAGACTTATGTTAACTATTCAGTGATTCGCTTAAAATCATTCAAAGATATTGAAGTTTGTATTGTGAAAAAAGAGCGAAATTTTCTCTCTCCGAAGTTTCAACGACCAAGAATCATCGCTAATTTTTCACTCCAGGAAATCATCGGTTTTCGTAATTGAATTTTTTTTTCCTCTCGGTGCAAAATCGATGTTTTTTTACTCTGACCCAAGAAACGGCAATTGAGTAATCTATCTTGGCAATAAAAAAAAAAAAAAAAAATACGTTGCGTTTCAACGACGCAAACCTCAAATCCGTAGTTATCATTCTTCGAACCAGTCAAAACGATTTTGACGTTGCTTTCGAAAATATTTCTCAGTAAACTGCTTCATGATCTAGCCGAAATTGAAGGAGTCTTATTTCTTGTTATTATCGAGTGTTTCAATGAGATTATCCGCGTCTTCAGATGTTTTGACTCTCAATAAAACCGGAGTTGGCGGAGGTTCTGAATCTGGCAACGGGAGACAAACCAACATAACTGTGTTTTTGTTCATTCGTTTCGTTGGAATCGACGTTGTCAATAATGTGTTTAACAACAAATTTCCTAACGAATTGTCAGCTCGCACGATCAGTTGAGTCTTTCCGTTCGGTGTTGGTTTCAAAAACAATACACCAACTCCTCGGTCCCCAAAGTTTCCGTCCTTCTTAACAAATACTTTGCAACTGTGAAACGAAGAAAACATTGATAGTGGATTTTTCCTTCTAGATTTCAAAATCAGTGATAGATCTTTCTTACCGTTTTTCAAAAAATGCATCTTCTTCCGTGATTGGTTTGAAATCCGGTTTTGGTGGCTCTTCATCTTCTTCCTTATCTTCATCAGCCTTGGTTTCCGTATTTTGAGACGCAACGACGTGGGATCCAAAGGAGAATGGTTTGCCACTGAACAAAGATAAAAAGTCAGGTGTTTTTTTTTATTTTCGTATGAAAACGACATGTTTTTTGAAAATGAGAATTTAATGGAATACCTTCCAAAGCTGAATCCGGCCGAAGGTGTGGATCCTGTGGTGGAACTTTGTCCAAAACTGAAAGTGGCGGTGGCTGTAGTGGATTGTCCAAAGGATCCAAAACCTGAGGATTTTTCGGTTTTCGATTGGTCCGTTTCTTCACTAATTTGTGAAAGGTTAGAGGTTTTATTGAAAAAAAGATTATTTTCGGTGCTAATGCTGCCGAACGTAGGTTTGTCGTCTTTTTTGTCTGTTCCACTAGTAAAAGTCGATTTAGTAGTGGAATTCATATCGCCAAAAGATGGTTTTTGTGAGCCCCAATTGAAGCTGGCATTGCTACTCGTCGATGTTTTGACTCCGTCGAAGAAGCTAGATTTTTTTTCCTCAGAGAGAGACTCGCTACTCGCTGTTTTTTCTAGTGCAGCAACAGTGGATAATTTTGAGCTGGTGGCGAGCGGTTTTTCTGGTACAATTTCGTCATCGTTCGAAAGGAAACTCTCGTGAGCATGCTTGGCTTCTATGTCCTTGAGATATTTCTCGTAATCTCTAAATATTGGGGTTAGAATACAAAACGGATTAGAATCAACGTGTGATTTAATCCACTGGGTAACGCCCTCGTTCAGTCCTTTCAATTTGGCAAAGTAATCCGAAGATTTTTTGAATATCCGATCTTCCTTCTCACTCGATTCAGGCTTTTTCGAATCCTCCTTCAAAGACTCGCTCTTTTCTATTACAGACTGTGTAATCTCAGATTTATCTGTTCCATTTTCTGGAATTTTCCTCGCTCCGTTGCTTGCTGTGCTCACATTCGATTGTGTTAAAGTATTTTCACTCGTCGTAGAGTTTTCCAATGTGTTGCTTTTTGACAGGAAACTAAATGGAGTGGAACTTGGAGCTGGAGCAGTCTTGAATCCCGAGAACAAGCCGAAAGGGGTTTTGGTACTTCCCTAGAGTTCAATGAGAAAAAAAGATGCTTCAGATCATTTCATAATGTGAAGAGACATTTCGAAAGCAAGTTCGAAGCTGTGTAATCAATGAAAAAATTCATTTACCGGAGTAGCGCCATCTGCACTTCTTGGCAATCTCCGTCGTGCTGCTTTAACTACCCTTTTCTCAAGAACCTCCGGAGGAGCTTTGACAAAAGTTCCTGCTTCCTCAGGCTCGTCCTCGTTGTCCCAATTGTCATGATTCAGGTCACTTGTTGCTGTTCGTTTGCATGCCATTACTGCAGCTTAAATCAATCCAACCAAAGTTTTTTCTTTTCAATTGCTTTATCAAAACATTTCCCTTATACCCAGTAATTCGGCTTCATAATACCAAGTTTAATTTTGATCAAACAAATTCCGGATTTTGATGAGCATTATTTTTCCTTTTTTTTTTTGAGAATGTCAAAGATTGACTGTCAGATTAAAATCAGGGAATATTCGAACTGAAAAATTCCTCGAAAACGAGAATTGAGGGGAAATAAAATATGCCGCAACTTAACCTAACTTTCCGTATATTTAGTTACTCTGCATTGTTGGAATAATTGAGTGATATTGAATGGAATTGTTGTTTATATGGAGCAGGGTGCAGTTGGAATAAAAAAGAATCGATGGCGAACTCACGAATTTTTAAAAACGAGAGCAACCCAGATCAGAAGTGTTACGGTGTTGAAAAGTTTTAGCTTTCCGGATCGATCGATTTCTGTTTAGGCACAATTGTTATTAAAAAACACGCCACAGTCCGGAATCTGTGATATAGAGGTGACATCGTAGAATGTTTTGTCAACAAACGGTTGCTCGAACACTGTTTAGTGTTTGAGTAAATGTAAGAAAAAAAGAGCAAGAAAAAGTAACCAGTTTCACGAGGTTAAAACCGACGCGAATTGTAAAAACTTCACGCTCACTATTGATTTACAAGGTAATTATACAAATTCGTGTGGAAAAATAGTCGCTTACCTTTTTTTAATATTACTCGTTAAAAATTGTTTTCAAAGCTACTCAAATAATATATAGTGCACTTGTGTCGCAAAAAATTCACCGCTAAATAATGGGATAGCAAAGCTGTAATAAGCTGGATACAGCAGTACAGCACTGGAATGGAAATTGGAAATCCGGGCGGTGAATACTGCGCGGGCAATTTGGCCATAAAACCGTAGTGAAGGAGACCACCCGAGAACACATGAAAACTGTTTAGGTAGATTCACCTTTACGCGAACGAACAACAGGTCAAAAAGTTCGTTATTTTGCCACGAGGGGCACTTTTATTTCACAACGTTTGACAGAAATTTTTTTTTCGATAAATTAATATTCGCTGAGTTTTATATCCGTTTTTAGGATGAACAGAGTTTGAACTTCAACTATATCGTTGCAGGAAACGGGCGTCAGCTTAAATGATATTTAACGTCCATCGAAAAATATGGTTTTAGGTTTTATTCAAGTAATTAGTAGGCACAAACAAATATATCAACTAATTTATGTCTGTCGAGTCTTATGAATTTTCGTCCGCCGAGGCGGATGACTTATGAATCCGTCGATGCTATTTATTCTCACTAAATTTCAACCTCGGTGAACTTGGCTGACTGCGATTGTAGATTTTCGACTACTCGTCAAAATGCGTCATTTTATTACAAGATTATTGGGACAAAGACATAATTCGTCATTATTTTACAGTCATTTTTTGCGTTTATTCATCGTCCTATTCGTTTGAGTAAATAAAAATAGGGGACACCATACGAGAGAAGCTTATATATAGTTATTCATATTCTCATGATTATAAATTATTCTCGAAATTACGAGCAACGAACAATCTTGCCGATTCGAATAACTGAAAGTGGGGATCACTGTTATTATTATTGTATAAAGCTTAGTCATGCAGCCTTGACGGTCGTATACTTTTAGTTTTTTACTCAAATAATTAAATGATAGCGAAACTTCGGAACGTTCGGAAATCACACACGGAGCACTACTCGACTTTATAAAATCGAACGTTGTAAATTTCAGAAATAAAATTCTCACACAATAATAGAACTTAAACGGACGAATATGTCGTCTTGAAATTTTATTCACCTCATGAATAAAACCGTTGCGACAAAACCTTTCGACGTTTTAACAATTTTGAAGTTCCGGCATTCGAAGAGACGCATATGCAGGTACGATTGAATTATCGATTAATCAACTTTTAACGTGTGATTCGTAAAATGAAAGAATTGTGTAAATAACAATTCCAATATAAATTGAGAATATTCATAGTGAGTTGAGAAATGAAGGTGAGAAAAAGAGGGGCAGATTTGAGTCTGAGGGTGTTTCACGCAAATCAACTATATATGTAATAAGTGTGACGATGGATCGTCGAACATAAAGTAAAGGGGGTCGTTACCTCTTGATACGTCGTTGAGGTGGCGACGAACCTCAAAAATGTAACTATATATACACGCACGTCGAGTTTTATAAGAGTTTTATGTATATATGTAATATATGCGCGGGGTTCTGTGCAAAGAAGCGAGTAAAAGAGGGGAAGTGGGGAGGGGGATCTTGATTGGGGACAACTCGAGCAAGATTCATTTGTAAAGTTAAACTTTTTGCAAAAAGTCATCGGAACGTAAAGAAAAATAAATGATGCGAAAGAACGGAGGAAACTGTAAGAGATGAGAGTGGTGGTCGAGGCATAGTCTCGATTAACAAGTTTTCATTAGTTTTAGGTGTTGCCAAAAGTACAACATGGTGTGTTTTGTTGTAATTTCCAAGCGTATATTTGGGCGATTAAGGCGAAGGGGTGGGGGAAGCGTCAGTGGAGCCGCCGAGATCGTGAGAAGGTTGAGGAAACGAGCGCGCGTGGCGCTGGTGTTTTGGCGAGTGCGCCAAGCAGCGAAACTAGTGGGGGAAGAAGCAGGGAACAAGTGCGAAATAGAGGGGGAATGCGGTTAGAATATTTATAGAAAAAATGGCAATTTTGCAAGTTTCCGAAAAGTTTTTGTTGTTGGTTTGATTGTAAAGTTTGCGGTGACTTAGTTGTTTACTTATACATTTTGGATTTTTGAGAAATATCGCGAACGAAGAGAGAGCCGGGAGAGCGCGCCCGCGCTCTAGTCGACTATCTCAATAGTTACTTTTCTCGCTCTCTGTCTCTCTCACTCGCTCTGCTTCCCTCTCTCTCTCTCTCGGTTCATTCTCGTGGTTCGCTTTCGTCGTTCCTCCTCGTCGTCGTCGTTGTCGTCGTCGGAACGACCCCGGCGAGAGCGCACAGGATCGCGAGAGAGCCCGCGACGCGCTTTGCAACACATAAAACATCATTGTACACACTTCTATCCGCTTATACACATATAGATATCTGTTAAATACTTGCTTGAGAAAAAAACGAAAGAAAATCACACGTAAAAACTTTTATCCCTGTCCTCGTCAAAATTTGGGGATTAAAATATAGAAAAAGAAAATAAATAAAAACGCATCGAACTGTGTTTTTTGCCTGTGCTGCGTGTTTTTCGCGTGTGTGCGCGTGCTTTTGTGCATACGTATGTGTGAGTGTTTATTTTTTTCTCGATTCATTTTTTCATCACGGTGAAAAAAAAATTATGGAGATATCAAAAGGACTTCAGTTGGAGATACAATCGGTGCAGAGCAAACTGAAAAACGCCATACGCGATCATCAGGTGAGCCCATATACAGTGTGTGTTGAACTGTTTTTGTCTTGTAACTTTTTTTCTACATCTTTTCGGACGTATCAAGTGATATTATATCGACTCTATATCTATATGTATGAATCTGTTTATAAGTTTTACGTGCTCACTGATTATTTAAGGTGTTTTCATTCATTCGCGATATCCGATATGAACTGAGAAACTTCTTTCTTTACAAACGCTCAAACTTTCTTTTAGCTTCAAGTTTTTTAAGGTTGTTTTTTCCTTTCTTTTCTTGCTTATTCAAACGTGCAACGAAATTCTCTCAGCTTCCGGGACAGTGCATTTAAGCATTTTTAATTGGTAATTTCGAGCCTATTGGTGTTTTTTCTTTACTCTCTTCGTAATAATGTGCTGACACCTGAAGGTGCTTGTACGTGTGAGCAATCTCGTTATGCACATATTCAGAAAATCGTCGCATGTTACGCTCTTGTTTTTTTTTGCTTTTCATACTTTTCGTTTACTGGCAACTGCGATGTAAAAACTCGTAATCGTCGATGCGATGGTTTTTTTCTTGCGATGTGTTGATTGAGATTCTTTTGTTTTTTATTTCCTTTTTCATTTATTTCGAAGACTTTTCGTGAAACAAATGACGTTTTGACGTGATGTGTATCATGGCCGAATTGCAATGGCGTTTTATCTAAATATATTATAATTTTAACACTCCATCGATTGATTTGTTGAATAATCATCAATCTGTTTTGTTGCTGAACTGTTTCATCGCAGTTTCAAGTTTTTCTCAGTGATTTTTAATATCTGCATAACCACATTGTATTTTTTCGGTATGATCGAAAATTTGATACGCTCCATGTGCACGGCAAATTAACTTCGAAAGGGGAAATCGTATTTTCAAGGTGATTTCGACTTGCTCTTAGCCATCCCGGGAACTTCGCTATAATTTGGAGTTATATTTTTTTTCTTTTCCCCCTTACCGCCACTCATTCTCTGTCTCAAGTCGATATTGATCGATCGAAAACTTTTGCGACACTGAAATTGGCGATCGCGGAACGCGAGAATATTTTTTAATTGAAAACGAGTTGTTTTTGTAATATTTTCAAATAACATGGTCAATAAGTCCAACTTTGTGGCAACACAAGAACTAAAAATACAATGAAAATCGGATAAAAAATCACGAATTTATATTTACGAGAAACAGATTGAACGATTCTTCAAATTTTATCAACGGCTCGCGTTTAAAAACTCTTCATGCGATAGATGTTGGAAAAAAATCGACTAATTCTCAGAATCCGAAGAATCACTCGCGAAAAAGTACTTTCGGAACGTTCGTCGAGTTTCACACTTTGCCCGAGTGAGTTTTGTCTATGCTGGTAAAACTTTGTTGGGCTCCTGGGACGTTTTCGTACTTCGTCTCGTGCAGGCCAGACGTCAACATTTTTGTTTTCTCTCCATTACCATTTTTTATCGCGTATAATTGAAAATTTTACGATTTTGACCGAAATCATTTTTAGTCAGTTTTTTTTTTCAGTAAAACTTTACTGTTTTTACTGATTTCGATTTTTTTCAAGATTTTTAAATCAGGAGCTTGAAGAAAATGCCGATTCTAGTGCTGCTCATGAATGCATCAGTGAAGTTTTCGAGTGGAAGGTGAAACTTTAATGACCATATTATGGGATAACAAACAAATAATGAAAAAAAAAAAAAAATCAGAAAATACTTCAGGAAGTTTATAAAAATGGCACATAACGCAGTAATGAAAAAAACATAATCTGACAGAAGATCGCGAAAATGTGAAAGCAGGTTTTTGGAGGTTAATCAATAGCGTGAATCGCGAGAAGCCAACAGGATAATCTCGTGGTTGTAACATTGTTTAACGCGTTAATTAACGAAACATCAATTTCCGTGACCCGAAGATAGAACAAAAGGGACGAAACAATGCTAAACTTGCGATTGTGGACTTTTCCACGTTTCCCTTCTCCCTTCTCCATCAAGGTTATTCGTGAATATCCGTGGATCAATGATCTCGAACGCTCTCGAGCACAAAGTATCGCCAACGCGTTACGTCCCAATTTTCTCAAAACTTTCTCGATTATCTGATATCAGATTCGTTTACTGATAATAAATGATATTGATCTCGAGTTATGTGACCCATTTGCCGTTTTTTTGCACTGCACCAGTTTCGAAAATGCTCATGATAATATTTTCGATTCGTCATTCGTGTCATTTTTTGTCTGATTTTATCGAAGAACAAATTGCTGTTATTCGGATATTATTTCTGTCGCAGATTCATTGAAAAAGCTTTTTTTCATCTCGAAATTGTATCGGTGAAATTCTTCCCAGATTTCATCGACGAAAAATTTTTCAAAACTTACTAAAATCCCGAAAAATTACAAACTTTTTAAATCATTTATGTAATTTCATGAATTCATTTGATTCCGGAATGAAAATCATCTGAAAAATGTAACAATGCATCTGTGGCTGGAAATAATTCGAATTCGATCAACGGGAACGTGAATTTTTTTCGGCCTTTGACGATTCCAATTTAAAAATCATCAAAAAACATCAATTCTACTTCGCTCAGTTGACGTTTAATGCATCGAAAGCGAACTTCCAGTTGCCTACGTACAATTTTCTTCGAAGTATACCTCATTGAAATAAGTTTCGACGAAACGGATCGAAACTTTCGGTATTCGAACGTTTTTCTCGGTAATTCAGGCCGATTCGTAGAAAATGAAGGAACACGTGAAACGAAAAAAACTCGGTGGTTTTGTTACTCATCCTGCATGGCAATGGCGGTAGATTGTGTTCGTAACGCGCTCGCTTGTCCCTCACGAGCTTCTAGTTTCGACTCTCGCTATATCTCGCGAGTCAGGGCACACACGTCGTCGTCGCCTCTCCCCCCCCCCCCCCCGCCCCCCTCCCCGCTATCACGCTTTCGTCGTCGTTCTCTATATTGCTCGTTAGAGCCACGCGACCGGAGAAAGAAAGAGCTTTACATAACTCGCTTCAGAGTTTTCAGTCGCGTGTATATACGCGCCTGTTTTTTTCTGTGTACGGTTAGTTCCGGGGACTCGATTGAAAAATATTTACTTGAAATATCTACAAAAAATTTAGTCATCGGAGTTGGAAAGATAATTTTTTTTGAGAATATAAAAACTTGGAGATGATTTCTTTAAATTCTAGACTCGTGAAAACTTTTTAATTGAAATTTATTTGTCCACTTTCAGATTTGCGTGGGGAAACTGAAAGACGATCCGAACGTAAGTTTTCACCTGAAATTGACGAATCCTTTTTTCCCCAACGGCGCATCAGACGACCGAAAAACTTTTTATTCTTTTTCAGAATCCAGACATTCTTGACAGAATCCAAGAAATCCAACTCCACATTGTTTCGCTCGGACGATGTCAGGTGAGAATTCTAATCTCCCAGTTCTGAGATCACGGTCACCGTAACAGCTTCAATTCCTCGCTTTTTTTCACCGTCAACACTTGGAATGAAAGCAACGAATTAGGCATTTTTTTTACTTCGTAATTGAAAATTCCACTCTTCCCAACATTTATCTGAGTGAGTTTCATCTTTTTTCATCTTCAATATATTTTGGACGCTACGCAAGTACAAATTCAATATAAATTGAGCCAAAAAATCGATTCCTTATAACCTTGAGTGCCAAAAACGTAAAAAAATTGTCGAAATGCTTTCGATGTTTTCGCTCCTCAGTGAATAGAATAATTTTGAGGATTCGTTTAATCAGAAAGCGCTGAATCCTCGAAACGAGTCGCACCTATTTACATTTTAAGGTACAATCGACCCAAAAACAACGAATTTTCCAAAGTAATTTAACAGCTCGAAAGAAAGCCGCCCAAAAACTCGGAATAATCGAAGGCAGCGTCCTCACCAAGTGAGAAGGCGAATGAAAATTTGATTTTTCCTCGTAATTCGAGTTAAGGAGGGTCCCCTTGTGTAGGGAATTATAGAGTGATGGCCGAGAGCAAGGTCGGGCACGCGACTCATCAGGCCGACCAGGTAACCCAGAAAACTTTGGTACCGGCTCGTGTTCTAACGATTCGAGACTCGCGTGCTCGCATATACGTCGAGTTTATAAATAAAATGACGGATCCTCGATAACCGCTCGGAGGAGGATGCGGGCAGTCCTTAAACAGGAGAATTGCACCGGAGAACGGAACTTTTTTCTGTTTCCGGATGAGATACTTCGGGATCTTTGTTTTCGCACGGATTTTTCGAAAAATTGATGAATTCGGGGAGGATTTTCCCGCGATTTTTCGTGAACGAGGCTCGAACGATGCTTCCACTCGAATCCGGAATTCGCGGGCCGATGAATCGGCCAAAATTCAAATCGAGGGACTCCCGGAAGTTTCCAGAGTCTCCAAAAAGTTATTTCGTTTGCCCAACTGAAAATTTCGGTCTCCTCAGCCGAAGCACTAAATTTTACTCACTTTTATCACATTTTTCGCGCACGTAGCTCCGCTGCGCGCGCCTCGTAAAAGAAACTTGCGAACGAAGTTGTCCTCGGTTCATGAATAAAGTTGCATGCTCACGCAAAAGGAATAATTCCTCGATTAAAACTCCGACGCGCGCGAATCCGTCTTCGCGTTCGTTTAATTAGATGTCGTGCCTGCTTTTTCACCGGCTCAGAGAAACGCGTGGAATAATGTGCGCCGCCTTCTCAGCGGGGTTCCGAGGCCCTCGTGCTTCTTCAAACTCGAAAGATGAGCAATCGATAAAAGAGTCGAAGCTCACAGTCTCCGAGCCCGGGAGCCAAGAAAATTCCAATTCTCTGTTAAAACGAATAAGAATAACACGAAAGAGGGGCAAAAACGGGAACGATTCCGAAAATATTTCTTCGAGAATCGAAAAAGTCTTGAAGGACGAAAAAACACTCGGAAATTCAAAATTCCCGACGAAAAGTGTTCGCTCTTTCGGGAATCTTCGATATCGAGTTTGAACGAGGGTCAGCGTCGGAGGTTCGCTCCACCGAAACCCCGACGAAAGAAATCGAATGCCAAAATACTCGACGAAAAGTGAGTTTTCGTCGAGGTCCGCTCTCATCGAATCGGAATAAAAAGGGCGAAGGGGCGGCGGGCTCGTCGCATCTTTTGATTCGGAAGCGACTGCTCGGGAATGTCGACTGGTTAAGCTAGTCCTGCTGCTGCAGTGTGACGCGCACAACCCCAAGAAACATCGATCGGGAGAGTGCACACACGAGGAGAGGGAAGATTGTAGTGTGTCGAGGAGGAAAGACGCTCGGCGTGTACAGCCTCGACGATCTATTTATTTCTTACGTATGTGGATGAAGTATAAATAAAATCTCGTGTTGTCGCCCTCCCCTGGAGCGTTGGCTGCGCGCTCGCGGGACACAAACAAACGGAGAGTCCCGAGGCGCGCCACCCTTTTGTTAATCGACCGAAACGAGCGTTCTGGCGCTTTATCGTTCGTCAGTTGTCGCGCTGCTTCGACGGCTTTCTCATTGCTTTTCACGCCATCGGAGGCGAGTACCGTCTGAGGAATGAGAGTTTTGCTGGCGTTGGAAAAGATAAAAATTAAACGAATTTTTCCCGCAACGTTGTCCTCCGAACGAGCGCCCGATTTTTTTCAGACTTCTTCTCGTGTTTTTAACCACGAAAAGGGCCAAAGAAAATGTGTTTCCGGCGCGGAATTCGCTCGGGTTTGTCCATCGGACTCGGCAACCTTTGATTATCTGTTCGGCGCTGCGAAACTCTCGCGAACGATCGACACCGATTTAACCGACCAAACTCCACAACACCTTCCCAGCTCCTCGTCCCTCTTCCTCTCACTTTCTCCCTTTCAAACAAACTTCTGATGTAATCTCATCGAGCTAACTGAGCCGAGAGAAATTCATCATTCGCCTTGCGTTAATAATTCTCAGCGTTGAATACTCCTGTTTCTCCTTGAACTTGCCGAGATCGAATCCTCGCTCACTCCTCCTTCGCTCCATCATTTCCTTTAATTTCGTTAATACTTACTCCCAAATTTACTGAGAATCTCGGCGTTTAGTTTCTACTTCAATTTCCGTTCGACCAGAAACGACGGAAAATGAAAAATCTGCGTTTTCAATGACATTACAGATTTGGTGGAGGGAAATTCATTTAGGGGAAAAAAGCCGTGGGAATTTTCGATTTTTCCGATATTTTATTCGATCTCTCATTTTTATTCAATTTCAAGTTTTCGCTCGATCCCAATCTTTGGTTCTCCTTAATTTTTAATTGATCAGAAATGAGCTAAGAAAAATCGATTTTCCTCGTGAAATTTCATGCTTTTGTCACAGCAACGAAGCTTTGCAACGATATTATCGACTGTAGAAAAAAAAAATCGAATTTTCACCACGA
The DNA here is from genome assembly GCF_019457755.1 of Venturia canescens. NCBI lineage: Eukaryota > Metazoa > Arthropoda > Insecta > Hymenoptera > Ichneumonidae > Venturia > Venturia canescens. Next base: position 16,043,066 of record NC_057430.1, read on the forward strand.
AAATTAATCGAAATTTGGATTTTCGTAGAATTTCGATTCGCGACGAGAAAGACAAAAAGAAAAAATGCTTTCGGCGATGAAATTCTGAGCTTTTCGAGCTAGAAAACCGTGCGAAGATCACAGTAATAATAAACATTCCAAAAGCAACGAGTCAAAGTAGCGAAAAGTGCGTAAAAAGTTAATAAATCCTTGAAAAGTTTCAACATTATCGCGCAATTTTTGGTAAACGCGAGGAAGCGATCCGAGAATCGAGATCGCACTCGTCGAATCGACGGTTTCGATGAAAAGCTCGAATAGCTTTGGAATAAAGTTGAAGTTTGATCGGAGCTTTGTAAAAAGTGGTGATCGATCGATTGGATCGGAGGGTCGATTCTCTCGGTACGGGATTCGATGGGAGTGGAGCCGGAACGAAGTTTAAACTCGCTTCGTAAATTTCGTATCGGATTCTGCGCGTTTGGCGGAGATGGGATCCCGTGGGATATTTCGAAGCCCGCCCTCGCGATTCCGGCCAATAGCTCTAACGTGAGCATCGCGCCAAAGCGAGAGCTCGTTCTTATTGATCTTTGGGCTGCTCGCTCTTCCGTTCTCTTTCGCTCGCTTTCTCGCTCGTGTGCGTTCACGCTGTCGAAACCGCAGCCCCCACTTAAACTCTTGGCCACGAAAGCTACGAGAGAGACTCGGCGAATACGAAAGATCCGTTTTTCTGCGGCTCGAAGTATTTCAAAGGATAGAAAACCGTCGGAAACTTTGGCCACGGGAGAGCTGCCCCTTCGAATTTGTTGTTTTAACGATTCTCCTGGTTTTTCGCGATCGCGAGGTCCCTGACCGATAAAAAAACTCGAAGAACCTGACGAGCCACGAACCTGCTGGGAAATTTTGCATCTTTTCACTGATTTTCGAGTTTACGAAACTTCCTTCGGCCCAAACGTACAATTTATCGGGAAAAATGATCGTTCGAAGGGAATCCGAAGTGGATCGTCGCGGCTCAATTAGTCTCTTGGAATTGAATATCGAAAAGTTGGCTCTCCGGGGCGAGCACACGTGTCAGAGTTAATTGAGGAGGATCCTCTTGGAAAGAGAACGAAAATAGGAACGAAACTGCAATCTGAAGCTTCCGAATCAATCCCGCAAAGTTATGGCCCAGAGAGAACTCACTCGAAAGTTCTATGCAGCTGCTCGGAGCCCGGCGATATGACTTGAAACGTCGATTTGACTTTCCGAGTTTTTATTGATTCAGATTGAAGTTCTGATTACATTGACTCGAGGATTAAACAAATACTGCTTGTGAATATACCGAAACTCGCGGAAATTGTCGCAGGAAATTTATTCCGGGAGATAAAATGCATTCTTCGGGTCGCGTTTGACGGCGACATTCGGGCTGAAAAATAGTCCGAGTTTAAAAGCTGCTGATCGAAACAACTTTCGTTCCCTCCGACGAAAATATTTCAACGATTTGCCTGGTTCTTGCTAAAGGGCATTTTGCAGTTTGCAGTTTTTTCGCAGTTCCTTTTCTTTTTTATTTTTTCTCGGGCCTTGCACGAGCCAGAAATTTTTTATTTTCAACTCAACGAGCTTCTTCATCTGCCAATTCAGCTACGTAATTTTCGAGCTGTAGAACTCACTTTTTCACAGTTTGCATAAGATGATCGATCGGAATTGAGAAAACTTACGAAATCCATCATTTTTAGAGGGGAGACGCTACGAAGAGACGGATCTCGACTGATTGGCAGCTTTCAACCGAAATTTATGGTTCGCCACTGTAATCAATGGCTCTGTAATTCTCAACTTTCAACCAAAACTTACGGCGCTTATAACCGCGATTCGAGTTTTTTAACGAAAATTTGAATATTTTCATCCAAAATTCAAGGTTTCTCATCAAAATTCGCTCTTTACAATCCAAAGTTTTGGTATCGTGAATTTACGAAAAAAGAGTGCGCAGAATTGATTCGAGTTGCGTAACTTTGTAGTGCATCGACAATGAGTTTTTGCGTAGATAATTTTCTTAGCAGGATTGTATTCGTCCGGGTTTGTTTTGCTCACGAGCCGTTGTATAAATCGTCCTCGAAAACTCGGAGCGCAATCGTCCTAATCGGTCTCGTAACAAAGTTTTCGGTTTCACGGGGTTTTCAAAGTTGCCAGAAGGGGCAGGGGGAGCTGCTCGTGATGGAGGAAGAGAGCGAATGAGTGACCGGGTAAAAAGTAAGTTCGCGGTAAAGTTGGCGGAAAATCGTCCGGGGCTTTGAAAGCTCGCGGATTATTATTCAGAACTGTGTCGAGATGAAATTCAGATTATTTAATAACTCCAATTAATTCTCGTGCTCTATAAATACACGAGAAGAGCCGCATGAGCTCGAAGTTACTTGCTGGAGAATTCTTCCTTGATATTTTGACGTCGATCGTGTCCACTGAATACTGAAATTTTCGAATCTTTTGTTCCCCCCTCAACACTCGTGTCTAACATTCAGCAATTGTTTATCAACCTTTTTCAACAATGAGCTCAAAAGAGCGGTCGATGTCGAGGCATAATCTCCCTTCCAAAACGTGTTCACACAATTTTTTTGAAGATAAACAAAAACGCGATTAATTCCTAGAACAAAGTGCTGAGTCAGCCTCGGCCTTGAACTACTAATCGAAAACTCGTCGAGAAAAATCCAGTCGCGATTACCACGCTTTCAAAAATGCTGATTGAAGGAACGAAAAATTGAGAATTCGCTCCGGCGAGTTCGAGAAATTTTCGGTCGAATCGCCCCGGAATTTTCCGTCAAACCCCCCAAGTCCGTTCTCGCGATTTTAACTCCGACAATTTGGGATTCTGTGAAACCGGAGATGAGAGAGAAAGAGAGAGGGAGTGGAAGCTAAAGAGCGAACGGAAAGGCACGGGAGAAGAAGAGCCAGACGAAAGTATAGCCGCGCAACCCCGGAGCAAACGACGCGGGGATGGAAGCCTCAATCAATAAAATAACTTGCATCAAAATACTTTTATTCCATGAGATGATAAGACTGGAGGAAACCAGCAGATCGAGCGAGAACGATCCGATGAAATCTAACGATTTCACTGCGAGATTCAATCATCTCGCAAGTAATTATGGAGCTGTGATGAGCCGATTTGGGAACATCATTGCTCCCTCGTAAATTCAACCCCCAAACTTGGGAAACAGGTCTGTCGTGCCGGCCTGATGATCGATCGCGCTCCGGCATTCCCACTGGGGGGTTGTTTCTCCCATCCAGAAATCTATCCTCCCAAAGCATGCACTCGAGTTCTCAGAGAAACCTGTGGATTTCGAGTCCTAGGTCAATGGACTATTGGGATGGTTTAATTTTTCGTTTTTACGTGAAATCCCCAAATTTTCAAGATCGACGTAGATTTTATAATAGTTATTACATTTTTTTCACCAGATTCACCTTCAAAAGGATTAGAGAAGGAAAAACTGTTCCGATTGGTCGATGAATTTGTTGGGGTGGGCGAATCATGGCTGGGAAGCAAAATGGCCAATTTTGTAGTTCCTTCAAAATCGATTTTCTCCAATATCGACTTGAATTTCTTCATCGAATTAATTTCGAAAATAGGAAAAATAGGAAAATTTTATATTTTACCGAAAAAATTCTGCGTTCATTGCTCAAGACATTTAATTGCGATTTGAATGAAAAAATGGAATTTTATGCATAAATAAGGAGTAAAAGAATTTTCGAATCGATCGATTTGTGATGAAAAACGAGGAATTGTGTCACGTTGTAGCGGTGCGAATTTCGATAGGATTTATTAATAGATGCGAGGTTTAGCATGCAATGAAAAAGTTTGAGAAGTACGAAGGAGAGACGAGCCCGGTCGATTACGAGAGAAAAAACACGAGTAAACAACTTAACTTGTCTGATTTGTGTTTTGAAATGCGCAGAAGCAAGTTGTCCAACGCCTGCGCAAAGAAGTGGACGATTTCAAGGCGGCGAACGCGAACGATGTTAAAGTTTCGGTCGCCGCGCTCCTTGGGCTCAACAACAATAATCACATAACCGCCAACAATGAGTCGAGAAACGATGACATATCTGGTGTCAGGGTTGCCAGCAATGGCCTTGACAATGTACGTCTCGCTACTGCAAAAGAAGACTACGAGGACATCGTTCGAAACGGCGACGTTACCAGTCGCTGCAACAAGTCTCCCAAAAAGTGAGTATTTGAAATTAGAAAAGAGTGAGAATCGTTGAAATTTCAAAAAAATTCTCACGATTTTAATCTTCGAATGCTGCAAGCTTTTCCAATTTTTTGTTGTGAAAATATTGATTTTTTTCGAGACATTCTAATCTCATTTCAATGTCCCCAGAGGGAGGTCGGTCTCGGTGGAAACATTATCAGGTGACGACGAGGCCTCGACCGAACACGAGCAACGTGATAATAAACGCCAAATGTCTGAAGAACCGCGGGTCGAGCGGAGAATCGAGTGCTCCGAACAGCTTAGCTTTCTCAAAGTTCTCGGACTCATTACCACACACAAATCGACTGAATTGCAGAATAGGAGAGCCGAACGGAAACGTCGAAGTACCGCGAATCCACAATTCGTTTATTCCAATTGGGACGTTCCTACGGTAAAAATAATCGAAAAAGTTGTTTATCCAAATTTTACTGAATTTCAAAATTTTTTGTGGAAGGTTATTCTTGAAAACAATAAACGAATAATAATGAGACAGCAGCCAAAGTAATGAAATTTTGAAACGTTGCAGAAAAAGAAACGCCACAGTTATCTCCAGTCCGCGGGCAACGTTCCTCAAACTCGTCAGACGACGGCCCGTCTGAACGGGCCTTCACCACCGCCGATTAGCAACAAACCAGGAAATTTGGTCGTCCCGCCTAAATCGACGTCGCCACCGACGCGCGCCTCTTCGAAATCCTTAATTCCGACGCAAAAAGCAACTACGAGGCCAAATATTTTACGAAACATGTCGGAGAGCCGAGTTTTTCCGAATAAAGCAATCACTGCGAAAACGGAAAATGAAAACGAATCTGTGGCGCTGACCTGCACCGCGACGAAAACCAGCCAATCTACGACCTCGAGCAAAACAGTTCACATTCCTGGTTTACCCTCCGGTCTGACGATCGAAAGGATCGAAAATGATTCAGCAGTTTGCATTAATTGCAGAAATCCTGGTTAGTTTTTCTTTTTTCCCTCCCGATCAAATCTCTGTGTCGGTAATGCAGAAATTTCCGAAGATAGATAAGTTTTCAGTTAACGAATCGAAATTATCAAAGTTGCTTTTTTATTTTAACTTCGCTTAGAGATCGACTCACTTGAAATACTCCATCGTTTAAAATAGAAGGTACAAGCATGAAAGAAACTGAAAAACAACAAAATTGAAGTTTGCTCGAGTGTGGAAATGAGAATTTCCATCGTGATTTATCGAACGCAATTTTCTCCTTAACACAGGACAGCAAATTGAAGTTGCGACGATTTACTGAAACACTTTCGATGCTCCACAGGGATATTGACGAACTGTGTGAACTGTGAGGCGAATTATCACGTCTCCTGCCATTCGATATCTCCACCGCCGCCGAGACTGTGTCCAAAATGCGCTTCAAAATTGATAGAGCCAACGGCGGTGATAAAGAAGAACGACGAGCTCGGTAATACAGCAATTGGCAAAAGTAAAAAAAAAATCATTCAAATCTCATGATGAAGGCAACGTTATCGAAAAGTTAACTCGAAATATAAAAATACAAACAAAAACCACATTTGATGTGTCTGAATTTCATGCGATTGACAAAAAAGTTCTTGTACTTTGACATACGTGCAGTAATTTTGATAAATCATGATATTTCTAATCATCTCGACGCATACTCTTGAAGAAAACAGCAAAAAAAACCGAATCTCTAAGATTCCTGAGAGAAAGAAATGGCCGTGAAAAGCGATAACGATTGTAATACAGAGAATTACCGAATTTTAGATATTGACTGCAAGGAGATAACGTTCCTGGGTCGTCGGAGTCTTCAAAGATCGAGTTCGTAAATCTTCGCGAGATCGACGCTTCGAGGCCACGGGGCCGAAATGCGAGAGATTTTTTGTCAAAATGAGAATAACTTTTTGGTCGATCACGTGTGTGTAGGGTCAACAAAAAAAAAACAAACAAAAACAAATGTTGCAGCAACAAAAATACACTTTGAAACAATACAAAAGCACATTGAAGTATTGAACGCGAAATGTCTTGCAGTGGAAAAAGAGAGAGAAGTTTATGAGCATCGTGAGCGAAACTCGGATCTGAGATTGCAGGTTTACGAATTGGAAAAGCGATCTCAACTGCTCGGCCAATCACTTCAGGTTCGTCCTGTGGCCTGCGTAGAAAAATCAAAACGAAACTATTTCAAATATTTATATTTTCGTTTATGTTGGAATGCTCTCTCACTGATCGTTTCTATTTTGCTTATTTTTGTTCGAACAAATTTATTATTTTTCCACATCGATGTTCATTCTTCATCGTTACTTGCAAAATATTCAGCTTTTTTCTTGGAAAAAAAACCTGCAACCTCTTTTTTTCGTCGACTACTTTTCATTTTGATGTCGTTCGGTCTCGTAGACATTTCGTATGACCTCGATGCTCGTAGTTCGTATTACATCGATTATTAGATACACATCATTTCATATTGCAAGTATTTGCATCAGCCCCGGATCCCTAAGATTTTATTTTCGGAACGGAAACTCTTTAAGGGCGTCGAGAAACTAATCTCATGTGATCCCACGTGATTTGCTTCGTTTTTTATTGCAATAGAGAGAATAGTCACATTTGGTGAAAATTTGCCGATTGGTACTTGATGAAACGATGAAAAGTTCCGAAAAAATGGATAGAGCAGTTGAAAATACAGGGATCTTGGGTGAAATATAGTTTCGAATGTTTTTCCTCAAATTTGTCATTTACTTTTTTTTGCACATAGATAAGAGCATGAATTTTATTTTATGAATTTCATCGTGTTTCGTAAAAATTACGTTTTTTTCCATGTGGTACAACGTGCAACTCGAAGCGTCTGTTTTCAGGAATTTTGAGTACAATTTTCTGATAGAAATCGGAGAGCACGATTAATCGATTTTCCATTTGATGAACGGTTTGAATATCGGTACTGAAAAAAGTGACGAAAAACGATTGAAAAATGACAGTCTCTGATTTTAATTTGTGCTTTTTTTTGCCAGCTGCAGCATCGTACGCGCCAGGAGTTGCTGGGAAAGCAGGAGAAGACCCAGAGGTCGATAAAACGTCTCGTGGATTTTATAAAATTGGTACAAATTCGCGGCATCAAATCGTCGGGGCAAGTAGTTGCATCAACAAGTTATCAGGCTCGACCTTCCTCATCCCGGTCGTGCCAGAGTCCCTCGCCTCGTCAATATCGATCCCCAAGTCCAGGGGGAACGTCTCCGGCCTCGACGACCCGAGGCTCAACCACCTCGAGCCCGATAACGATAAGCAACGAGGAAACAACCCATCAAACTCTTCTTACACGACAACAATCTTCGTTAACGATCACTCGTCAAGATCGAGCGTCACCTACGTGCCACAAACAGACCCGAACAGCGTCTCCACCTATTCCTACAAATTGCCGATCTTCAACCAGCCCCAAACTTTATACGAAGCTACCGAGGAATCAGAAATCAAAATCGAGCTCGGAGAACGAGGAGAAAATGAAACTCGCCCAGACAACAACGAACTCCGATATCAAAACGGAAAAAAAAATGGAACAGGTACACTTGGTTGTATCTTTCAATATTGAACGTTTCAATCATGGAAATAATCATTGAAAACAATGAATTTTCATTCGAGTTTCAATTTTTATGAAGATTATTAGTGGATTGTAAAACGTTGAGGTGAATTTTAATAATTTTGTAAGAAATGCTCAAGTCGGAGGGAGGGAGTACGATATGACATTGTCTTCCATTGATACAAAAAATTGAAATTCTGAAATGAAAACTTGGGAGCAGCCTTTTTGGTGTGAATTGGTAAAAGTGATGTGCATGAATTTCGATAATTGGGTCCAAAAGTGAATTGAAAGCTAGAAAATGAGTAAGAAAATATTGTCTACCAGATTTTTTCACTTAAATTGACGAGCTTGAATGAAAATCGAGATTTCGAGGATCATAATTAAAATTTGGATATTTTGCAGGGCTGGGAATGTGCGACGAGGGAGAAGAGAGGATCCGGGTCTCGCTCGGGGGTCCAGGTTGGAAGCAGAAGTTCGCCGGAAGTTTCGGGGAGTCGGGTATCGCCCGGGGTTGGAAGAAGTCGTCGACGAGAGCAGTGCCCGGACTCACTCGAATCGTGCAGTCAGGTCAGGAGAAGCGAGAGCCAGTCGCATTTGTCGACGGGAACAACGACAACGTGGATGAATTACAAAAATGCTCGTACAACGGCAGATCTGCAGGATTATGCATCGAGTCGCAGCAGCGGGACGGTCGACGAACTTACGGAGCTTCGGACGAGCGCAGAGAGGGGGACGATTCCACGGATGGAAATGGAAAAATCGAAATCGGGAGAGAGCGTGAAATTGAAAATAAAACAAAGAGTCTCTTCCACAGTGGCGGGAGCGTATACAGTTCAAAACTTGGTGAATTCCACACACTGCTCTCAAGCCATAACAAGCCCAATATCATCTGCTTTGATAACGAAACATCAGGATTCACCGAAAGAGGCTATTCGATCGGAAAATTCCGAAACGATAAATTGTCATTCGCCGAGAGCCCAATCACCGGCGGCTCCGAGCCTTTCAAACTCTTCCCATCAACCGAACACGTGAAATTGGAAGAAGCGCATTTATCAGCGCCACCTAGAGCAAAGTTAATGCGTAAAATTGAAGAGAACGACAGAAGCACGCTGTCGCTCGGAGATTCTTCCAGCAGAAGCGACGTAGCCAATCGTCTGTTACCGAACCGCCGAAGAACCACGGAAGAGCGTCGTCCGATGCCCCGAATTCTCATGAGAAACGAGCGGAAGAGTCTCGACTTTCGCGACATTCTACCCCTCAGTTTCGAGGACCAGAAGATTCAAAATTCTCCGGCTTTTCTGAAAAATTATTGCAATTCCTTCGTCCGGCTCCCGGACGGAGCGAACAATCCTCCGGAAATAGAGAGCAGCGGCTCGAGCGACACGAGCGCGACCGAAGACGCCTATTCGCCAACCAGAAACTTGGATGCCAGTTTAGAAACAACTCTCGAGCCTTCCCACGAAAATCCTCGAAAAAATGAAGAACTCGTAACCGAAGAAAGAAACGAGGAGGACGACGAAAGTCTCACTAACTCCGGAATCGACGACGAGGAAACCGACGACAACGAAGAGGACGTCGAGGATGAAGAAGACCAAGATTGTCCGATCGTCGACGACGAAATTAGAGAGGACGGAATTGAAGGACTGCGGATTAGCACCGTTTCTCCCGAGAGCATGCAAGTTCTCGAACAGTTCGAAATCGCTATGAAGCAAACTGAAAATGGTGATAAAACTGCCAATATTTCAAATAGTTAGGATTTATATTCGTCAGATTATTTCATTCACTCTCCAATAAAGCTTTTCCATTGTTCGCGAGAGCACTTTCGGCTCTGGGGGACACGTAAAAAGAAAAAAGCTCACGATTTCATTTCGCGATTCGGTTTTTAATGAATAAAATTCGAACTCGCGAATCGACCGCGTCTCCCAGACCCCGTTAGTAGAAGCGGGCAGCTAAAAATTCGTGAGTTTCGAGTGTGAAACTCCTTTCTGAATTGTCAAATGGAAGAGAGTCCTATCGAAAATCCTAAACGTTTTCTTTTAAGATGAATTTTCACAACGATTATTCAGACTTCGATATACTTTATGAACGAAATTTTTGTTTTTTGAAACGTTGATATTTGAATGACAGACACCTGAGAATTTAATGTCCGGGTCTGAATATCGTTCTCTGTAGAATTTCTCGCTCTTTGGGATTTTCGATCTAGTTTTAATTAGACGTTTTTATTTCTCGTTTTAGAGAGCCCAACTCTCATCGTTAAACTCGCATGTAATTACACGTATTTTTACTTTACGTCAATTTAAAATCGTAGACATTAAATAACGATATCTTCGAAATATCACGACCAAAGTTTCACAACGATCGATCTCGAGTTTATCTGACACACTCAAATATTGTTACCACAGCAGATTTACGAGAAGTTTTCGTCGAATGCCGCAGTTATCATTCGTAGGATACTTTATTATTATTATTAGATTTTCAGAGAGAAGACTCAGTCGAGTGGAAATATTTTGTCTGAAGTGCTAGGAACAGTCTGGACGTTTTTTCATTCACAAATCGAAAAATTTTGTTATAAAATTCCAAAGTTTATTAGATAAAATTGAGTAGTTTTTGATATTTTCACAAAAAATTTGCTGGTTTTATCAACAAATCGAAAAGGGATACGATTTCGTGTACCTTCGATTCCAAATTTTTCAAACATTTGAAAAATCGCATGTAACTTTCTGTTTCCCAAACAAAAACTATTGTGTAAAGTTTTTCAATCAAACTATCATTATTCCTGTTACCACGTATACGTATACAGGGTGCTACGATCGATGGTGCAAGTGAAAACTCGAGCTCGTGGTCGAAGTTCGATTTGAAAAGTCTAATAATGAATTTTCATCAATTTTTCTTTTTTTTTCAACCTCCATTGTTCACTCGTGAGCTCGGAGCTGAATTACCGGAGATAGAGAAATGTCTTGAGGAACGTTTTTGTAGGAAATTTTGTGCCCTTCAAAATTGGTCCCATGGGTTTTTGCTCCATCTGCTAGGGCTCCAGGAGGCCTTTCGCCTTGGAATTTCGTCCCGAGTTCGAGTATCGTATCAGCGATCCTGACAGCTCCTGGATAATCATTTAACTAAACGTAAAGAAAATATCAATTCGTACTTCCTGTCACAACTTTTCGAATAAAAATCTATGATATTTATAGTAAAGGGCCAATCGAGATTTAAAAAACTGCAAGACAAAAAAACGCACATATCGTAAAGAAAAAGGAAAAGTTTCAATAAATCTCGAAGTGGTTAAAAACTTTGACTAAATTCTCAACTAAAAAGAGAGATTAACGAAAAATTCAGATGAATTACGCTAAAATTTACGATTTCTCACGAATTTAGAATTAAAGATTCATCGCGCATACCCTTTTGATATATTTAAGGATGCTGAGACTAGGTTGAAGCTCATTTCTACATAAATAAATTTAAAAAAAAGCATTAAAAGATAAAAGAAAGGACAAAACATCAATACCAAGCCATATTACCATACTGCCTTAATAGTGATTTAAAAATTGTATTTTTCCTCTTAAATTCGAGTTGCTGTAATCATAAATTCATTATTTATTCTTTAATCGAGTATTTCAATGGACTAACGACCGAAAGGTTGTTTTCCCTTTTGGCGATTGTGCATTAATATGAAAAAAGACATTGTCGTGAGTGTACATAAAGTACTGAGGGAGAGTGGAGGGCCAAAATAGTTGTATTTTTAAGTTGAATTAAGCGTAAATAAATTTTTTTGTTTTTCTCGTTATTTCCCGTTCTCGCGGGACTATCACGGAGACGATAGTTTATAAAACTGTGACACTTGTGCTCACAGCTGAAACGTTGCTCCAAGACGATTAATTCGTTTTCTATTCTCATCTCGTTAGTCTCTTACTGAATTATTATCGAATTTTTTTCCTCTACGTCGATTAGCTTCGTGACTGACGAGCTCAGCCTCGATTATTCATTGAAATTGCCTAGAGTAATATTTAAAAGACGAAGAAAAACACGAACTAAAACGAAAAAGTATTCCAAATATTATACGACTGTGCTAAATTGTTGACTAAAATGTAGACGAAAAAGTGTGATTGTCTAACGGAGATAAAGCTAACAAATGATTCGTATTTTTTATGAATAAACGATTTGAAAAATATTTTCACTCATCGATGTTATTATTTAAATAAAATTCTTCGCGTTTATCATGTCTTCGTACAATGAACTCTTAAATTTCTCCCAGGTGATGAAATATCGTTCATTTCAATATGTAGAAAAGTGCGCATTTTATCTCGATCTGCAAATAAAAACAGCTGCTCAAAAATGTTCGACAAGAACAATTCAATAGTTGAAGAAGTTTGAACGTCACGTGTTTCGACTATTTGCTCTATCGACGTGGATCAATTTTTTTTCTGGAATCTTCGAATACTCGCGTATAAAAGAACCCAGCGAATTACTTTTTGTCACAGTTCTCTCGAAATTTCTGATCGCGAATCGTAAGTAATTGATTTTTTTTTTTATCGATTTTGGTTGCGACGTGCTCGCTATTTTCGTCCTCAATTTCATCATTTTTAAAATAAATCCAATTCGATGATAAACTTTTTACTTTTGTGTGTGGAATTCCGGGTATAATTTCAATTTCTTTTTCTGCCTCAATTTCAGTAAACTCCAGTTTGTAAAAATGATTGCAAAAATTTGTTTCGTCGTTCTCTTAGGCTGCGTGCTCATCCAAGTAAGTTTTTTCGATCTCTTGAACCTTTGCACGAACGCATGAGCTCGTGGAATGTTGATTTCAAGCGCACGATTTCGTTTTATTTTGTTTAGGCGAGTTCGTCGATGTCGAGAAATGAAACGGCTGAACCCCAATCGGTGAGTGATTGAAACTTCAATCGAGGCGTCGACAAAGAAATATTTGAATCTTGAAAAAGTCTAGAAATCGATCTGCTTGACGATCGAACGAACATTTCCATTCGCTACGTGGCGTTTTCAACGGGAATTCAATTCTGTTTCGTTTAGGTAAACTCGTCACCAACGAGCAGTGAAGATGGTGGTGCGCCTTCTTGGGTGAGTTATTAAAACCGAAAAAAATCAAGAAAATTGTTCATTTAGAATTGAAAGTATTTTTATTGAGTTTCCACCAGTCCAAAAAGTAGTTTTCAATTTATAATGGAAGAAAAAAAACGATACCGATTTTTTGAAAGTGTATTTTTATGTTCACAGATTATTCCTCGCGTGGCTATGGTGAGTAATGAACTAAATTTACATTAGTTTGAATCGAATAGAAGAAATTTATCGTCGAAACCGATTAATCATCCGGAATAATGATTTTTTTTTTTAACAGGAAAGACCGAATGAGTACTTGAGTCAACTGGAAAACAAGTTTGTCGAAAATGATACTAACGATGATTTTTACTTCGAGGATGAGGTCGACAACTAGAAATTGAGGCGTAAATCCGCACGGGGATGAGGTAAATATTTTGAAATCCAATTCGCATGGGAACGAAGGAAAAATGTGATGAAAGAATTTCGCGATTTTCTTCGTTTTTATTCGTTGAAAACGATCGCTTCGGATCAGCAGCTCGGAAGCTGAATGTTTCTCGACAAATTCGATGCTTAGAATGATTAATAGATTTATTCAAATTTTTTAATGAGTACAGTAATTTTGAAAATTTTCATGAAAACAGAATTCATTCCGAAGCATAAATTGTGTTTCCTTTACTTTCAGTTAATCTGTTGATTTCCTCGATGTGGCTCATAAATGGTTTTGGATTGCGAGCCAAACGCGCGGTCAATGACGTCAGTGCTACGTTTACTGGCAAATAAAAGAATTTCTCTTTAACGGACCACTCATCGATAATGAAAAATAAAAATAACTCGTTTGAATCGGAGTTTTTGTGTTTTTATTTCCAATCTTGAGGGTAACGATCCAGGAATTTGGTGCGTGACTCTGACAACCCTTAGTTGGTATTTAGAGAAGCGTGATTATCGACACATTCGATGGAACGTGAAAAATCTTCGGATTTGAAGTTTCTAATAAATTCTGAAGACCAGTTTTTTAATGAAAAAAACGAACCCGAAATTTTCGAAAAATGCTAAAATCGTTTTCGAACCGTTCGAATTTCGTTTCGATATGTTCCCGGGGTATTTCAGACCCAGAGTGCATCGCGTGGGTTAAGAGCTCGAGACTCGAGTTGAAATGAATTCGAGCAGCGATATATTTCCGTTGAAACGTCAATTGAGGACGGACGTGTTGGTAAATTTCAATCTCCACAAGAATCACTTGGTAAAATAAACTCTCGAAGAACCGATCAATTATCGTGAATGATTTGGCTCTCTCTCTAGTTCGTGCGAGCGTGAATAGGTCCGGAGTAACTTGTGACTGCGGAATATAGAGCTGTGGCGAGGGATTGAACGATTCAAATATTTGACAGAACGAGCGAGCGAGCGAGCGAGCGAGCGAGAGTGACTTGTTCAAACACTCGTTACACGGAGTTTTGACCATTGGTCTCGCGATCGAAAGCCTTCCGCGCGATTTCCTCCAGCCGAGAATCATTTTTTCTCATTATTCTGTTATTCTCTTCGACACAAATCGATCGAACTATTCTACGTTGGTAATTCACACAACGTATACGTGACTGGATGCTGTCGAGTGAGAAGGAGAGAGCGAGAAAGGGAAGCAAGCGCAGAACGTTGAAGCTAATTGTGAATCGAGGTTGCCTCGGCAAATTGGCGTTTGGGAACAACCGTCATGAGAACATGAGAAAGAGGGTTTTTAGGGTTGGGAGAGAGAGAGAGAGCGAGAGGGACGGTCCGCTGTATAAAAGCTTGATCCCTTCCGTGGGTGTATTTCTCTTGATCGTTCAATTCACGCATTGGCTGCTTGTTCTTTTTGGCCGTCTCTCTCCGTTCTGCCTCTCTTTTGTTCTCATTTTAGCTGGTAATGAGGAAAGTCAGAAGAGAGGAGGGTGGTGTAGTTTGAGCGAATTTCTATGGGGTTGAACAATGGGGTTTGGAGGAGAGCGAAGCTCGGGCGAATTTTTGTCTATTATGAGGAGCTTGTTTCTGCGAATTAATTGGCGCATCGCATCATCGCGGGGGTATAAAACCGGCGGGGAGCGTACTTCCTGTCTGGATCTCTATGAATTAATCAAATTGTTTTTTTTCCTCGGCGGTTCGATTTGCAAAAACGTGCATGGACCTCGAGGACGATTCAACCGGAAGTAATGAATTTTCATAATTTATTATCAATTTTCCCGAGGAACACGGTGCGCACCCCCCGAGCCTTCCATTAATTTATATTTACGAAGCTCCTTCTCAGACTAGTTTCAAACGGAGAAAATAACGTATGGAAACCCCTCGAGCTACTCGAGGCTAATATACGAAGATGAATGCCAATAACTAAATATTTAATTAATTCCTTGATTTGCCAATGGCACGTAATTTCTCTCGGTTTTCCGAGAGAGAAAACGCGCGAGGCAATGAACAGGATGGAAATTGGAAACTGGACGAAGGAATGAGGCAATTCCTGTTCGTACAAACAATTGGCTAATGATATGTAAATATGGCGAAGCTAATCAAGCGGCTGTGCCAACACGAAGGAGATGAGTGCACCCTTCTCGTTTATCTCTCCTCTCTGCCACCCCCCCCCCCCCCCTCTTCCTCCTCCCGCCGAGCGACCGCCCGTTCTATCTCGTCGCGTGTGAATTTGGTCCACGATGCATTTATGCCCCCTGCTAATCTATATATAGAATCCTCCGCTTTCGTAATGCTGTAACTGCATTGTTACATCTCTCGATATACACTTTTGTTCAAAACTTTTCACTCCGATTTTTGCTCAACGAAGGAATCTCGGTGTCTGGGTCGACAGAAGATTCGAAAGGATTTTTGTCTGTGAATGTTGGAAAATCATTGTTCAAATTATTCCAGTTCACCAAACGGTCAGACTTTTGGAAAAAAATCGATAAAAAATTGACGAAAATTTTGCAATTCTATTGCACGAATAGGAAGATCCGAGAGTCGAATAAAATTCGAGAAGAGAGTCGAATAATTTCGAGAACAAGTTCGATTCTTCTGGTCGCCGGTGGCACGAGCTTTGCACAACTATCGAATATCGCGAGGCGCGGGAGAGAGTAAAAATGACAAAATTCGTTGGCAAGCCTTGCAAGAGAGAGCATTGGATTGAACCAGGGTTGAAATTTGAAGAAACCTGATAAAACGTTAAACGATTAAGTTTTGGCTCAAACTTGGTCGGGTTTAATCTCGAATGTCAGAGAAAAGTTGTTAATCATTTATTTACTCAGTGAAATAGTGTGCTTTATGTCGAGAGGCTGGATATCCTCGTGAGTGAATTCGCTCGGAGCAATGGCAAGGAGTTTAACGGGGCAGGGTAAATAAAAATAATTTATCTAATGGGGTGCTTTGAAACTTTTGAGCAGTCGTGTACACGGCTCACTTAAATAATATTATACATGCACACACATATCTGTTCGGGAGGATCACGGGAGAGTGCTTTCCGTCCGCGTCCCTCTTTCTCTCTCCCTCGCTCGCGTCCTCGCATGTTGTCCCTTCTCCTCGTACATATTTAATCGTTGCACGTTAATTGCGCCCTGTTTACACACTCACTAGTCGAAGTAGCCACACCGTGTGTTGGCCCCGTCGCTCTAAACTGGCCTGTCGTGTATATATATGATAACCCCTCGTTCGAGCCCGACCCATGAACCGCTCTCTCCACCAATCTATACAACGCGAACAGAGAGAGGGTAGTTTGATTTTAATCAATTCACCTCTGCTGCTCGATAATCGAGTCTATCGAGTGTTCACTCTATCAACCTCTGTACACGTTCACTTCCACCGTTGTATCGAGAGCAGTCGCGTTGAGCCTCACGAAGAATCATCGAGCCAATACTTCATCGGATTTTCGGAGTCGCTACGGCAGGGTTTTCGAAGCTTTTTTTCGTCGATTTAGGGAATTTAGGTGGGAAACACGGTTTTGGGGTAATTTTGAAAAGTTTTGGTATTTGCTGGGGCAACTGCGGCCTCGTTGGGTCGGCGGGGCTTTGCGGGGGTCGCGAGGAAGCTTGGGGCAACGCTTCACTGATCTTTTCATAGCTCTCAACGTTTTAGGAGGTTTGCGTTAGACTCCGCGTTAGCGAAAAGTTCTTAAAGAATTTATCTAAACTTGGGAATACAGGTTCGAAGGGAAAATTGATTTTCTCGGCAATCCGAGGGCCCTTCAGAGGCGAGGGATCGCGAGGAAAGCGGGACTCGCTCGACGATCAATGGATTTTTGACGAGCGTCCAGCACTCGCTGGGAGATAAAATTGTTGGAAATTGAGCGAACGTCGATTTCCGGAGAGCCTGAAAAGGCGGGGAGAGATAAATAAAGAAGTGGCTCGTCGCGGAGGAAGAAAAGGAGGTAAATGCTAAGTGGAAGAGAAGTTTCGAAGTGCAACGAGAACGTTTTTTCGACGCCCGGAGAATAACAATAATGAAGATAACTCGAGACCGAATTATTAGTCGGTTCGAATAAATGATTTTTGAGCGGCGTATACAAACAAGATGGAAATTGGCAGTGTGCCTAATAGAATAAAGCAATGAGCATAACCATACATCTCCGTGGTTTTCCCTCGGTTTATATATCCTCGGTAAAAAAGTGTACACATATTACGTGAAAAGTAAAAAAAGTCATAAATTTAGCTCGAGGGTCAACACAGACGAGATTGTCGCTGCTTTTGAAGCTCGGGACTATTCTTAACCCAAAGAGACACTCGGTAGTCCGAATCGCTAACGAAAATGAGTTCCATAAAGCTTTTAACCCGGGCTATCCTCGCTGGTGAAGGAGGCTTTTGGAAAGGGAATGGCGGGCGGACGGGGGGGATTCGAGATGGACGATGATGCTCGATTTCGCCACAGAGACTCGGGAGCTTTTCCAGCCAACGTGCCAAGGGGATCAGATGGCACTCGTGTGCCACATGGAACTCTGGCTGAGCAGAGTGTAACTAAAAGGGAACGGGAAGAGAGCGAAAGAAGTGGAGAAAGAGGGAGAGAGAGAGAAGCAGCGAGGAAAAGGGAGCCGAGGGGAGTGTTAAGACGTCTGACAGTTGTATAAGGATAAAGCCGCTCACGCTGAGTGCTTTTATTTGTCGCGCGCCAGCTCGCAAGCTCACTCACTCGTTTCTCCTTGCCCTGGGATGGCTGCTCCGCTCTCTCGGCTGCGTGCCATTATTTCAAATCGATTCACTTTTGTTTGTTGACTCCATTAGAGAGCTGAGCACAGCGTCAGCCAGCATCCACATTGCGAGCGAAGCTCTACCGTTACACCGCACTTTACGTGCATTCTACTCCCGCGCACACGCGCGCGCCCGTTTAAATGTACACGCGCCCCCCTCCACACAGCCGAGCTCTTCGCTCTTCGTGCGAATTTGGAGCAGCTCTTTACGTTTCGTGTATTTTCGAAGCCGTCTATCCTCCCAAGAGCTGCTCCCCCCGCTCGACTTTCAACCCGAAAGAAAAACCCTCAAAGATAACAAACTTTTCTCTCTGCTTTCGAGCGCCGCGCGATCTTTCCATATTTTACTATTTATCCCATAAATTTTAAACACTTTTTCAACTACTCGAAATCCCGGGTATCGCGAGCACTCCGATAAATCGCTCGCTTCCCTCTTTCTTTTCTTCCCGCCTTTTTTTCTTTCAATTATAATTCAAATTCATCACTTTTTCGACTCTCCCGCTACTCTTCCCAGACACTGCACTCCTCGCAACTATTTTTCCATCAGTTTTCGAGCTAAGTGGACGATTCCGTTTCCTCGCACTCGTCCTCCCGGCTTCACCCATTTCTCTTCCTCTCATTCCCTTCGCGTTCGCTCTCCGATTCTTTCTCCCCCCCTCCGCCGTTGCCCCGCTTTCACGCTTAATGCATCTCTTTGTCTCGTTCGGTCTATTGGTACATAATACTATACTCACTGCTATTACAGTTATTAACGAGCATAAGAGCCTCTCTGCCCTAGAAACATTTCGGCATGCTCGATAAAATACAAGCTTAATAGCCCGCTGTCTAGCTCTACTCGTTGGACCAACTCCCGGCGCAGGATCGGAGCCACGAACGTCTTCGAATTTAAACAACAATCGCCGTGCCAATGGATTTCTCGCTGGGCGAAGACGAACGTCGGCTTTGACGGAGACAAAAACGGGAAGGTTGGCAGAAACGGAGTTTTTTCGCGGTGATTCGTTTCATCTCGTCTTCTCAATTCTTCGTATTTTCATGATCGGAGTTTTTGGTTCGATCGAAAGTACGAAAGACTTTTCGTTGTTGAGACAATTTCGAAACGTAACTGCAGCGGGCGAAAAATGCGATTTTCTTGATTTTTTTTCGACCAGAAAATAAATGCTTATTGAATAACTGTGAACGACGTTTTCATAAAAAAATTTGGGAAAAAAAGATGGCGAAAAAATTCATTTTTCCCGGTGCTAATTCTCCGTTTTTTTGTTACAATTTTTTTTCCCAACAAAATACGAAATCCTTCCTCCAGGCCCTGGCTGTTATTATAATAAACAATTCCGTGAGAAATTTTTGATTTTTCCGCCCATCACAAGCTTTTCTTAACCCTTAAATTGCTCAGTTTAAGGGGCCAATGATTTTTTATCCTCCCGCAGACAGTCTCGATATCCACTGTTGCAGTTTAGTGCGGAACCGTTGTTGTTCCATGTAAACGACAAAGTATAAATATATTTTTGAAGCGACGTATACGAACGCAAGGAGATTGCACGCTCTTGCGTCTAATCGCCTAGGGCTGTTCGGGGAGCACTAACGCAATCTATTCCAAAGTTGAGTGGGCCCGAGTGCGGGAGGCTTCAAGGGGAAATGGCAAAAGAGACAAAGAGAGAGAGAGAGAGAGAGAAGCCCACGGGACGCTGCCCTCGGTGATCCATCGCTTAACTTCGACGCTGCAGTTTGGGAGCCCAGGAACTTACGCGCGCACGTGTAAAAACGCTAGCAAAAGTTTGCGCCCAGTGATATTCGTTCGCGATTCGAGGATGGCTGAGATTTAGCTCATGTACATAGGCGCAATAAGCACGGGGAAAGGGCCCAACAGTTTGAACTGCTCCCTGAAGATTCAACGTGGTCGCGGGGTGTCGTAGACCCTTCCGGTGGGCGATAAGAGTGTAAAAGATCGAAAGAAAGGGGAGGAAGTGGAGTTTGACATTTGCCGGGAGGGCTCGTCCGTATTTGCGCGAAATTCGATCTCCCCCGAGGAATATTTTATTTGCAGGATCGTTTTGGAGAACATTTGGAGGCTTAATTGTGACGAAATGAGAAAACCGAGAGGCCCGGGTCGGAAGAACCGCCGGTAAATTCGCTTTGGCGCGCAGCTCGCGCGACCCAGAGTGCAAAGTGGTTATTAAAGCAGCCGGAAATGGTTGTTCCGACGGTAAAAATCGAAGGGGTTTGAGCGAAAGCAGCTGCTGAAGGAGAGACCCCGTGTCCGTTTCTTGGACCCGGGAGCATCTTCGAGACGAGGCTCGCCTCGTGCTCGAGTAGGAAAAACAAATTACCGCCCTGAGACGCGGGCAAATATTGGCTCGTTGGCTGGCGGCGAGGCGAGAGGTGCGCGGGGCACGGGCCACGTGGCGCGCTGTCAGGTTTTCAAAAAAGTTGCATTCCCTCCCGGAAATGGCGCGCGATATAGATTTTCTATAAACTTGGGTAAAACGAGGTACACGAGAAGAGGAGGAGGAGGCGCGCGGAGGCGGAATTTGTGAGTGAAGCAATTCCGGATTCTCGTGGTCTTTGACTTTCTAAAGAAATGTTCTATACGCTCGAATCAGAGGATACAAAAAAGGATCGGTGAGGGCAAAAACGATTCGTCGATTTACGTGATCAATTTACCTTTCTTACCTTCTGCTCCTTCCCTTTTTTCGAAGGCGAAAGACTTTTGCCTCGCTCTCCTTCCAAATAAATTACATCCTCCATGCCCGCGAGAACCGCTCGCTCCGCGTTGCATCTCCATCGAGATTTTCCGCTCGATTTTCTCTCTCTCCCTCTCTCTCTCGTATCCAAAGGGGCGAGAGACAAAAAAACGAGGTAACGCTCTTTCTGATTAGTTCCGTCGTGCAAAGGAGGGCCAGGGGCTGATGTTTTCTCAATGAGATTCCCGAGAAATGAAACAATTCGAAATATCTTCTCTTCGAGTTCAACATCGGGATTTCCTTCAATTAACAATCATTTCGAATCTTTCTCGATTACTCGTCATTGCAGAGAAGCACTGAGGTCCGCGGGAATCGAAGTTTTTTCTCACCTCTATCGCGACCCCTCTCTCGACTGCTTTGAAAATAGTTCAAAGAATCGTTAAAGTTGTCGAGTAACGAGTAGTGCGAGGAAAAAAAATGATGAATTGCCTCCGTGTGATTCTGATTGGTAGCGAACGACAGTTTAACTGGCATTTTCGCCTTGATTTGCCTCTCGCCTTGGCGCGCCCGCGCGCTCACGCGCATTCAATGTTTATTCGCACTAAATGCTGTATCCGCTGGCACGAAATACACTTTTACGAGGGTGTGCACGTGTGTATAAATTGGATAGTGGGACAGGAGAAGGAGAGAAAAAGAGATGGATGAGAGCGCGGAGGCGGTCGAGAGCTAGCTCCCGTCCAGCCAATTAAAAGCCTTCACCGCGTTCCTGGGAATTAATATTGGAAACAAAAACTCCAATTTCAGGCGCGTCACGTATAAAGAAGCTCGGTGTTAGCCGCGGACCTCGTGTTAATTGACCATTGCCCATTACACGCCGGTTTGCCATTGGCCACTGAGTTTTCTCAACAGAGGACCGAGAGATCTCGTCCCTCGTTCCCTCGAGCCGCTCCGCGGCTAGGGACGGAAAATAAATTTCATCTTTTTCGAGTTTTCTTCACGCTTTCTCCACTCTCCCCCTCCTCCTTCACTTTCGCCGATCGATCGACTCACGGAACTTACATTAATCGTCAGATTCTCACGATTTTTATTTCGTCCGCGAGGTATCAAAAGTGGAAGATAAAAAATAAGATTAATCGAGCCGCTCGATCGGGAACGCCGGATACTCACTACGTTTTTATCAACTGTGATCAAAAGTCAGCAAATAACGCGCTGCGCTGCATAAAAAATGAACACCGAGCGAATTTTTATTAAAAACACAGTAAATCATGAAACGATTTGATGATAATTAAGGAGATAACACAGCACTCGTTTCTCCGTGCTGTACGAAAAATTGAATAATTTCGTATTTTCCTTTGCTTAAAATTTTGGTAGTACTGGAACGTCCGAAAATAAGTAAATCTTAGTAGAAAAGAAGATTTACTTATTTTCGGGCGTTGCGACTAAAGAATACAAAAATTTTAGGCATTTCACCAATTTGTCCAGTCCCATTCACCAGTTTTAAACATTTATTCGAACTGCTCTCGGCATCAAAATGACGATGTACTTTGGTGAAATATAATAGACCAGCTACATAACGTAGCAAATATTTCTATGTATTTATCCCAAATATATTCACATATAAAAGTCTCTCCGTGAAGCAGCTCTTCCAGCAAGTCAACGCTGCTCGCCCCTTCCAATATAAAAACTTGTGTGACACGGCTGCTAACGCGTTCGCTGGCGCGCGAGGCCGCCAATGAAATTGTCCAGAATTTCATTACTCTCTGTTTCCGCGTGTCAACCCAATTCGGGTTTGGTTAAAGCCTCAGTCAAGAGAGCTCTTTTCCTTTGCATAATTGTAATCAACGCGATCGACGCTGCACGAAATCGCATGACTTAACGAACCCTTTCAACGTAAACGCGACGGATCCATAAAACTTAGACGGAGTCCGAAACGTCGGCGTCGCTTCACTGCCCGAGCCAGAAAGCCTGAATCATCAAATGACAGTCGATTCCCGTCGAGCGTCCGAGAGCCTTTAGGACCTTCGATCAAAACTAGAATCCCCGGAGGGTTTTTCACCCCAGAATTCTGCTTCCGAGACCCGGACCTCGACCCCGACTTCGGGGACATCCGGTAGACAAAATTTTCATAAGACTACACGCGCCAGACGCTCATCCCGCACATCAGCCGAGCGATAATCCATGCGAAACTATCGAACCGAGAGGCGTATCGGGCGTCTAAAGCCAGATGACGAAACAGACTGAGAGAGAGAGAGAAGGGAGGGTTTAGAGATAAATTCGCGATGAAACGTCACCTCGATCTAATTAAAGAACGAGAAATTTGCATGAGCGACACACATGTGTCTTCGGATCTGTGAACCGCAGCGTCAGAGCCGACTGAAAAAGGGATTCGTCACGAGACCCGAGACAAAAGCTCCGGGAAGATGCTCATTCCCTCGTGGTTGATCTGGGAAACTGGGAGTGCAAGAATCTCGAGAAACTCTTGAAAAAATTGCTCCTCCCAGGAGCGTTATTCACGAGGAATTCAGCGTTTGCGCGCACCCAGCAGATACGCTCGTGAAACCCACGCACGAGGAGTCGAGGTCTGTATCAGGCTTTCCTTTCGGTTATATATCGTTTGGTATAAATTGGATCGACGTGTGCCGCAAATAATTGGATATTATGCAAACACACAGTCGGAAAAGAAGCGGTGGCAGCGGCGAGGAGGAGCGCTCTCGGGTCTTGTGTGTAGAGCCTCGACTGCTCGACAGATGGGCGAGCGAGTGGAGAGAGAAACTGTCCTGCAGCCGTTTTTCATGGGCGTATATAAATTCGCTCGTGTGTTGGCGCGAGAGAGCGCGTGTGTGCGCTCTCGCTATATTCCACAGACACGAGGGACAGTAATTTACATTGGATATTAGAACAGTCGGGGCTCGTTTAGCGTCATAGAATTATAAAGAAGCGAAGAAAAATGACGAATCCCATTCGAGCGTGGATTTTATTATTACGAATACCAAGCTGACGGGGTCAGGCTCATGTTTGATTTCAATTAGTATAGCAAATGAACGTTCCCGGAGAAACTCCCCTCCTGACGCTTCCTCCTACTCCGCCTGCTCCCTACTCCGCGTCTGATATTATTGTTCACCGGGTTTAATCCAGACCGCGAAACGCTTCGTATTGAACGTTTCGAACGAGCTGATTATTATACCGAAAGCTCTGAATCATCGCGATCTCTCCATAGATATTCTCCCGTTCATCCGCCTCTTTAATTAGCTCAATTGTAAATAGAACAAGTTTCCTCTTCACGGTTATACGGTGCTTCGTATCTTCGTACCAGATATACGTCATTTCGATTCTTATTATCGCTCACACACTTTTCTTACGATCACACTCGTTTAACTGCTCCCACTGTCCTCACCTTAATATTTAGTCGTTGATATTTCACATCGCGTACTGCGAGAAAAAAATATTGTTGATGCAATAGCAATCGATGTTATTATGGAAGAGTTTTCTTCATTAAAATGCAATGTTTTTGGAGATAATTAATGTGCAGTTTGATCTTAAACTATTTTATTCGTTTGATCGTGTTTGAGGTAGATCATGCCCGAAGAATCGTATTTTAGGGGTGTCTAAATTGGACCGACTCTTCCTAATTTAAGATATAATCGCTTTAAATTAATGTCAGAGTTATTAATTCGAAATAATAAATACATTTTTTCAACTTATCCTTTAGCGAATGACGCTGGCGAAAATACTATAGATTTTTATGTCAAAAATCGCATTAGAGAGCGCAAAGGGAAAACACAACGGGAAATGGATCAAGAAAAAAGTGTTAAGGAGGGTGGATCACGAAATAAAAATAATCAGAATTTGATCAAATTTGGTGATAACATTCTATGGCATCCAGTATACAAATACAATTTTTTTCAAATTTTTTTACCACACGGTTGTCGAATAGTTGAGCGTTGAATCGAAGTTCTTATGCACGAGATATGTTTGTTTATACACGTGAACTGTAGTGTTCGATTACTCGAGAGCTAGGTGGTAGAAAAATTAAAAAAAATTCATGTTGTCTTATACATTTTTAAAGAATACATTTACCAAATTTTATTAAATTGTCATCATTTTGAAATTCTTAATATTTTAAACATGGTTGAGCATGGCAACATTATATCGTCGCGATCCACCCTCCTTAATGAAAAGACAGAAGGCTGTGACAGGAATGACTGCAGTCAAGAAGAAACGAAATGACGAAATAAGCAAATGTGAGGTTATACGAGTGCTCATTGCCAATTTCGTTCAATCTTTAAGGTAATATATCTTTATTACTAGTAAAACAATGTTCACAAACCTTCATTGCATACTTCATTGGTATTGTGTACGCTTTTTTCATGAACTTCGTAAGAAGCATTTATTCGTAATATGGAAAAATGAACGATTTTTTAGGCACAGTCCCCTGTGTATTTTTCTTCATATTTAAGCACATTTATCTTAATAACCAATAAGACGAACGCTTTAAAATTTGATACGCGTGTCAGTCGACCGCCCATTTAAATTCTGTGTAAATTTAAAGACTTTCTTAAGAAAATCGTTTCGTGCATGAACTACCTTAACCTCGTGATCGTATATTTAATTGGCACTCCGTATGATGCCACATTTCGTTGTTCCAATGACTTTTTTTCCAGTATATCGGGCCCATGGGCATTCGAGATCGTTGCACCACTTCGCTGCTCCTGTATTTATTAATTCGAGATCAGATTTTTCCGAAACGAGGTTCCAGCTTCTGCCTCGATGCTAAAAAATCTCGAGAATTATGAATTTTATTGATTTTAAGCAGCAAGCAAAAGTACTCGGATAACCTTGCTTTCGAGAATTTACTTGCGATACGATCGTAGATCTGGCTCAATTATTTCGTATTTACACGTTGAACGAGATTTCTCGATCCACATTGGTACGCTTGGACGGATACACACTCGAATAATCCTCGTACGTGTAAATTAGTGCATAGAAACATGGCGAATGCGAAGACAGAGGGAGAAGGAGAGGGTTGATTAGCAGGAAGTGGGTATGCTCATACGAGATTTTCGAAGTTAACCATAATGACGAAAATTCGTCTATTATGAGACGGTGTTTCTCTCCGCGGCTGTTTCCCATCTGTCTCTCTATGCAGCCGTCGCGTAATGCATGCTAAGCATGTTGGGTTATTAGTACGAAATCGAATTTCGGGTGGCGTGGATCAAGCGCGTTTAATTACAGCTCGTGATTTGGTTCGCACGCGTGATTCTGTTACGGGAGAGGATAAAAAGTAAAGGTTGATAAAGGAGCGCGCGGAGGCGGGCGTGTTTGGCTGGGCTTTTGTTGAAAATTCGTCGAGTATCTTGAGTCGGATGAAAGGGGGGCTTGAAGAGAAGGAATGAATTCGAGCAGCAACGAGGTCGCATCGGAGCCCGGAAATGGAGCGTTGAATGGCCGAGTGCGAGCGGAGAATAATCGGAGTCGCGAATGCCGCGATCAATGACGCGACCGAATAATATTGGTTTAGAGAACGAAATTGGACGAAATGAGGGCCGGCGGACACATGCGAGCGGTGAATTTCTCGGGACGAATTTCTCTCCGCGCTCACTAAAAGCCCGCATGTGTAAGCCCGAGACATAAGTGGATGCTTCACGAGAGATGTGGGTTCAAAGAAATTCTAATTGAGTGGCTACTCTCGTCACTCCTCGACTGTGCGGCATGCTCCTGACGGAGTCTTTGATTGCCCGTTAGTTTCGCGACGTGTCGGGCCGCATAGGGGCCCCGTTTCTCTCTACACGCTGCCTCGCTGCTCGCTCGAATCAATCGTTTCGCATCAACGATCCAACGGGCTCGCGATTAAAATAAATGCCTGCGCGGATCGTTCTCGCTCTCGTTTAATATGTCGCGACAAAAGCTCCCAGCTGCTCGCGCCTCTTCGATTATAAACGCTATTTTAAGTTTAATTGATGCGGGCTTAATTTATAGGGAATACTCCAAGAAAAATGGGAGGAACGCGACGGAGAAAAGTGCAGCTTCTTTACAGACTTTTTAATGATGATACATTGGCCCGGGGAGCCCGCTGACGCTCAAGGACCTCGTGGCGACGTCACTTATTGTTAAACTCCACGTAGCCGTGGAAAAAAGTATATTCTGGAAGGTCTCGGAACGGAATTATCGAAGGTGTTAACTCAACAACTGCGTTTATCGAATCGCCGTTCATTTAACTTTCTTATTCAACGAGCAACGCGACATTCGTAGAATAAAAATAACGAAAAAACGTATCGAAACGTGAGACAACGGTATTTTTGTTGTAAATAATACTTTCGCGGTAGCTTCCACATGCATCGTCGAACGGCAACGATTCCGGCACGGCAAATAAAAACATTGGATCGATCATTTGGAAAACTACTCGAATCGCCGAGCCTCGCGGCTGCTTTTTATTAACGAAAATAAAGTTTCTCGCGTGTAAGAAAGTGACGCGCATCAGGAGCGCGCGTGGCGCGGTATGGAGCACTGATAGAAAGAAACGCATCAAAGGAAATGGATCGGAGCGACAAAGGCTGTGTGCAAACGTTTGACAGACTCGAACGAGGAGGAAGTGACTATTTTTTCCGATTATTCGCGAACGGGACGCCGTGGAAAGGGAGACGAAGAGGGAGCCGGAGAGGAGAGAGAGAGAGAGAGAGAAAAGGAGGAACTGAGATGGAACTGAGCTGCGAGGAAGAGCCAGAGAGGGGGGGCGAGCCAGAAGAAGGAAAGTGTGGCAAAGAGGACTGGAGAGTTAAGGAACACGAGAAAGCACTTCTGGAGTCGTGACGCGATGCCGTGGCGGCAAAATCAGCGAGAGCATCCAAAGTATATTGGGTCTTCGCACCAGTTTGCGCAACCTCTTAGTCCCCGCGATTTTCCACTGCTCGACAGTACAGCCGCAAAGAAATACAGAGATTATACGTATACAGACATAAATGAATATCCATGTAGGAATCTGTATAGATTGAGCGAGCTTTTCGGCCGCGAGGAGCAGGAAGGAGCGCTCCCGCGGTCCTTTATTCCGTTAGATCAGGCGAGAGAGATAATACATTAATTTTCTATTGTCATCGCGGCCCCGGAGAAGATCGATCGGCTCCGCTCGGATACGTCGCGAGACGAAGCGAGCGTGGAAGAGGGAGAGAGAAAAAATTGTCGAGTTTAGAGACAATGATTGCACTGTTCTGGGCTTATTGGGATCGTGGAAAATCGAAGGTGTCTGCGGGGAGTAAAAAGCCGTTGAAACGCGGCACGGAGCCGGCTAAATGAGAGTCGGAGGGCGCAGGCAGATCGCAGCAGCCCTGGGCAGGCTTCCTGCCTTTTCTTCTTCGTTATTTTGCTAAATTTTTTTGCCCCTCGCCTGCTCCGGCGAAAGCTCCGAAGCGATGCATCATAATCAGACGGTCAACTTACTTAGAGGCGACCGCGAGAGAGTGGGAGCGAGCGCGGAGGGGCGGAGGAGCACAGCGATGCGCGCGCGCGCGCTTAAGTTAATTAGCTAATTAGTAATTTTAATCGGATGACGCATGCGCATCTCGAGGGATACAAGCAAACCCTCTTAGCGTGCGGAAGAGCGGACGCGGAGAGGGAGAGAGCCCCGGAGAACGAGAGCGGCCGGGAGAGCGAGAAGGAGAGAGGGGAAGAGGGACACAGAGTGACTCCGGAGCTCTTTAGTTCGCAGGGATTTGCACACTGTTATATACCCTCGCGCCCCCCCCGAACCGGGTATCATCCCGAAGAAAAAATTCACCGGCTAATTGCGTCTAATTAATTTAGGGAAAAAATTCTTCTCGAGCAGCGCGCCCCCCGGTGCGCCACATTTTTCAACCAAGTCCGCGAGATACTTTTGTTCTGACCTCGCACCCCACGCGCGTACATTCCCACTTGCCGAGTCTCCCGCTTCCTCGAGAGAGCGACTCTGCTGCTATATGAGCCCAAAGTTATCCTGGTCCCGTCTTATTATTTACAGGGACGGGGCCTCGGAGAAATAATGAAGTTTCTTCGGTTACCGAGTCGCCACGGAGTGGACGAAAATCTTATATTTTCTCTTACGAAATCACTGGGGATTTGATCGCTTCGACTATCGCGCGGAACATGACGAAAACTCAAAAGTCACCGATTTCGGTGGCCACGCTCCTCATAAAAAGCTTGACGGAGCGAAAAGCGCGTGAAAAAAGTACGGAAAAACTGCGAGATTGTAACGACGCGTCGCGCACTCGCTCTCGCGCTCTGATAAATGTGATATTCCCCGTTTTATAGGCTTTTGATGAAACAACACAAGGCTCTTCGTCCTCGTTATTTTGGGATTAGCTCCGGCACTCTATGGGTAAGCGATCACGGCCGGTGGCGAGAAGCAAAACCGACGAAAAACTCCCCTTGGGCGATGTATCGTCGATGGATATAAATATACGCGCCGCTCTCTGAGCGAACGACGAGTTGGTACTCTCGTCGATGAAAAAATGCCCGTATAAACGGGCAGGTTCTACACGCTGCTCGCTCCTTCTATGTGGGAGAAAAAGCAGAGAGCGAGGCGAAGAGAGTCGGCGAGAGAGCGACAGAGATGACATAGAAAGTTGGCTGCCATTGAAATATAATTCGTTTACGATATCACAGAGGGTTGCGTGCAGCCAAAGAAAGAGAGAAGGTTAAAACGTTCCATGACGAATTTTGGTTGGGCTGGTTCGCTGCTCGCGCAGGGAGTTTGGCCCACAAAGATTGTTTCTTCATGCGCGCGTAGCACCGATTTATAACTCGATTTGAGTGGATTCTCGAAAAAAATTCGATTTACTACTCTAAATGGAACGAGCGTCTAAACTCGATTAGGCGGTATCGTTGTGCCGCTGGCTGTTTTTAAAGCGAGCATTCAAATTCGTTATTTTTAATGCACCCGAGCTTGGAACGCGAGTTTTTTGAGTTGCCCTGAAAACAACGAGTTGCGAAAACAACTCATTTCTTTCTTCTTTTTTTCTCGTGCGTCCGAACAACGAGTGCGTCTTCCTCGATAGAAGGAAAGAGCTTCGGCTTTAAATCGATGAATCGTATATGCCCAGGCCAGACTCTCGCCGGAAAGCGATCCCCCAGCAACGACGTACTCGCGAGTCAAGCTGATTGACATTTTCGTGGAGAAAACAACGAGCCCCCGTCGCCGGAGCGGAGGCTCGGCCACTTCTGACACGTCGCGGAAGAGACCGCGAGGCGTTAAGGACTTGAAATATAAATTAAGGAGGCAAAAAATGTCGGCGGGGTACCGAGACTTCCGACGAGCGCCGTGTCTTCCGCGCTCCCCTTTCGAAACATCCGCGTTATCGCTCCTCCAAACGATTCACTTTTCTTTCAGAATTTCATGAACGTATTTGTACATTTATACGGGACTTTCCGGGACAGTCGACCCCGCACTAGTGGAAGGAAAAAAGAGTGAAAACTTTTCTATCACGACCGAAACGACCTTCGGCCAGAGCAATAAAGTGTCACGTCCGAGGCTGATTTTTTTTTATTATTTAGCAATCTGGCATCGATTGATCTCGAAACGATTCCACGATAAAACAGAAACGATTCAATCGTCCCAGTTAAGGTAGCTCATGCACGAAAAGATTTTTTTAAGAAAGTTTTGAAATTTACACAGAATTTAATGGGTAGTCGACTGACATGCGTATCAAATTTTAAAGGTTTCGTTTCATTGGTTATTAAGATAAATGTGTTTAAATATAAAGAAAAATACAAAAGGGACTGTGCCTAAAAAATCGTTTATCTTTCCATATTACGAATAATTGCTTCTCACGAAGTTTGTTGTACACAAAAACAATGATAATGAAAAGGTGGGAAAAATTCGAGACGATTGTCTTACTAGTTATAAAGAGATGTTACCTTAAAGATTGAACGAAATTGGTAACGAGCACTCGTATTACCTCAAATTTGTTTATTTAATACTTTTTTCTTGATGCATTTCTCTAATGCGATTTTTCACATAAAAATCTATAGTATTTTCGCCAGAGACGAATGAAATTTGGAGTTCGGTCAGTGATGGATCCCCGATTAGTTCAAATCGTCATTCCCCAAAAGATAAGTTGAAAAAATGTATTTGCAATTTGGAATTAACAATTCCAGCGTTAATTTAAAGTGATTTTATCTTTAATTGGGAAGTAAAAATCGGTTCAATTTAGACACCCATAAAATACGATTCTTCGGGCACGATCTACCTCAAATTCCACACGAAACGTCCGATGCACCAGCCGCGAAAGAGCGTCGAAAAAGTAGCGTCCCCCTATCAATATAATCGTCGAAATAAAATGTTTCGGTTCTCCGTTCTGTCTGCATTCGGATCCGAGTAGGACTAGCATTTAATACAGCATCGGCGTCGCGCTGGTTTTTGTAAGGACGCCAGTTATAATTAATAAGCGAGTGAGCGAGCGAGAGGCGACATTGTTTTTTTATTCGGTTCCTGCTCGTATATTTATCGCAGCTGCTGTCTCGTCACGTATAAAGCAGCGTTGGTAGATAGATGTATGGAGGATCGTTGTCGGAGTGTATCTCAATATGCACACAGGAGCGTGTACCCCTTTAACATCGTCGATAATAACGTCAGAGAGAGAGAGAGAGAGTCAGAGAAGGAGAGAAAGGGGAAAAAGAGCAAGAGAAAGAGAGAGCGAGGTTGCTCTAAGCGCTACTGGGCTTAATTAGAAATTCACTTTTTTAATAAACGCGAAAAAACACGATACGGAACGAGGAGATTGGGCGAGGAAGAAAGGGAGGAAGAGTAGAAAGCGAACAGAACATTATCGCGAGATACGGTCGTTGTGGTTTTATGCGCCCAGCAGAGCCCTCCTGCTTCCTCGATATACATATACTCACCATTCCCTTTTCAAAGTGAACGATCGTAAAAAAAAAGATACTGAATTGACATTACAAAACGGAGCATTGAGGCAGAGATAGAGAGAGAGAGAGAGAGAGAGAGAGAGGGTTTGAGATTGATGGAAAGATGAGACACGCGATCTATATTTATACAATTATTCATTAACACAAAGACACGTATATGCATACACAATTGATAGATATATTAGTGTGGCCATGATGGTGGCTTACGCTGTGGCACAGTGTGTGGGATTCGGCTGAAGAGAATGTGCACGGACTGGTTGTGCCGTTAATGAGGTACGAATTAATTAACCGAGCCTCGTGTAGTACCGAAGTGGAGTAGGGGCCACGGAGCTGGGGATTGAAGAGGGCGAGGGTAAGGGGCCGGCGGGGTGAGGTGGGGGGTTCGCTGTAATTAGGGACCTATAATTGCGTGGAGTCAGCTAGTGCGGTTGTGTGTTCGAGTGGCGCAGCACAGCTCCCCGTTGCTCCCTCTCTTTCCCGGCCCCCCAGCTTTCGCCAAAGTTGCTGCTTCTCCAAGGCGATCTCTTATCCCAGTCGCTCGTCGCTATTTCTCTCTTATTCAGCCTCCGGAACGATCATCCCTTGTTTCCGCAAGCGCGTTCCACCTCCCTCGAAGCTCGAACCGACCAACGATAATATAGGAACCTCCGTGCGACGAGAGTCCCCCGCGTACGTGGAGAGCGAAAAACGATTCTGTGCTCCAAGGAATAGCCTCGATGCTGCGCTCCTGCCGCCCCTCGGGATATCGATTGTCGCGGTTTTACATCGACGCGGATCCAAGAACCTACAGCGTTTCGATGACGACGACCCACCCCCCTTTCGACACTCTCACGATCATTATTCCTCCCCCCGATCTCCCTGGCCGCCCCCGCGTACCAAGACACCCGCGTTACTAATATATCGGGCCGGTTATCGGAGACGATGAGTCGACTAGAAACGAGTCGACTAATGAGAAATTTTCGAGAGATATTTACAGCGCGATACCGAGGGCTTTGTAATCGTTTAATATCCTCGGGTTTTTTCACTTCTCCCTGCTCCTTTCAACGTGCTCTGTACTCGGGAGCGGCACAAGTTTATTTTGCAATGGCCAGGGAGGTCGGTTTGAAACGAATCGAAATTTTCGTGCCGGATCTCTACAACGCGGTGTAATTACACACATTTGTATTTTTCTCGGTACTTTTTTGCTGGAGGGTCCCTTACAGGGGCTTCGGGAATTGAATAAATTTCATTAGACCGACATCAAAAACACTGATGGGAGGCGATACATGCGCACGAAAATGGGCTGCGCCCTTGCGCTCCCGGCGAATCGAGAGAACACGAGCTCCTCCGCGAGACTAATACTCGACTATTTCGAATTGATTAATTCCAGCGGTTCGTAGAGAACGGGAGCGAGAGGGAGGGCGGAACACAGGAACACGGGGAACGAGAGAATGGGAGGGCCGAACAGCCGGGGAAGGGTTAGTCGCGGCAAGGTGAATGAGAGACCACAGGGGCTAATTTCGATCTGCTCTCACGAACACAGCTCTTCGTTTAGTAACGAAGCCCTATTCGATCGAACTCCAAATCCTTCCTGTATGTTCGACCCTTTGACTCCGTCGATGGAATATCCTCCCTCTTGCTCCCTCTCGCTTATCCATCCTCCCATTACTCTTCCTCCGACGTCCTCAATCCTCCAACGAAACTTTTATTTCGCTATTGCCCGACGCGCGCGGATGCCATTTCCGATGAGTGACTATTGAAAATCCTTTACACGAGGGAGGTGTCGACGAAACGGAATTTTCCGCACTCTCCTGATGCGGGGCCCTCGAGACTGGAGCTTCGACTTTTCAGATTTTTTCTTTCGTGAATCAAACGACTTTGATCGTGCTAATTCTAATGAGTTTTTTGTTACTCGAGCCTTAAAATGTCGCTCCGCGAGCGCAGCCACAGCTTCTGTTTGGTCCAGGGATAGCAGACTCATCGGTAAGAACTTGTTTTATATTCAAGTTACATCGTTCAATTTTATCCGCTCAAAAATTTGAACACGTTTTTCTGGAAACCATGTTTTTTCACCTGTCCAAATTTGTCCAATCGACTTTGTTTTTTTTTTTTTTTTTATTAAAAATTTACTGCAAAATTTTTGTGTAAAATTCGAATTTGTTTTTTTAAATGACTGCCAGTTTTCTTCTAATCAAAATTTTCAAATTCCCTGCGATGCTGAGATAGCTATGCTATTATAATTCAACAATCTTTTTGAATTTTCTATTTCAAATGCTCCCTGTGGCACGTGCGCTGTCAACCGCGTCGGCGAGTCTTTTTTTGAGGCGCCATTTTGCGAGCGCTCCTCTGCTCAATAAAGTGTACTAAAAATTAAAAAATTTCCTTGCGTACTTCATTACTTCAATAATTAATATAAAAAATTTCAAATAATTTGGTCGAGTCGTTTTTTCAAAAAAAAAATCCTCATTTTCTGTCACACCGATATTCCTCCTTAATAGAACAGTAAAAATAATGCGCGATTGACCGAATCGTCGTTGAAAGTCCTGTACAAATTGACACGTAAAATAGTACATGGACAGGCGAACAGATTGAACCGCGTGACTTCTCAATTTGGCTTTGGTACTTTGACGGGCCGCCACGGGAGTCGGAGCGAGAGGCGGGAAGGAGAGAGAAATAAATGAAAAAATTGCCACCCGCAGGAAATGTCACGGAGTATCAACGAAATGTACGAATTGGATTCAATATAGGCGCGCGCGTGCAGAAGTATAGTTGTATATTTATTCATGCGGAAGTTTCTGTGTTTTCCACAGTGATAAAGAGCGCTGGAGAGAGAAAGGAAGAGAGAGGGGGCCGTGAAGAGCTACCACATGGAAGCATTCGCGAATCGCAGTTGCAGAGATGAGAAGTGAAATGACGGACGGGCGTGCTTAATGCGAATCACATCCGGTAGAACGGGCGCATTCACGAGACACGCCAATTACATCGTCGCGCGTAGCTGACGCACACGTTTTGTATACGATGTCTGGCGCTCGGGGTTCTCTCTCAAACGCAGATTCGATTCTGACACACGAAAAGGCGTAATTCGGCCGATAATACGCGCGAAATGGTGTAGCCGCGGACGGTTTATTTTCTAGGCTCGAAACGCACGCACGCGTGCGGCGGAGAAGCGCCGTAACCGAAAGGAAAAAGCATCTCGGGGCTCCCCCATCCGGAAAGGATTCGATTTTCGTCATTTTTATCATTCGCTGCTTCCGTAATCGAATCACCGCGCGGCGTGGCTGTGACACACGCGGGACAGGAAACCGGGCATTTGGTGACTCGAGCCGGTCCCCCGTTGCGGTTAATTCTCACTTCCACGAAGAAAAGTCGACGCAGCCGATGAGGAATCGATCGACGAATCAATTCTTTCGTCCGATCAAATCGGAGCGAGAAAACTCCGAGGAAAAACGATTTTTGACACGTTTTTCTCGAGAGCCGACACTCTCGAGATGACTCTCCTGCCCTGGGACGATTCCGCGAATGCGGCCGATCCGCTCACCGCTCAAAGGACAACCGAAAGGCATGGGGAGCCGCCACGAAAGCGGTCAGACACGCGTCGAGGTTCGCTATCTCGGCGACTGCACGCACTCCGCCCAGACAAATGTGTTTTTCGTTAAATGCATCTAGATGAAATCGAGGAGATAAGGCAAAGGGAGAGAGAGAGAGAGCGGTGCGGTGGTGGCGACGCCGATGGATCATGCGTGTGCATGCATCGAGGGTGGATTATGGGGAAGCATTGTGAGCGAGTTCTCGATCGATCGAGCACAAGAGCAGAGAAGAGAATCAAAAGCGATGCTCATTTATTAGGATTTCACGCCCGTGCTCGAGCTTTTTCTCTCCTCCCTCGTTTTACGGGGATTATAATCCGTGTGCAGTCACTATTCGGCGCTTATCCCGTGTCCGAGACTCCGCTCTGGTTCGACTTCGTGAGAACTATTTTTAACGCGATTTATTGCCTCGAGCATGTGGATTTAAGGGGGTACACTGTCAATTCGATATTCCGAATGTGAGGCTGCCTCTCGTGTCTTTGGATTTTTGTTGTTTCATTATTCGATTTGCTCAGGGACGGAGCGGCGTTTCGTTTGCCGATTCATT
Organism: Venturia canescens; assembly: GCF_019457755.1. NCBI lineage: Eukaryota > Metazoa > Arthropoda > Insecta > Hymenoptera > Ichneumonidae > Venturia > Venturia canescens. The sequence continues at coordinate 16,078,710 of NC_057430.1, forward strand.
ATTTGACGTTTCTGGTGTAAAAAATGCTCGAGACCGTTGCTGACAGCCACGTCATGAAAATGCTCTTCCATTTGAGCACGTAGTTGAAAATCGAGCCCGAAAACAGCGCGTCTTCCTCCATCCGCGTTGGCGTCTGACGACAAAAAGGATCGTTTCAGCTTTTTTTATACTTTAGTTACTCCGTTTAGAGACGGAAACGGTACTCACCTCGTTCTCATCCGTATTTACCAATTCGGTCAAACTGTCTCGGATATTTTCCAAGCTCAGAGGACCAAACTGGCCTCGAACGCTTCGCAGAGGCACGAGGTCCTCGCTCTGCTTGGTTAGACTCATTATCAGAGGCCTCATGTCAGCCGAAGTCGTCGGAGTTGATATTGTCCCGGTGAGAATCATCTTCGATCGAACTCCTGGCCGATCGGAACTCGAAATCGATCGATTTTCAGATTTAATCTAAACGATAATTTCTCCGGATTCGTTGCCACCGAAACTATTAAATTTTGATCGAAATATATGACATTTTAGATACGGACGACGAAAAAAAGAAATTCGACGACGACATTCGTCGTTTGTTTCTGTTTCCTGTTCAGTAATTTTCTTTTTTCTTGAATTCGAAATAATACTGGGAACGAAGACTCACGAACGAAATTCAATCGCTTCGTTTCAGCTTTTTTTCATGATTCCTTCCGTAAGACTCGAAATCCAAACGAGAAACATTTCGTAAAGAGATTTCTCCCCAATCAATTTATTTGAGAATTTTTTTTTCTCGAATTTTTAAATGACTAAAGTAAATTGTTTTCTACTGAATTAAATCATGAGTGATAATCGTAATTAATTGATAATTTCATTCTTAAAGTTTCATTCTCAAATTCGATTCGAAAGTAACTTTTGAATTTGCTGTCACTAAAATGTTCAATTTTTAATTATTTTTTTCTTGGTGTTAGATCCCGTCTGAATTTTTTTTTACAGTCAATTAATGAATATTTTTCTATATACCGTGTAAAAAAATCAGTTTTTTCTGCAGATTCTGATATACTTATTGGAGATCTCATAAATAAAGAAACTATTTTTTTTCTCCAACAGGGCGTTACAGCAAAAGAAATAAGTGAATTTGTGAGTATTCATCGGGAAACATAACATTCGAAGCCGGAACGGAATGATAAGATTGTTAATGATTAATTTGTTTTTCAATTTTCAGTGGGATACCATAAAAGATATAAAAATTGATGTAAGTAGTATTTTCTAACTCAGCTTTTATGGAAGAATCTTCAAAGCGTTGAATAACGATTACTTATTACAATGAGGAACATAAAATTTGATAAGTTTTTCTTCCATTTACAGGCCAGGGCAACGGCCACGTACCGGCAGGGCTATATTTGAACGACAGATTTTTTGGCGAACGAACTTAGAGAACAAATGAATAGAAAAACGCTTTTTTTTGGAGGTCTGGCAAATTTGAAAATTTTTTGTAATGGATCACTTCGACTATAGTAAATGCGATAATAGTAATGACGAGAATAAATACTTTTATCTTCGAATACTCGAAAATTTAAAGAAACCTTCAGTGAATCTTGCTGCATTCTAACTTATTGGTGCTCTCGTTTTCTGGATCAATCGCTGTTGTCCCAGAAATTTGGTCCATCGAGGAAAGAATCTTTGTTAATTTTCGAAGAGATTTTTGAGCGAAGCAACTAAAAGTTTTGGATTTATATCAATCGTATGAGGTAGAATCTGATAAAAGTTGTGTTTTTTCACTGAAAAATCGGAGGCTGTAAAAAATGAGCGAAATTAATTGGAATAAAATGCCTAAAAATACTGAAAATATATTTATTTAAATATTTATTTAACAAAAATAAGGAATATAACTGTACATATGCGTATACAGAAAAGCTCGTCGAGCGTCGAGCTCGTTGGCTGCTCCGGGTCGACAATCCTTCACGGTTAAGGCTTCTAATCGTATTCATTAAAGTGCTCTCAATGCTTTTACACGGTTCTCTTGCCGCGTATATATAGGAGGCCGTTAGCTGACTCGTTCTATCATCTACTCAACGAGTTTTCGTCTCGTTTTCTCTCGTCGTTGCGTCGCGAGGGAGGGCTTTCTTGGTGGTTTTCTGAGGCGCCGTATAGCCCATCCCCTAGTCGTCGGGGTGGTGGAGGAGGTCGGGATCGCTCGCGGGGAAGCGAGAAAGAGAAAAGAGAGAAGCGAAGCCGCGAGAGAGCTTTTAAGTTCGCAACAATGCGCGGATTTATAAACCCCCAGGGGCATTGTTACCGGGCGACGGGGGAGGAGGGCGGCCCGGAGAAAAGGAAAGGCGAGTGATTGAGGTTCTCCGCGGCGATTCGACACTTGCCGAATACCAAAGCATTGCTTGGCCTATTGTCGAACCCTTTATCTTGGAAATTTCCTCGTTTTCATCAGCACTCCGCTCTTTCTTATGGCCTGTTCCTCACATGGCTCGTGTTAAATGATTCTTTCTCTAGCCCCCCCCCCCCCCCTCCGCCTCTCACCACTCCCGGGCTTTCCCTTGGACCATTTTATTGATGAAACGTCCAGCAGCAAATGCGAAAGGAGCGCCGATAACGAGGCTCCTTTCCCATTGTGTGTCCGTCTCGAAATCGCGCCCTCCCCGCAGCTCAGCGACAGAGAAATTGAGAATTCTCAGACAATCGGGTTTCGATAACGTTCTAAAACGCGGGAGGGGGTGCGCGGTGGCTCGAAAGCGTAGATAAACCTGAAGCTGACCGAGTGAGAATGACGCTCCGGCTTTGATTTATCCAGCGGATCAATGACGTGCTGGACTTCATTCTTAACGAGCTCGATGTAAAGTTTCCGAAATCACTGGAAACCCACCCCAAAACCGTCACTCTGTGACGGATCGACAAAGCAACGCGGAGACCGAACGAGGGATCAACGGAATTCAGGTTTACATATTTCGCACGCGTTCAACCCGCAGAGAGAACGCACCTCGAAACTCTCGACGTAACGAACGCGCGCGCCGCCAAACGTATCCTTTGACGCGTTTAAATTAAATTAATGCCGCGGCCCGGGATACGCACGAATCGTCGATCCGCGGACGCTCCTCCCTTCCAAGTGCACACGCATCGGTGATAAATATCGCAGGCTCCCGAGGACAATGCCGATGACACGACCGCTGCATATAACGGACAATAACACTCCCTGGGACCCCCTTCAACCGTAAAGTATCACGGTGCTATTGACTTTCCCATGACGTTGGATTTCTTCAATCAGATTAACGACCCTCTTTGCGCCAAATACTCGCTTCGACTCGTTCGGCCAAAAACTTTCGGACACCCAAAAGTCTAAATCCCTTAGACGCGTTTAAAATTTCGACTCGCCATCAAAAGACGATTTTCATACCGGTTTTACATAATTAGGGGAAAGTGGGGTCAGTGCGCGATATCTTTGTATTCCGAAGCCCCGACTTTTAGGCACTCGAACTCGGGCGATAGCCCTATCGATGTTTACTCACATTGTTCGAGGCGTGAAGCGATTTATTTTCTTCGAGTCAATACCGATCATAAAATTTCGTACATTATTTTCATCTCACTTTTGCCTATACAATAAATCGATGAAACTGCGGGATAAACGGTTTCAGTGTTATTTAAAAAATTATTTTAATATCCTCATTCCATGAAAGAGTCGTTAAAGCAAACTTGGGCTGACCCTACTGTTTTTAAATTATTCATTAATTTGTGAAATCTCGCAGTCTCTTTGGGGGAGTTCCGGACGCTCTGCTCTTACCCCGCATCGATAGATTTTTTCGAAATTCAGTAACGTCGTAAATATACATATGAAAGAAAACCCCAACGTATGACATTGAGTGGATAAATGTAGCAGTGAACGATGTGAAAGCAAAAAGTGATATTTGTTTTGAAAAATATGAAAATTCACGATCCGAAGGTTGGATTACGTGAATCGAGTGTGAAATGTGGGCTCGCAGAGTTGCACAAGCGCAAGTACGGGTCGAAAATATGTTTGCGACACGTGTAGCAATTTCTAGTGCAATCTAGATTCAGTCCCAGGCCGTCCGGAGTTACCCCGGAGGTTCTGGCTAGATCCGAATTTTTCCGAGTCTTGTTTTTTGTTAAATACCTAGCAATTATTTCGTCCATTTATTAAAATTTACATCGGAAATCGTAAACAAGATATCAGGGAATAAAATAGATCGGAAATTTATTTTACAATTTCATCATGTGCGCGGGGTCATTAACAAATTTCCCTTAGGCGACCGGAATTCAATTTCCCCTGCGCGAACTTCTTCCGGTCTTTCATCGCGAGCGAAGAAGGTACGCTTCGTCCGACAAAGGTTGAAAGTGGGGAGGATCGGCAACGTTGACGATTTTCCACAAATGCATTTGCGATGACGCGGGGGGGACAGTCAGTGGACACGCATTTAGAGGATTTGTGTGTCGAGCCACGTGGCGTTTGCGCGTACGCAGGAGCGAGTAGTAACGAGAGATCGACAGAGGCGAGAGAGGCTCTGGAAATGGCCGAGTTCCCCACGGGAAAAGCCCGCTCGTGTTCCCTCCTCGGCGCGTTCTTGCTGCTTCGTCCCGTCAGTTTCTGCTGGTGCTGATGCTGTGTAGAAGCCTCGGTACAGCGGCGCGGTGTCACTGCATTCTCAGCAACACCCTCTCGACGATAGTCTTGCTGTAGGTGCACGTAGCGCGCGAGGGGTTCGCGAGGATGGCGTGCGCGACTCGCACAGGGAGAAACAGATGTGAGCAGATTCGCCCGTCGCTCGCGCGGGCGGCGCCAGTGCGAGCGAGCAATGTGCCATTCATCTAATCCGTAATTATGCTGCTGGCAACACACACGCGCGCACACAGTCTCGACTCGCTCTGTCCCCGCTCGCTCCCGGGCTAATTACCCCACGTTTTCCTCGGCATGTAGAGCGGTATATGTGCAACGGTAAAATGAAAGCTTATGTACGAGAATATGCCCTGGAGTAGGTACAACAGTGCTCACAATGTAAACGCTTGAAGCCTCTATTTTCATACGTTTATCATGAACAATCGTGGCGGCGCAACTCTTGCAGGTTTGTCTAAGCCGATTAATTTAATTGGCACGATAATGATTGATAAGCCAGAAATTGGCTGGGCGAGAACGCACACGATGAATAGGATTTCGACGAGTTTGTTAATCAAGAACGAGAGCGTTATCGAGCCCGTAAACGAATAATCGAATGAAACGTTTCCCGAGGTGGAGGAACCGTGTCGGGTTGAGAATCGGCTCGGCGCGACGAGCCAGGATGACGCGGCCCCTCGCCGCTTTATTTTCCGTCCGAATAGTCGCGAAAGTCACCGCATTTAATCCGGAATTTTTTGACTTTTATTTGTTCCGAGTACGTACAGAGATGAGAGAGGAGAAAAAAGTTGGCTCGTTCTTAAGAGAAGTGCGTCGTCGCTCCGGAAGGCGCGTGGAGCACCAGCGGCAGAGAAATCAATCGGAGCAATGGGCTCTCTCGTTAATCCAAAAGGTTTGCTTTTCGGATGCTCGGCTCGCTCTTACATCACGTAACTGGGATATCGGTCGGAGCCGGAGAGGGAAAGAGGTTCGAGGGAACTGGCGAACTGGGCATTCGAGTCCCTAAACCACTCTTCCGTACAGCAGAGCACTTCAGCTCGAGGCACAGCACGAGCACGTGTGTGTGTACACGCTCTATAATGTACATCTCTGTATGGGTACACACTATATCGATGTATTACTGCCGCCAAGCTCTCGGGGCTTCTGGGCGCGGGCGGCGAGTGACTGAGTGGTTATTTAGGTAAGAGCCACCCCCGCGCGGGCTGGCAGGGACTCGGGCGGAGTAGGAGCGAGTTGCACCGCACCATCTACCCAGAGAGTTAGCCTTCCAATCCCTCCCGTTAAGTAATGGCACCACAACATATTGTGCAAAGAACTCTGCCTCTCTCTCTCTCTCTCTCTCTCTCTCTCTCTCTCTCTCTCTCTCTCTATGCTTTTCCACGTTTCTCCCACACTCGATTATTTACACGGACGTATATTATAGAGCTCGGGGGCATCAGCATTGCAGCTGATGGCGAGCACATCTCCCAAAGTATCCGGCGAGAGTAGCTCTCCCACTTTTTAGCCAATGTCCACAGCGATATTTTTCATTGGCCACACAGACGCGAAGCGCTGCGGGATTAACTCGTGGCTACGATTCATCATGAATAATATAAAGCAATGGATTCAGTTTGTAATCTTTTAAAAGCACCTAGCCAACGTGCGTGAACGAGAGCGAATGAAAAAATGGCATTTCGTTACTTTTATTCGGTAGCGTGTGTCCAACGTGGGTGCTCCCACTCCCTCTGCACCCGGACGAGCGCGCTTCCGAACTTTGCCTGTTTTCCATGAATTCTAATGGGCTTTTTAGCGACTAATGTACTAAAAAAAGCACAATAACCTGCCGCCGACGGAGCCCGACGTTTAAGTGCACTTTCGAAACATTTTCAAAAGCCTCCTCCTCTCCCACGTTATGAAATATTAAACGGTTGTTATTCTTGGTTAATTCGAACACTCTCGCGCGCACTCCCCGCTTTTATATTTTCCGTGCTAACGAAACTTTGGCCGATGACGTAACGACGTTTCCGCTCGGACATGAAGCTCCATTCGGTACTTGAATCACCTCGAAATAATCCGAGCTTTTTTATTCGTTGTTTCATAATGAAATATCCAATCAACATAAATCAACGAAAGCGTTGTGCCCCCGCATTGGGCGTGTTTTCCAAAATGTTGTACAACATTTCGCAGCCTCCGTTTTACGCAACACACCGGGACTTTCCACGTGGCTGCTCTCCCGCACTTTCCATAGAGAATATGTTACAGCGGGCCCGCACACGCGCACGGAACGAGCTGACGGTGAGGTATTCACTGTCCGAAAAGCAAATTCGTCGTGTAATGGCGCGGACAGGCTGTTGCGACACGCTTATCTTCAACGACCATAGAAAATACCACACAGAATACATTACATTATGCGTCGTTTAGATGATTGGCCGAGATATTGCGCGGCCGTACTGCGGCGCGTTTCTATTCTCTCTCCGGTTTTCCATCCCTCTCGCGCGGATCGCATTCTCGTGATAAGCCCAAACGCTTTTCTCGTCTTTCACCGAAGCAGCGGCCGCCCAACGTGTGGGACGCGTAAGCCACATTTTTATCCTTCGCTCACGTAAGTTCGTCCTCGTTCGAGATGATCGAAGACAGAGACCGGATAGATCCCAAGAAAATGAACTTCGTCATGGTGTAGAAGGATGAAAAATGTAGCAGGAAAACCTGATTTTTGTTGATTTTTTTTATCGATCGCGGGAACGAAGACCGCGGTGCAATTGGGTTATGAATCGATAGGAATTTCGCACGAGACGAGGGGAATCGTGATGGGGAGTTTGATGCACGAATAACGAAGTCGAGGGTATCGCGAGCGTTGAGCAATTTGGAGGGAAGCCTGGTGGTGGGCCCCGGACATTCTGCGAGCCGGATTTCGCGTCAATTTCGAGATTCGATGGGAAGGAGGGTGGTCATTAACGGACCAAAGGAATGGCGCAAATCTCGATGGTTGTTTGGCTCCGGTGAGCTTTGGGCTTTGGCAAACGTACAGAAACGTACGCGCGCATCTCCGGATCCACACGTGAAAGAGTCCGGGTATACCGATCCGTGTGCGATATCCAGGCAAAATACACGGGCTCGGTATTATAGTGTGCGCGGAGAGCAGGATGAGCGGAAGCAGTGACAGATCTAAAGAGCGAGAGGATTGCAAACGGCGGGGGTTGTTCGCAGGAGCGAGGGGCTGGAATTACAGGCAACGATGACGTGGCTCTCCGCTGCAAGTGCGAGAGCCTCGGACCCAGCGGTTCGAGCCGGAGCGCGAGAGAGACACCGGGAACAAGAGGGAGCCGGAGGAAGCGAGAGAAATTGAGGGAGGGAGCGAGAGAGGGAGCGTCAGGCGAGGCACGTAATGGCGTGTCGGAGTTAACCGGTTGATAACCATCAGTTATAATTAACTCAGGCCAAGCAGCGAACAAGCCAACCCTGGTATAACTACCACCCTCCTGGAGCCTTCCACCAACGCGTCCCGTACTGTATTAACCAAGCCAACGGATTCCTCTCGCTCCCCGCCTGCTCGAGTTTCCCTCGCAGCTCCCTCGGATCGTTCCTCGGTGCGCTATAGCTCTTCTCTCTATCGCGTTCGTACATCTGCATACACATAGAAATGAGAATCTACCCATACACGTTATTATCTCCATGCGCGTATAGATTTATGTGCGCGCATTGACTTTTCAATGGGAAGCGTGCGAATGCGATTTCTCTGCTCGCCGCTTTCTCGAATCTTCATCCACCAGTCTCGCTATTCTCATTCTTATCATCGACCTTATGTCTTCTGAAGGGAATTATTTCTTACTGCGCTCCACGCCCCCTGCCCCGAGTCCTCCCATCGCCAACTGTTACGCCGCACCGTTCAACGTCATTTGCTTACTATACCGCAGACGTTACAAGAAGCCTAATGAACAATTCGCTGCCAACGAACCACCGCTGACACCCACTGCCCTTCTCTTTTTGTCCACCGATCCTCACGAGGCTGTTTACTCTCCTAACGGAATTTCAGCCTCCCGAGAAATCCAATGATTTCTCGCTTTATTCATCCGGCCAAAAAGCCGGTGCCTCATCCCCTTCCCCATTTACGTTTTTATGAGCCCCGAAAACGCTTCATTGGCCAAAGCGTACGACTGCATTTGGAGAACGTTCCCTAGTGATACTGCGCCGCGAGGAACAAAAGGAAGGAGTTCTCGCATGAAAAGCTCTCGTTCCTGGACGTCTGCCCTGAAATCTTCCGGTGGGCAAAAGGTTATGGGAATTTTGGCCTTTATCCGTGAATTATACCTCGAATACTTAACGCTCGCAAACATTAGTCCTGCGATTATTGTAATAAGCCCCTCCAAGCCACACACACACACACACACACACACGAGGAAGCTCCGCTGCGATCTTCTCTTGCCTACGAAATATGTGCGCACATGTATATTATCGCGAGGATCTGAGAACACAGACGCAGGGACTTTCTCGACGTGTCTCCCGCAGTCCTACGGCTAATCCCTATTGTCGTGTGACACGCCGGAGCTCCGTAATGGATCGGCGTCAATCCCCTTTCCTCGCAATTCCTATCCACCCCTAACACAAGCATATGCGCTCGTGTTCTCGAGCTCCAGTGGGATGTGAGGCGCAAACATGCACGCAATAGCTGCTTTATAGGAGAAAACGTAGCGCGGCGTGTGGCTGAGCGAGCAAGAGAGACATCGCAACAACACAGCGGCGAGGCGATGGTGCCAGCCGCATGGAAACCACCCTGAGAGGGTTGTGCAACGTTAAGCCACCCTCGAACGTTGAGAGATTGAGAGAGAAGCCGTGCACGTACGAGGCGTTCGCACACGTCGGTGCACGAGCGGCCTATTTGCCTCCTCAAATCTCTCGGCTAAGTAAGCTTCAACGATATAATCGTGACTTTATCGGTGCATAGATTTTTGACGTTGGTTCCCCTTGTTACTAGTCCTGGGATTATTCGCAGGTTTCTCTGGGGCCGATCGATTCCCTGCGCGAGATTCTGATTTATGAACGATTTACGCTCGTTTTCAAATTGGATACGATTCGATAAAAAATTGTCTTCTTTACAAATCCCGGAGAGCTAATCGGCGTTTAGGTTTTTAGGCCTTTCGCCGGACCCTCACCGAACGAACGAACGATGCATTTTTGCATTATTTTTTAAATCCTGTACCTCCGAAACGTGTTTGCCAACGCTCCCCCGTCGCGGCGTTTCATCAAATTTAGTCGCACGGGCCAATCGCTTTGAGCGTTCTTGACATTGGACGATTATTGAATATCGGTACGAACGTGGTTCGTGTAATAATCGATGGAAGAGCTTTTCCTCCATCACGATTCTGTTTGCCTTTCTGTCCAATGAGAAACAGAAGAATGAGAGAAAAAGTTGGGAGCGTAGTCTCCAGAGAGAGAGAAAAAGGCATTGAATCAAGAGGCTCGTCCGAGCAAACGAGAACGACGACGAGCCACTTAAGCTATCATTGGCAAAGGGCCACTCTTCGGCTCCAGCCTGTACTTTATCATTCCGTTATAATCCATCCATCGAAAATACACACTTATTAAGCACAGCAGGAAGAATAAAAGGAAGCGTGCGTTCGTATTGGGATGAGCGCTGGATCCGAGGCTGGGAAGCTACCGAGGCTGAGGCACCAGGAAGAAAGTATTTTCTCAAAATTCAACCTCCCATTCCTCATTTAAATGATCCTCCAAACCATTATCTCCGCGAGTAGGAAAGACAGAAAAAAGGATCTTTATATCTCGACTCGGAAGGTCCCGTACAGACGCAAAAGAAAAAAAATAAAAGGGGGTCAATCCCAATCACTTTTCTACCGAACGATTTTATTCCTCGAGCTCACGTAATAGAACTCCCCCTGCTCCGGCCAGCAATCTACTAATTCTCGCGTAATACATATACACAGGGAAAAGAGAACAAATGTTTTCGTTCGGTATTTGTACGACGTGGAAGAACGAGCGATGGAAGAGAGGCGAGGGTGTATAAAAGGTGAGAGAAAGAATGGAGGAGGGTAAGTAAGCAATAGTACAAGCATGTGAAAGACGGAGAGAAGGAGACAAGAAGGAGAAGAAGAAGAAGAAGGAGCGAGCGAGCGAGCGAGCGAGATGAGAAAAAGGGAAGAACACACAGAAAGCTTCGGGGATCCGTGTGCCAGCGCAATCATCGCTAAGTCTTTTAATTTCCTATATTGGGGGAGAGAAAGAGAGTGCGAAAAGGAGGACCGGGGCAAGTGGGGATCGGGTCGTCGGGGGCGACGCGGTGGTACAGTGGAAGCTAGAACGAGGTGAAGCGGCGCGCCGCGGTCGAAGCACCGCGTAGAAAGAGCGAGGGAGAGAATAAAGGCGAAGGGAGGAAAGGCTCGCGGGGAGGGGGGTGCGCGAGAGTTGCACGGGGTGGTAATTGGCTGTCAGGGCTTCCCAGTCCTACACAAGCAACCCCCTTCCCTCGGTACCGAGCGACCAGCAACCCCGAGAGATTGGTATCGCTTATAATTAACTTCTCCGTGCCACGAAGCCACCGTTTCCATCGTCTCGCAGCACAGAGCGCCCCCACACCGCCGGTGTGCACGGTGTCGACGCTTGTGCGAGACAGAGATGGAGAAGGAGCGCGAGCGCAGAGAGATCGAGTTAGAATGATACTAATATACGATAGAGAGTGAGCACGGTGCTATATTATGCTGAGCGAGAGACTGGCGTGTGTATATCCGCGAACGAAACGCCGCAGGGAGACGAATGAATGCGCGCCCTCCTCGCGCTTTCCTCTGCGCCCTCCCTCCCACCGATCGCCTGGGAAATCCGCGAACCGATCGCAACACTATGCGCTTCGTATGCCTCTTTCGAAACTCTCCACCAACACCCTCTAACCTTCTTCATTTCCATTCCTACTTTATTAAGCCCCGCGCCGCTTTCTCTGTGCATTGTTAATTGGGACGTGAGAATGATTTGCTCCGGTAAACCCTGCTGCATATCGCGCCCGAACGCGAAATCTTACAGATTATACTTTATCGGGATCAATGAATTATGGCGAGGTACTGCACTCGGCGTATTAATAAGCGGGGGCTTTCGTCACCGATCGAATTAATTTAGTTTTATCGTCGTTCGCACCTTTGTCGCGGGATTATTGCTTCGAGAATTTGTTTAAATCTTCGAATCGTGCCGCAAATTAATGTCGAGCCCCGCCGTTTGCAGAAGGCCTTAAAACCGCCTTGTTTTCATTCCAGTCTGACCTTCTTAATAAATAAATAATAAAATATTTTGAAGAGCGTGAGAGAACGCGCGGAAACAACTGATCCGCAAAACGGTCGTGTAAATAGGGAAAATCGTGCGGATCGCGAAAGAAAATGAGGCAGAGAGCGAGATATGATTATGCTCTCGTCGTCGGCGCGTCTTGAGAGAAGAGAAAGCGAGAAGCTGCGACAGCTTCGCGAGAAGAAGCTCTTCGAGTGTAAAGGATACGCGGGGGCAGCGTCCTCGCTCTCTCGCTCCCTTTTTTCCTGGGTCCCGTAGATGGTGTCTGTCGAACGGAGGGGAAAAAGCAAGAGGCTACTGTCTATATATGTAGGGGAAAAAAGAGCGAAGAAAGCTCGAGTGGAGTCGCGAGCTTTACAGGAAAACATTGGAACGAGAAGTGCGATATTGTATGTTTATATACATTTTCATGTGTACATAGTTATATAGAGGACCAAGGATAAGACGAAGACACTGAACTGTGGAGGGAGAGACTCTCTAAAGTCTAAGTAACATCCATTTCCCAGCTCCTTCTTCACCCGCCACGTCCTTTTCTACCATCCAGAAAGACTCTCGCACTCCTTTTACTTTGCTTTACCTTTACGATCGTACAGGACATTTCAAAGGCGGGGTAAACGAGTGCGGGGAGTAGTCGAATCGCTGAGGTTGGTGGGATCGGAATTTTCGCTGATGGAGTCTGAGCAAAGTCACTTTTTTGCTTCGGCGTTCAGGGGTTTTGAAAATCTTTGAATTCTCTGTTTCCTATCTTCATTGGGGGGAATCGATTCTAATCGGGCTTTGGAGGCTGAGACTCGAGATAGAGTTTAGGTGGATCGAGGGAGAACAAAGTGATCGGAGGCAGCGAGCAGGAGCTCAGGCGTTTCGTCGTTCCGCGCGACTTTTGGGTCGCTCTGTAGCCAACTTTACTTAGCGTACACACTATTCTGGCCGGTGATCTCTGTGTCTACTTTTCATTCGCAACTTCGCTTCTCTTCACGTTTCGGTCGCCCGCACACTTTGGAGGAGCAGTGATTCTCACTCTGTATCGACGTGGATTTATACTCGCGTTTAAAAATAAAAATGTATTCGCCCCGTTGGCTTTCGTGGGTCTTTTTATAGCGTCGTATCTGTGGGACAAAGCCCCGGGATCGAGGAAGCCTGCGAGTGCGAACACAGGCGATTTCGCGGGCGTCTTTGCACCGATAAAAATGTAAAAATTTGTAAAATTCCGCTGTTGTGGTAACTGCGTGAAAGCGCGAAGGACATCGAGCCGAAGGAAGACGCCGAAAAACGTCTGAAGGGCGTCGGCGACTAAATTTTCAATATCAACTCGTCAAAGGCTCGATTCCGCACCGTTTTACAGAGAATCAGTAAATCCTTAACGAGATATTTAACAAGCCAGCAAGCGGCAGACTTTGGAGCGCGCGTGTATGCGCGAGCACACACATATTTATAAATACATAGATTGAACGTGGCCTCGCGCAGAAAGAGCTATAATTGAGAGGAGCAAGGAGGCGAGGGTGGTCCTGAGACTAAGGGATGAGGCTCGGGGAAGAAGAGAATTGCGCGACTCGTGGAAGCTTCTCGGCTCGGCCTCGTCGTCTTGCCGCTCGCCGTCGTCGGCGTCGTTCTCTGCCAAGTCCCTTCGCCGCCCTCCGCCCTTTGCCAACAGGTCCCCACGAGGAATATCAGTGGCCCTCGCCCGCGGTAACTAGTTTCCGAGCAGGTCACCCCAATTAACGTTTCCACATAGAGCGCATACACCTCGGAGAGTCGAGAGGACAGCGAGAGATCGCCGCTACACTTCTCTTCGTTCTCTCTCTCTCTCTCTCGTTTCTCTTTGTATGCCAGCAGCACGCGCCGTTCTATACCTAGAGCAAACACTTGTGCACACATTTGTACACACACACGGAGACACACTAATGGCACACTGTGTTCGTACTCCCTCGTGTTTTCACCTCCTTGTCTCGTCTGCTGTGCGATACTGTGCTACCTCCTGTTCGTTCATTCCCAAGCCTCTCTCTCTCTCTCTTCGCCTCTCCTCCCGCTCGTACAACGTCTCGTAGAAACTTATAATTGCGAAAGGACCCGGCAATTATAATTGCCTCGCCGAGAGACTCCGCATTGCCGAGCCCCGCCACTCCACCGCCTCCCACTCGCGGCCGGAGACGCTCGTAATTATCCAAAAACCCTCGGCGTTACAAACGCCGAGGAAAAGGGTCGCCTTCTCGTGTGTCGCATTTTCCCTCGGCACACACACGCACACACACACGTACACGACTTCTTTTGACTCTACTTTATACTGTCCTACTCATCTCTCGTTATGTACCGAGAGAAATGGACGAAATAATTTCTTCTGCAGATCCCTCCCGTGTGCAACGACGTTGGGTCACTTTGGCTTGTTTGATTTTTGCCTGTCAACTGCCTGTCAAACCCGCAGCGCGACGGAGCTGAAAGTTTGAGGAGTGGACTCGGAGCTCACAGCGTTTGTCGTTTTTCATGTTCTCCTTCATTTCGGTTTCCTCCTGTCCAGTGGGCGATTCGTAGGAATAATAGAAACTCGGTAGGCTCTTCAGTCATTTTCCTGTCGACGCGCAGCGAGGCCCCCGGGAAGTTTGATGCCGGAAGCCGAAGATCCGTTCGGGACTGAGGCTCACTGGGAATTTGTAAAAAAGTCAAAAACGCCGAGTATTCAAAACTCGCTGCTTCGCTTCGTCGGAAGGAAAATTCGGACCCTCCTATATTTGGACTAAAGTGGCGCGTCTTCAAAATCGCAGTTCGTTATCTCTCCGGCAGTTGGCCGCGAGTTTTCTCAGAGTCCGTCAGTGCGTGGACGGCGAATCGATAATTCAAATGCACCTACCGCCTGCACCCGCACACACGTCCGCGATTAAATGTTCAAAGAAATCGGGCATTTGTGCATACGAAAGAATAGCGACGTCGGACGCGGGGAGAAAAGGAGCGAAGGAGTCCCATCACTGCGATATTCCTCGGTGTGGACGCGATCATGACTCGGCAATCGTGTGTTACGTCTTACGTGTATAAAATAAAGGCAAGAGGAAAAGCCGAGCCGGCGGAGCGGGGGAGGGCGAGGGGAGCCAAGACTCCGGTCAATTAAGTGCAGGAAATTAGAGTTTTAATTACGCAGTCATTCAGAAAATTACATCGGGGTGGCCACGAAGGAGGCGCCGCCGCCTCCGCACCTTCTCTCTTAACCGACAACGCAACGCTTTGCTCAACTATATAAAACACTATTTACAGGCGCTCGTGTACACACGCCCACACGTAGAGCGAGCCACACACAAACGTAGAGCAGGATCGTGCTCGTTTCGCTGCCACTTCTGGAGAACTTGTTATATCGCCAACTGGGACTTTTCTTCATCGATTATTCCGTTCCTTCGCATTAGTTCATCGGGGGCTCGAGACCCGGTGCTCGTGTACGGCGAGGCTCGTACTCTAATCAATTGAATCTCGAATCCATTCGGAGCGAAAAGTTAGTGTTTCTTTGTCAACTTTTTATATGGGCCGCCGTGATTCGCTGTTGAGAAATCGACGAGCGAGATGAGGTTCGAAGTTACGGGAAAATATGAGTCCGCGCTTGAAAAACTCGATCGGGTAGTCGATCTCATCATCGGTATAAATCGAGGCTGCAGGAATCTCACTATTCCTGGTACTTTGCGAATTCATAATTACGTCGCGCCCGCTCGTTGGACTCGGCGCGTGCGACCGATCGATATTCCATACTGTGTACACATTATTACGCTCCGGTGCGATTCCTGATTAAACGTAGTGCCACTCCGTCTGCCCGTGTGTGCGGGGACATCGAGTGAGGAGCGAGGAAGAGAAGTGTCGCAAGCGGCGCATTAATTGCGCATTGACTTTCTGCGGACGGATGCGGAATTGCCATCAGTGGTCAATCCGTTTATTTCATAGCGGAGCTCTGCAGGACGGACGGGTGAAAGGTAGAGCGGTGGCGAATGCGTCAAAGATAGTTCGTGGTGTCCGATTCTTCAGTCGCTTCGTGTACAGGGCGAGACAAAAACTCGCGGGGATTTTGTGCTCCCTAAAAACTTGCTCGTTGGCTCGTCTCGTTCGAAATTTGTGGAGAGCAAAATGTTTGCGATTGTGGAAAAAAACCTTCGACTCGGAACGGCTCGCTGCAACCCGCGGTTCTCGGGGACCAAGAAAAATCGACTCGATCAAGTTTCCCGTCAAGGTCTGAGAATCCTGCTCTTTTGGGGCGACCTGTAGCGAGTTCTTGGAGCGTAAAATCCAGAGGTTGCTTGAAAGGGGGAATCGAGGCACGAATGCAAGCATTTTGCACCTTGGTGATGTTGCATTCTTCTGTCGGGAGGAGATCGTTGAATGATTTATCCGATTGAAACCCGATCCTGCTCCGACTCGACGAGACTTTCCTCAAAAATTCGACAATTTGTGACTAAGAAACGTAGCGGAATGATTTTTCATGAAATCACACGCGTTTCTCGCAGCACTCCCAGGCAAAACCGACAAGCCGAAAACAATAACGAGGAGCCTCGTTCCACGCGGAGAGGCCTCAAAAACCGGAGAATTTCTTCATCGCGACTCCTGA
Source organism: Venturia canescens (assembly GCF_019457755.1). NCBI lineage: Eukaryota > Metazoa > Arthropoda > Insecta > Hymenoptera > Ichneumonidae > Venturia > Venturia canescens. The sequence goes on from NC_057430.1 coordinate 16,095,146, forward strand.
TGAAAGATTATGAAATTCTGGCGAGCGGGGCCGGAGCGAAGTTCGAACCGCCCGGGACACAAAGCTCCCAGCAAACTCTACGGCGTCCGCCTTTTCGAATGCGAGACCATTTTCTCGGTACATTCACGAGTGCTAATTAAAGGGTGGGCGAGAGAGTGAGAGGGTTAAATCTAATTACATACTCTGTGACGGCTATTCGATGGACGCGGAGGCACACACGTCGACAGGCTGGTGACTCCAGCGGTCGTTCTCGGTTTGCAACCGATATCATGTGGGAAGATCCCGCTCCGGGTATATGCCGGGCGTCCATGTATTGACATATATGCAGGCATCCGAAGGTACATGCTTTGTGCTCCATCCTCAGCGTCCGGTTTGAGTTACAAGCTTCAGAGAGCTTTTACCAACACAGGGACACCGGCCTGGAAGTGTGTAAAGGGGCATAACTATATCGGCTCTTTCTCGCTCGAAAATGCCCAGAATCTCGAATGTAACGGGGCGCACGTACTATTCTAATCTAATGAGACAGGGTGGAGGCCATAGAAGCGTGGTTAGAGGTTTATATATGTACAAATATACATGGACGCAGCGAGGATTTTAGAGCCGCGAGATATGTTTGAAATTCTCCCGTCGAAACTAATCCAATCTTCGCGTCGAATTGCACACCCACGGCGAGTTCTCTCTCGCTCTTTCTCTCGGCTTGTATAATACCCAGGAGTCAACAGTACATATAGATTCGAAACGTTCGCCTGATGGGTATTCGAATTGGAAATTTGCTGGCATTACGCTCGTGAAATTTAGATGAAAATCATATTACAATGATTCTCATCGCTTACATCCTTCTGGTAAGATCCAATGGGAAACTTGTTTGTGAGGAGACGGAGCGTTAATAATCTCTCTCTCTCTCTCTCTGTGCAGTTGTAAGCAAATTCCGTAGCTGAGGGATTCCCGGCAGAGTCTGTCGCCGAGTACTTGGCCCCGGCACGTTTGAGTATTTGATTATGTCGATGAGGATCGCGAGGGAGTGTGCGAGAGACGCGGGAACATAGCGAGCTCCGGTGTTTTTAAGAGCCGTCGAAAGAGCCGATGCGATTGAGTTTTTTTTCACTCTTGATTATCCGCATCGATCGGCGACCTGGATTCGAAAGATTTTTTAAAAAACACGCGCCCTTTAGCGCCGCCTGTTCGATAAAATGGGATTGGATCCCGAGTGATAAATCGAGGCGAGTGAAATCGCCTGAGAAGAGCCTAATTCAAGACTCGTATTACGATAAGGATGATAATTCAAAGAAATAAATTGCTGTGTCCATTGAAAGAGACACCGGTGAAAGAGTGTCCGTGGGACGAGAGGAAGATTAGTGTATCATAGCAGCTGCCAGGAAAGGAGAGGAAGCGACTCGCACAGTTGTACCGGGCTTTCACCCCCACTCCTCCCTTTTCGGTGTATCTTTCACCGACGTGTCGTCCCCGAGAATCAGAATCCAAGAGACGTAGAAAAATCCCCGAGAGTGGCTGTCTACTGGCGATGTAGATGAGACTCGCGAGAGTTTAAGCTCTGGGGAGAGCGAGCAGGAGGAGGAGGAGGAGATGCCTGAAGCACGGGATCGGAAGAGGGAGAGAGAGAGAGAGAAGATTAAAAATAAAACAAACAGAAGGAGCGAGAGCGAGAGAGAGAGAGAGAGAGAGAGTTCTCGCGCCACAGCGGGGCCTACGTAGTATAATGGAGAGTGTTAATTTTCGAAATGAAAACGAGAGATCCATCTTTGACGAGAGTAACGCTTCGAGTTTAGTTCGCACGTGAAACGAAAGTACTATTTGTGCTTAAGGTAGTGTATACATGTAGAGAGAAGGAGAGAGGGAGAGAGATGTATGGAATGATGAGAGAGCACTCGACACTTCAGCGCTCAACTCGGCCACCATTCTCTCACTCGACGCATTAGAGTAATGAATTAATTTCCATCTCTCCTTCCCCTCCGGCCCCTACAGCCCCTGGCCCTTCTCCCTCAACTCTTTCTTACTCAGTACTCGGCTGCACCCTTCGTCTCTTTTTCTTTTGGAGGAGGTAAAACGAGAGCGGGCACTCGCATCGCGGGCACATCGCCGACCACTTTACGTTCGTGGATTTAAAGTCTATTTTCTTAATTATAATCGAGGGGGCTGAGGAAGCCCCTATTTTTGTCCCCGCTCTCTCGCTCTCCCTTCCCTCTCTCTCTCTCTCTCTCTCTCTCTCTCTCTCTGTGTGCGCGGGTTCTTCGTTTCGGACGTGACGTCACGCGCCTTGAGTAATGCGCCCGTTTTGCGGTCGTTTTCTCGAAAGACAGAGAGACCGAGAGACACTATCGGGCTAATGAAAAAAGGGGGAAAACGAATATTAAAAAAGAAAAGTGACTCCCGGCGAGGCGCTCTTGCTCCTTTTCGCTCTCGCGTTTATGCAATTTCACGGGGTCGCTATAATTCTTCGTTTATCGCGCGAAAAGACGAGGAAAAAGAGAGCCGCGCGGACGCGCCCGCGCCACGCCGCGAGAGAGAAAAAGGGTGAAGCGAGCACCGCCAACGGGATAAGAGTTTTGCTCGTGTCTATCAGATCGGCAGGTGCGATCGCTCGTCGTCGACATCGTTTCAGTTTTAACATCGCCCAAAGTTTTGTCTACAGGCTTTGTATATGCATATGCAAAATATACACGTGCTGCTTCCAACACTCCGAGCTCTCGCATCGCTTTGCTAATCGTCAATGATTAATTATCCGCGCGATATTTAACGCGAGCGAATCTAACCAAGTATTAATTGAGTCTGGACCATTTGTTAAACGCCGATAAAGTCCATTATTTCCGAGTCAAAACAATTCTCTTTCCTCTCTCACGAACAATCTGTCGAATTTGGCTTTCTATAAATAACGAAATATCTCTCACAAATTGTGCATTCCCGACGATAAACGTCAGCGAAAAGTTCACTCGAGTTAATTCGAGAATAAAATGTAACGAGTCTCAAATCGCCAGGAAATTAGAATCTTCCAACAATAGCACGAAATTTAATGAATAAAATCTGAGACAGCTGGCGGCCCTCATTGTTCGATTTGACCTGAAAAACCTGCTCGCATATGTACGTATATAGAAACGAGGAATCTCGCTATATCGGTCTAGCAGGTCGCCGCTTCTCCGCAAGCTCATTAGCACTCGTTAACGTATTCATGGACTCATGAGACGGCAATCAATCCTTTGAGGGACAGTTTAATTACAGAGGCGATTAAACGTCTCGATACATAATTTATCGTCCGCTCGAGAGCTGCTCATACGTATATAGTCGGAGTACATGCTCATCTCCGGCACTCTCAGTTTCTTTTTCTTGCACACACATACAGACGCGCTGGTGTGGTTTCCCCAGTAAAAAGGAGCGAGTCACGTCACCCCTTTGCATGTTTAACTCTCCAACGATTACAAATTGTGGTGGGAACGCGAAAGAATAAATTTTATGACCGCGCGTTGCTGCTGCCGCGGCGCGCGCGCGCGCGCGCGTTCGATTCAATTATCGAGCTGAGAAAAAGCCGGTCCGAAAGAGCTCGCGGAGCGGCTTCGTGTTTTGATGGAATTCGAAAATTTAATATGTACGGATAAATAGAATTTTTTTTCTTTTAAGGGAGAAAAACGGGCGTGTTGCGTCGTCAGTTTGCTCGCAGCTATTAAGCACAAGTGTAGCGAATCGCGATGAGAGCTCGTGTGTATATACTCGATAAAGAAAGAATCCTCGAGAGCGATAGCATCGAGATGTCTCGGTCGAGCGCTTGAGTGATCGTAGATTGCTTTTTTCTGCCTCTTTTCGTCAATCGGAAGCGAGAAATGTGTACAGCGGAGAAGAGGAACGCGAAGGCTGTGCAATGGATGGATAGACAGTCGGGAAGGGAGATACAGACATACACAGGAATATAAATAAAAAGAGGAAGAAACGGGGGGAAGGAGATGGCGAGAAGTATCGATTCTAATCGAAAGAGCTCTCTCGACTCCTCACCGCCGCGTGCGTCCCCTCTCTCTCTCTCTCTCTCGTGCACTTTTTATCCTTCGGAAGTAAGGACCGCGCGACGAAAGAGGCGGTCGAGAAGCATCGCGCGCTCTTCTTTCCTCCGGTGGAGCGCCCGCCGGAGGCGAATGACGGCGGGGGAGAGCGAGAAGCCGAGGAGAAATGAAAGTGCTTTCTTATGGGGTTGCGCGCCGTCGTCCGTGAAACAATCTAAATCTTAGACTCCGCGTCCGCGATATACACCGACGCGGAGGACGCCGGCAAAAAAGAGACAACCGGGAGCGAGGGAGGGGCGGGCCGGGAGTTGAGAGGGAGAAGCCACTCGAGGAGCAGTATTTTATGAGTGTAGTTCTGCGGAGGTAAATGGCTAGACACACGGGAGCAGGTAAGCTCGCGAGCTCTTTCGCGGCCGGATGTGTCCTGCGCGCTTCCCCTTCCCCGAGGAGAAAACTCCCCGGGATATATTCGCGGGGTTTTAGCTAATTGTGTGCCGGAGCACTCGGTGCGTCCACCGGATAAAAGCGGTCGACACAATAAATAGTGGAGCAGGAAGAAGGACGTGCAATCTCGTGATTTGCTCATTTGCGGAGAGAGACACACACAGAGGTGGACGCCGCTTCGGCTCCTTGGGAAAAGTAACTCGGGCTCCGGGCACTTCGTCCTCGTCGGGGCACGAAAAAACGCGGATCTCGTCGACGATCCGCTCGATCGGCCGCGGAAGAACCTTTGCGAGCTCGATGGAATTTCATATTCGAATTGTCACGCACACGCAACCACACGTGCTTAACATCCACGACGATTTATCCAACGCACTAATAAGCTCATTGAAAATGGCACAACGTTTGTACAAGTTTATTTAATTAATATAATTGGATCGGAGAAAAAGGTCGCGAGGGTGAAATAAATTGAAGCCTGCGTCCACCCGCTGGTCCAACAACGTTCCTATTACTCTGCCGCATTTAATGACATTCATTAACGAGAAAAAGCTCCCTCTTGAATTCAAGCTTAACGATCGTCGCAGTTTCACGATTCCCAATTGCACCTTACCAAACGAGAAGTTGTACAGTATTTCGCGTGTTTGTGACCTGCGCCCCCCTCGCCTCCCCGCCCCGGCGAATGTATTAAGGCTGAGATTCCTCCAGGTCGGATCTTCCACCAGGTCGCTTCGTCTCGCAGAAGAAATGATAAACGCCAGAAATGCCACGTCGTGGAAAAAGGTCTTTTGAAGAAAATAAAAATTGAAAAGCTCCTGCTCTCTCTCTCTCTCTTTGCCCACACTCGATGACCGCACAAGACTCTGATGTTGCTGCTTCGCTTTTCTCCAGGCGGAACTCACCCCAGCCGCGCGCGCACCAGGACACACTCTTTCTCTCAGTGCTCGCTCCGAGACTTTCTTAATTGCGTCGCTGCCGGGCACGCGGGAAGTTCATTAGTCCGGTTCGTTAAGTACACGCTCAGGCTAGCACGCGCGCGGCCAACTCATTCCCTTTTGCCTCTCTCGCTCGAGGCTCTTTCCCTCGCTCCCTTTCTCGCTTTGTCCCTCCGCGCGCGCTCGCTTCACGAGACGTCGAATTTCAATGCAATCATCGAGAGTGCAACATTCCCGCGCGACCGCGCGACCTTCTCTCTATCAACGCCAATTTGTACACGTATATTACATTAATGAATTTTGTATCGAGGCTTCGTGCGACGAGAGCGACATTGTCGGTGACCACTTACAATTACCCGGGCAAACTTCAACGTTTTTCTTCCTGATGGATTGGACGAAGGCTCTCTCCCTACTGATTTGATTACAGAGCAGCGAAATTCGACGCAGTTCCCAATATTCCGAGTTCAAACGAACCCCCGCGTCGTTTTCATCTCCGTTTCTTCTCAAAAGAATAATCCCAATTGTATCGGCGATCGTAAAAAAACGCTTCGGCCGCCGATCCCCCGGGTTCGAGAGGGAAAATTACATTTTTCGAATTCTTTTTAATCAACTCGCGCGCCCGCGCGTCTATCAAGAGCGCGAGCTATCAGCCGGCTGAGAAGATATTACAAAAGTAACGGAGATGAAACGAACGCAGGGGGGGAGCGCGTGCTTTTTTCTCTCTCCAGTCGCAATAAGCTGATAGCATAATTGCACATCCGGTCAGCCCGATCGGCAGTTCCCTCGCGCTCGGAGAGCTCCCCGTTCGCGCGATATTCTTCTTTTCTGCATTGTGTTGCTACGTAATTGGTACAGAAAGCCGGAGAAATAGAGATATTGAAAGCGCGCGAGGCCGCGGGGAGGGGGCGGAAGAAACACGAAGAACAAACACGCAGGCAGCTGATACGCCACTTTGAAGCTCTGCGAGAGCATGTAACAGTCATTTATACCGTCGGTGAGTCTGGCTGTCGTTGCTCTCGTCCGGCAGAGAGACGACACGAAGAATCGTTCAGGAAACGAGAGCGAAAAAGCGAGAGAGAGAATTCAGTTGATGGTACGCGAGACACACGCGTAATCTCCACCCCCGCTCGGCGTGCCGAGAGCCAGAGAAAGAGGAAGAGAGTAGCGAGCGAGAGAAAGTGTGCGCGGTGCACAAGAGCGCAGGCGTTTCCCCGTCCCGTTCCTCGCGTGACGTCACATCGCAGAGTCGCGATCCTCGCTTGGCGCGACTCCACTCCGAGTCGGACCGCCGGGTTGCGCACGTTGAGGAGAAGCGAGTACAACGGGCGAGTAGCGAGAGCCGCGGCGGCAACTCAAAGCTGTTCAGAGTTCCGCGTTCAGGCACGCGCGATTTTCGGGAAACGAGGGGGAAAAAAAAAAATAAAAAATTGACACCCAAAGTGGGGAAAAAACTACATTTTTCGAGTGTTCAGCGGTGGCTTGCTCCCAGCAATTCGCCGATCATCGAAAGTGTGTATTGTCGAGTTGACCGCCTTTAGTATGCGATCTGGCGCCCTGCTAGAGTGAATTTGAAATAAAGTGCGTTTTTTCGGTGTTTCTGTTTTATCTTGTGCACCGACCAGAGATAAACGCATCGACAAGGATTGAGGAGCAGTTAACTAAAAGGATATTCCTCAGTGAAGAGCCACGAGGGAGGATCGCCGGTTCCCGCTCCACTGGTCAGTTCCATTAACTTCAATTATTCCCCGTTTTACACTCCAATAACCGCGAGCCCAGACCAAGAAACGCGTTCATGCTTTTCTCATGTCTCCCCAATAATTTCCCGTCTCTCTCGTTCCTCCTCATATTGGAACGGGCCCCATTATTATCATGCACACGTTGACGTACAAAACGCACGGCGTGGAGACACGCCGCTAACCGATTTATGTCGGCATTCGGGCGTTCATCGCGCGATCAAATCGCTACGGTTAACACAGTCTACATATGTACGTTTCTCGGAGGCCATCTCTCTTTCTCTCCCGCTCTAGATATATGCGCGCCTCGACGTACGATAATTGGGAGCGCCTTAATTGCTTCGGCGCGTGCGATGACCGATTGTAATTGGCCCCGGTGAAGTGTCGACCCTAATGGTACGAGTTGGCTTCTCTCTCGCTCTCTCGCTTCCTCTCTTCTCCTCACTGTAGAAACTCGAGCCACACGTAGTGCTCGAGTCGGATCTCGGAGTACGAATTTCATGGCAAAGTTCCTGGCGCGGTCCTTCACGCACTTGACGATTTTCATTTTCGGCTTCAATTAACACGGAAACGAACTCTGCTGTGGATATTGATTAAAGAATAAAAATGAAAAAAATAATAAAAAAAAAAAAAAAACAACGACGAGGAAATAATAATAAAAGAAAAACAAGGAGAACAGGATGAAAAAGAAATATAAAACCAACGAGTTTCGTAGCACCGGATCGCCTGTTTATTACACGAAGTATTCCCAGCTTGCTCTTATATGCACCTTAATTAAAATTCTTCTCCTCTCTCCCTCGCTCCCGTACCGGCGTGCACCGCCGTCGATCGAGCATCGGCGAGCAACCCCTCGCCCCCGGCTCCTGCTCCTCGACCCTCTCTCGAGATACTCGAGAACCGTTAATTAACGAGCACGAGTTTTTCCCTTAATTGATCACAGCTACTTTTGCAAAAGTACTCAATTTCAGAGCCCTCACCCAATCAATTCGATCGTTCTCGCGATACATTGAATTCGTCTGAGTTTTCTATTGGAAAACGCATCCCCCGGGGAACAAAAAGGTCTCGCTAATTATGTCGAATATCGAGGAGATGCTTTCATTCGGCTTGCAAATCTTTTTCGGACTGTACTCACAGGCTTCCTTCCATTCATGCGTTTCGGGGAGGAAAGATCTCGCGACGAAATAGCGACGACGATTCCTCCCATTATTGCCATTCCGTCGACCTTAATTGGCTTCTTAGTAAACTTCAAAATGCTGATAATTACTCCGCCGTGATTGTTTCCATCGCCCGCGGGGTCGTGGGACCGTTCGGGAATCCGAGTTCGCCATCGATGCGAGTGCACCTCCGACTCGTTATATTTTCAGGGGAACGAGCCTCGCAGACTTCCGAAATAAATAAACTAACTTCCATAATTCGGATTTCACAATTGGCTCAATAATAAATACCGTTCCCACGTGCACGCATCAGCTCACGTGCTCGCCTCAATAGGGGGCACGAGAAATATAATGTGATCATGTCTGAAAGGCCGGCTAACAATGAATCCAGAGCGGAATAATTTATTTGCGAAAAATCGGTGAGTCGAGGTTTGCCGTTGGTACACGAAATAAAAAGATCAAGTTATTATTTTTGCTTTACCTTTCTCCGAGGAAATGAAACGCGCGAGAGAGCGAAAGATCGAGAGCGAAAGAGCGAGAGAGAGAGAGAGAGAGAAAAGCCTTGAGGGTCGAAAAGCCGCGTGCCGGAGAAAGCAGATGAGAGGGTTGGGGAAAACGATTGGTTTCTTTCGCTCGCTTTCGTTCATATACGCTGTGTACATAATACACAAATGTATACAGTGCTGTATATTCGTATATCCAGAGAGGAGCGGGGTTATTGTATAGGAGAATTTATGCGAGGGCGGAGGGGCAGAGGGGGAGTACGCCGGGACTGCCGGCGCGCCAGTTCACACACAGTGGAAAGCGAGTCGGAAGTCAATCTTCGTGGCCGGAAGTGGTTCGCCCGAGCACCAAGTCAGCCACTCCCTCACCCCGAGCAGCCCGTTTTCTCCTAGTCTAGCGTCACGAGCACCACCACGACGGCCACGAGCACTACCACGGTCGTCGCTGCCGCCGCCGCAGCTCGTCGTCGTCGTCGTCGTCGTCGTGTCGGCAAAAGCTACCCTTGAGTGTGTACCACTCGCGCCTCGCTCGGCCCCGCTTATTTCTGCGCGCTTCCCCCTCGCCGCGAGCCTCCTCGTCGGGCGGCACGCCGGCGAAGAACTCTTGCGTACGGAGCCCATAAACGAAATCCCGAAATTAAAGCCGTATATTAACCTCGAGGCGTCTTTTAAATTAAAAAACAACATTTTACGAGAGCCCGGAAACTAGCGAAAGCGAGAAAGAGCGGGCACGGGGGAATCGGGAGAGGCGGCAAGAGGCGAGAGAGGAAATGAGCGACTTTACATCGCCCTCGAGTGATGCTACGCGAGAAATTGCCAGGGCGAATCGCGGAGGATTTTCCACTGACGAGGACGACGAGACTTGCAAGAGAGAGAGAGAGAGAGAGCACCGACGCGAGCACCTCTCAAAAGGGAATACTAAATATATACGATGGAATATGCATGTGACGAGAACTGCCATTTTTTAATTAATTAATTACATTTTCTTACCCCCTTAATAATTCCATGCGAATAATAATGTTGATGAATAGTCTGGCAGCTTTGCGGAGACAGAAAGGAAGGAAGGAAGGAAGGAAAGGAGAAACAGAGGCATTGAAAGTTAAATCGAGGCCATTAGTCGGCTCGATTTTCGGCCGAGAGTATTTGCCGCTGATAGCGCGGGGGGGGGGGGGGGGATCGAAGCGAAAAAACTGCAGGGAAGCAACCGAGGCTTTTGAATCGACGCGAAGCGACAAAGAATTCATAAAAATTAGTAACATTCGCTCGTCCGAGTTTGATAGCGCAAACGCGATGCATTAATAACGAGAGCGTTCATTAACGAATGTTCATTAGAGAGCCGCGGCACGGGGGACGGCTCGTCGATGGTAGTGCACTGATAAAAACCAACACGCGCCCCTAGGAGCGTTAAAAAGTGAATGCAAAACTAAATAAAATATCGGCAATCGACTTTGGCTTAATTCTCTTCCATTGAATTTGACGTAGCGACTCTCGGTGTGGTAATTGCTCGTGAAAAAAGGCTGAAAATAGGCATTGACCAAATTGAAAAGGCAAATGGACAGTGAATATTTTATGAGCAAACATTGACAAGCACTCGTTCAATGGGAAACAGACGATTAAGCCGAAGCAGGCTCGAACGCGCGCGGAGGACATTTTCATTGCATTTAACCCGATGCGAAAGTCCCAGAGCCCGCCGTGCCGGCCCGAGTGGAAAAAGGGGCTCGAAGTCTCCCCCGCGCAAGGTCCAGCCCCGCGAGTCCTGCGCTTTCGCTGTCCGTCCCGTGCTTATGTGTGCGTCGAGATAGTACACTTTGGAAAAGCTCCAGCCGCTACGGGCTAAGGGAGTATAATGGAAGTTGAAATTGGTTGGGCCTGTCCGGACGCTGGGCAAGCACCACTACCGTCGCGCCGACAGGCGAGCGTTGCCATCGCCGCGCGCGGTGCGGCAGCAACCTATCGAGGGGAACGCATTCCATGCCGAAATTGCTTCGCACTGTGTGTTCCACCTCTCGCTTCCTCTCATTCGGTCAACAATGAAAGTGAAGGAGAACGAGGGCGGGGGAGGAGGGCTGCAGGGAATACAAGGTTCTGGCTCGAGGTGAGGTTTTCGCGTGAAAAAATACGCAGCTTAGCTGGCGTTCCCGCTCCCGCGGAAGTACGAAACTCTTTTTTATCTTCCCTCTCGTCTCTCCGCGTCGTTCGCACTATCCGAGACACGGGCAAATGCGCGAGAGGGAAAGTGAGCACACAGTTTCTGTATAAACGTGTATGTCGGGGAGGAAAGAGGAGGGGGAGTAGCCGCAGCGCGCACGAGGCGTTGATTAAAACCACCCTACCGGCTTGCTGTTACCACTCTTCCGAACGCAAGAGGGAGGGAGAGAGAAAGACCGATTGCCAAGTCCCGGTTGCTCGGAAGCGCGGGCGCACGCTCCTTCCTCAGCCTGTGTGTGTGTTTGTGTGCGTGCGTGTATTCGTTAGTCTGCAGAAGAAGGATGGAAAGGCTGGATCACGAGGAAGGTGGAAAGGAGAAGGAGCGACCCCTGACAGCGGATGGAGGGGAAGAGAGAGAGGAGCGGGAGCCAGCGCGAGTGGGCCAAGGCGTTGCTTGCTTAATTACTAAAAGCTAATCAATTCCAGAGGAAGTAAAGTTTAAATTGCAAACTAAAGTATAGCTTCTCTCTCTATCTCGGTCTTTCTGTCTCTCTCGCTCGCGGCGTCGCTCTCCCGCTCGCCGCCCCCTCGACGCGTATCCTCCAAAGCAATATTACCGCTCTCGCTGCATTTTGCAATTAGCCGACGGTAAATCATTGAAAACAAATTATGAAGGTGGCCGACCGGCTACGCGAGGGCGAACGCCAGTCAGGGAGTAAGCACCCCTTAAACAGCGAGGCCAAAAGCGAGAGCTTTACGAGAACAGACGAGAATGATCGTCGCGTGTGCTATTCAGCAATTTTACCTCGAGTGCAAGCACTAAAATATACACAAGTGCGGGGATTTGGCTGAATTCACTGTACTCCGGAGTCATATACGATAAAGTTTTACAAAAATTTGATCCTCCCCCCCCCCCCCACCCCCTCCCGCTCCCCTCCGGACAAAATCGTGTCGCAGAGGATCCGCTTTTTTCTCTCGCTGCGCATTTCGCGAAGACCCTCACCAAACGGTACGAGAGAAGTTTTTACTTTTTGTCGAGTCGTTATATCCACAAAAGATATCCTCGTTTTCCGGGAGAGAATGGCGAAACAAGCAATAAAATCAATGTCGTTACCGGCAATTCAATTCGCAAGACACATTGCACAATTTCACATACAATTTTACGGGAGAACGGTCAGGACTCCTATTTACTTCATGGGTCTCCTAAATCCCTGGAAAATGCCAGCGTCGCTCCTCTCCTTCTTCATCTCCTGCTGCCAAAGCTTCTTCTCTTCTCTGTCCGCGTTTTCAGGATGCTGCTACCGCCGCTGTGTGTGCTCCCGTCGCATCTCTCCCTTTTCCCTTCCCTCTCGCTCTCTTTCACGGTAAAATAATATTGTGGAGAAGGGATCGATGCAATCAGGCTCGATTCCGCTCGGGGAGCGACGGATGAACGGCGACGACGACGAGGAGAAGGCGTGACCGAGAAAAATCGATGATTTTCAATACACACACGAAATGCGCTGTGTCGGCTGTCGGTGTGCGTTGCTCTCTCGGCTTTTTGGCAAGCATGAAAAATCATGTTGAACGAGGCTCGGGCGCTAGAACTTTCTTCTCGGGGCTAACTTATTCCTGCTATTTCAAATCGCGTTTTAAACGAACCATCCGGGCTGGACGCGTTTAACAATATTTCTTTTCAACTCGATCTCCCGGATTAGCTGGAAATGTAAATTGCATCGAACCCCCCCCCCCCCCCCCCCCCCATTGAGAGAGGCGCCCTGACGGAAGTCAGGAGCAGTGGACGAAATTCGAGCCAACCGGCCCTCGCTCGACAAGCAGCTGTGCAAGTGCATCAATAAAAATGACCCGTTTCTTCTTCTTTTCTTCCCGTACCTGTTTATCCTCACAGCTGCGGCTAAAATTATGATCGCAAGGATCGAGAGGAGGCGGGAGAAGGAGGCGGAAAATTGGTGAGATGAAATTGCAAAAAACTAATTCCATTTTAGCGCCCTGTCCGATATAATGTACAACTCTATATTTATATAAAAAGAATGTATATATAGACAGAGAGAGAGAGAGAGAGAGAAAGGTTTTATGATGGCCTCGCGCGCGCGCGCGCCAATAGCTCTCGCTAGGGCAGTAAAGCAATCACATTAGAGCCGAGAGCGAGAGCCAGCCGCGCGCGGTCTCTCTCCGGCTACCGGGCGAGAGACGATACGCGCGTCGAGATCTGATCTTCCTTCCTTCCGTCTCTTCTCCTTCTCTCTCGCTCTCCTCCTCCCACAGGCTTCTTCTCATTGCGTGATCCTCGCACACCCCCTGCTCGCAGCTCCTCCTTCTTCGTATCCCGTTCGATTAATGCTCGGTAGTAATTAAATTTTAATCCGAGAGTCATCGATGTGTACCGCGGCGAATGCTCTCACACAGAAAAGGATGGAAGCGAGAGAGGGCCAGGTCGGGGGAAGCGATCCGCGATTGGATTCCAACGAGACACGTACACCCTTCTACCGTTCGGGGGGTGCATATACGGGCGTCGCTATCGGACATTCCGTGCCGAATCATTGATCGGTTGATTGCTAAAAGTGGCGGGTATCCGCACTGACGGAGGAGCGTGTGTCGGTGTCTCTCAAATTTGATGGCGGTCGAGATTTTTCCGGGGACTTTGATTCGAGGGATCGGAGATGAGTTTGGGGGTGTAAAAAAAGCTTTGACGGGGGGTCCGAGACGGGGGCTTCGGATTTCCAATTACTTTTCGCCGGATTCGAAAATATTGATTGAATCCCTCGGCCAAGGTACTGAGAAATGAATAAACGGGCGATCGAGTCCGCAAGTTCGCGTGCGGATTCGTTCTCGCCGAAGCTAGAATAAAATTCATTTCGAAAGAATCAAACAAATGTATCGGGCGTAAAAAAGCAATTAGGAAAAGTGGGTGCGAGCCGGAGCTATTTTTCCATTTTTTGCATCCCCCTTTCCACGTCATTTGTCACGGCGGAGCTCCGTTCCGTATAGTTACACGAATGCGACAGCGTTACGATGGCGCTGACGAAGGCTCGCAAACATTCGACGAGACATGATTAAACGACAGGAGCAAACGTATCATCGAATCAAACAATCTCGCGCGCGCGCTGTCACTCGACGAAACTCGTTTTCCCGCGAAGAATAGCGTGCCTGTAAATTAGCCAGTCCGTTGGATCACTTTTATCGATCGGGATTCGCCCCAACACCGAAGAATCCAGCGGCAGGTGATTCGGCACGAAACACTCCATACGCAGTCACGACTAACCTCCTGCCGGACGGTTTGACTGGTGAATGGTTCGCGACTATAGCCAGAGTCGCCTGGCGATCCTGTTCGGGGTTGCGACAGAGAGTCGAGTCCCCGAGGGAGCCGGAGCGCGCGAGAGAGAGAGAGAGCGAGGGGCGGAAAGCGGGTGCAAAGGGGATGGAACGAGGCAGTTCTCCGGTGTAGCTCTCCGTGCATGTACGCGGTTGAACGACTACACCAAGTAACCTCGACGTATGTTGGGATCGCAGGGCATTCGCGTTCCACAATCGAGTAGATGTATAAACGTATACAACACATTCGCACGTATCGAGGTGATGGACTGTTGCAGAAGTGGATAGAGGGCTTCGGGGGCGATGTGTGTGCAGGCGGGATGCGCGTCTGTGTATAAATATATGCGACGAAGAGCGAGCAGGAAGGAAGGAAGGAAGGGGCGGAGGCTCGTGTTTCGCACGAAATCGAGTTGGCCATTCAATTAGAAAATTTCATGACCCACCCGGCGATGCCGCGTCTCTCTCGCGAGTTTCCCGATCGCAATTTCATCCGACGACCTGCTGGCTTCCCCCTTTCTACCCGTATTACGCGCGACGGTCATTTATCACTGGCGTAGGCCGCTTGGGATATACAACGGGATCCCTCCGGTGCTCTGGGCGCGTGCGACGGGTGGAGGTATACTCTGTTTTACTCCTTGGCTCGGGCCCCGTTCCTTTCGGACCTCTCGGCGAGGCTTGCTTAAACTCTTGTCCGGGGCGAGGGCTCCCTTAATCCCCTTCCTCCTTCGCTCTGGCTGCCTCTCATTTATTCTTAATTCTCATAAGCTCGCCTGATTATACGAGGATTAACGAGGCCTGAGCTCTCTCTTTTCGCCAATTTATTATCCCGAGGCCGAGAATTTTTTCGGCATTCATATGGTAAACTCTCGAAACGCGGTTGCTCGTCGCTTCCCGGTGCGACAAAAGCCCGGGGACACGGGCACTCGCGCGCGCACGAGGGGCTTTTCATTTTCGATATATCTGTCGAAAGGAATCTCGGGCTCGAAAATATCCCGGCGTATCTCTATCACTCCCTCCACCTCTCCTTTGAACTCTCGATGGAAAGTTTTACGCCGTTAAAAATTTATAGGCTAGATGGATCTCCGCGTGACCCTCGGCTCTCGCGCGGCCGCCCCTCGCCCAGCTTCTCGCGCGTCCATGCACCGTGTTCTCTATACGCACATAAATATATAACTCGCGTACATAAACCCTTACGAAAGTAATATCAATTTCAGTAAATGGAAAAAGTATCAAGATGCTTCGGCTCTCTTTGCGCCTCTCCGTACAGACATAGCGGCGCGTGAGGCTCGAGCTCCGCCGCTCTGCTCGCGTCCTCGGCCTCTTTTCTCCTTCTCCTCCGTTTCCTTCGAAGCCCTTTTCTCGATCGCGACGCGCTCGAGGGTCGTAAGGCTCCTTTGCTCGTGAACTCTTCGCGGGACGCGGGTCGCATCGCGGTGCAGAGGAAGTAAAAGAGCGAGTGAGCGCGCCGGCCGGGGAGGTTATACGATTCGCGAATTTATCGAGCGATCGCGGGAGCGTTCGCCCAAATGAATTAGTTCCATCGCGGGAGGCAAAGCTTCTGCGGGCTTGCTCAACGACTTTTGCCTCTTCGGCGAGGACGACTCGACTCCCGCGGGTTTTCTTCGAGGCTTCCGCGCGCGTTACGATTCATACATATATAGAAGCAGGTTCTTTCGATCTCATCTCCCCCCGAGCCGCTGCGTCCCGCTCCTGCTTCCGCTGCGGCCGAGCCGGGACCGACCGAATTGGATTTTTAATCGGTGCGCACTCGCCGGAAAATAGCCACTTCGCCCTGCCACCGCGTCGCGTCTATAAATGCTCGACCACTTGTTTCCACCCCCTTAATAGTGTGCGTCTCTCGGCGTACGTGTGCGAGGGTGCCTGCCGCGTGGGATAAACGGGAGGCGCTCTCAGCGCCGGATCTTCGGCCCCCTCCTCTGCTCCGAGCTCGTGACGAACTCGAGAAAATTCATAAAACGCGGACCGCTCGACCGGCGCGATGTACAGCGAGGTTAAAAGTCGTCACGCCACCGTTACGAGCCATTGGGAACGGTTTTCGTGGACAAAAACGGGCCTGGCCTTTCAGTGGGATCAACCGGAGTCCCGGGCATTTCCCCGATCGTTTTATTCCCACTCTGTTTGTATTCTCGATCCTCTGGCAGGAGAATAAATCCTCGGTAATTATCGAGAGCCTAATGCCGCAATTGCAAATAATAATTTACACCCGACCGCGATCTTGCGCCGATAAAAATCCAATCTCTGGCACATGCGGGCCTTCGTACAGCTGATGTTTTAAGTGGAATTTATCATTTCCTGAGAAAAACACTCAACCAACAATCCTCGCTCGGTTCACCAGTTCCCGGCGTTTTTACCTCTCCCTATTTTCGTAAGCCACAATATTATCAGCCATTACTCCATTCCATACACTCAGCTCCCTTTGTTCAAGAGCTTACTATTCTCGCGCGCGCGCGAGCGCAAGCCGGTAGTGTGTAGGCCGATGAGTAACGCACAGCACTCAGTGTGATTAGATGGACATACGGTGCCCACGAGATACACAACGGCATTAGGTATTATTAGCTATAGTATTGTCAGCTGCCCAGGCTCTCGGCACCGCTGTAACACACACAAACACACACACACACATAGACGAAGCAGTCTAGATCGCAGCGAGATTAATATCATGATTGAAATACAACGTGGTCGTCTCTCTCTTTATTCTCTGCTGGCTTTCATCGTCGAGATATCATTTTTAATGGTCATTTCCAATTAAATCGTTAACGACAATAACTCTCGAGGCTTCCTATAAAATAATGTATCGTCGATGCTCTCGGAGATAGCACGTGCTCGATTCAATTAAGCATTTTTCCGGGCTCGGGCTTCTCGAACGATTTCTTCGCGCAGCATTTCTATTTCATCGGATCGGGTGTAAGCTTATTTTCTCATTTCAATGTAACGTGCGCTCGCTCGCGGAGATTATTGTGTTTTTCCATCATACGGGCGATGCGCGAGGCATTAATGGCTTTTATTAATTACTCGATCTCATGATACCTCCGCAGTGGAAATGAAACAATAATGTGTTGTACGCCGCACTAGCTTTGGCTCCGCTCCTCGAGCGAGCACACGTCCGCATCGCGAAAAGTGTATATTTAATGCGCCCGCGAGACTCTCCCGGGGAATTTCGTCGAATTTTCTGCTCGAATGCACGTTTAATTAAGAGAAAAAGTAACGCTTTCGAAACTGCGCCGAGCGAGCGAGGCTCAACTTTGGCTAATTGTTACGAAAAGCCAACTCAAAATGGAAACTAAAATCCACGAATTCTGCACCGCGCCCGAAAGCAAACGTCGCGGCTATCCAGACCCGAGGAAACGCGGCGAAAGCCTCGCGAAAAGCCGAATCTTCGCGATCGATCGACGCGTACACACGATACAAGATTTATCGCAATTAAAATAGCTCAAACGACGATACTCGTGTAGTCCCAGCACTCGCTTTCAGCGCGCCGCACAAATATATTAAGCTCCGTATATACACAACGAGAGAATAAATGCGAACTTATGGTGTGCAGAGTAGATTCATAGTACAATACTAAAGTGGTTTATTCATTATGAATAGAGGGGCTCGGGTGTATGGAGAATCGTTCCTCGCTTATACGTCTCGTTCTAGCGTCACTGCACCCTTCTGGAGTTGCTATACACGAACGGGGAGCGAGAGAGAGAGAGAGAGAGAGAAAGAGAGAGAGAGAGCTAGCGCTGTAATTATTATTTTAGAAACTCTCCGGGTCTGGAGCCTTCGCGCGGATTAATTTCGCGAGTAAATTAGTTCGTAAGTTGGAGGAACACGAGTGGGGCTGCTGCTGGTGGCTCGTGTTATAATAGCGCAGTGTTTTACACACCGACACAGGCAGAGGCAGAGCCAGAGCGGAGGCAGGGCGAGAGGCCGGTACGTGTGTTTCCTACATGCGAAGAGTAACATTGGAGAGTTCTACGGTATTCTGTGTAAGCCTCCTCGCCGTGCATATACGCTCGCGCTTTGTTACGTCAAATTAAGCGTATCGGAGGCCGTACGCTTACACTGCGCTTTCAATCTCCGACACACAGACTCGCTCACCCACACTCGATCGAGGGGAATATTCACCGATGGCGTTAGGGGCACGCTGCTGCCTTCCCATCGAGACTAAACCGGTCGTAGTGAAGCGGTCTTTCCACTACGTCGCTCACTCTCTCGTCCTCTGTGCTTGCCTGCCAGCCCGCTCGTCCACCTCTGACCCCTGCTTGCAACGCGAGCTCTAACTGCATTAATGAGAAACAAACCAGTGCCGAGAGTTCCTTCCATCAAAAGCCTCCGCGCGGCTCGGTGCTAATTCCGACTCGGAATTGGGCCTTCAAAGTTTTCGGGGTCGCTCACGCCTTTCGCCTCGAGCCACTTCGAGCCGGTGTCACGACGTTCAGAGTCATTTTTAAACATCTTCAAGTCCGCACTTCGCGGGAAGGGACAAAGCGACGCCGCCGCTCATCCAGGCCTGTTGGAATCCGCAACGAGTTTTCAAGTCGAAGCGAGTAAAAGCCGAGCACAGCGACCTTGACATCGCCAGGATAATTCGCAGCAAAGTGAATCATCGATAAATCGACTTGCGGCGAATTGTGTCGAGCTTGAAATTAGTCGAGAGTGGTGGTCCATAACAACCCGGTGTGTGCTGGGACACGAGGCACCGGCGGCGGCGGCGGCGGCGGCTTTCTGCACCGTGATGTCGCGTTCGGATCGATGGTCGAGAAACAAATGCTCGCGTAACCGGCATTAATAACTCACGAGGGATTGAATTAGCGTATAAGGTCTTTTCGTTCAACGAACACGGGCAGATTGCTCGCTGCTAGAGCCAGGGGAATGAGACAACCCGGAGCATTCGCAGCTTAACCAAATTTGGATATAAATAAATTTGAGATTGAGCTCGGGAGCGATAAAATCATGGGAAAATTCGCACAACGAAGTGCATTATATCCCGTGGCTCACACACCCGAGCCGTGCCTCATATCCACATTATTTGTACACACTAAATGCGAATATATTGCTCGGGGCTAAGTGAGTGCGATGGACAAACAAGGAAGCCGAGCGATGCGGCGAAACCCCCGGAGCGGTCATTAATATATCGATCGATTTCCGTCCATCTCCCTCTCTTTCCCACTTCGATTCTCTTATCTGTGCACACGCGTTACTTATGTGGAAGTGTATACGTCAGCCACCGGAGCCCTCCAGCTCTCTGGCAATGAGTTAATCCGCGCAGAAGCTAATTTGCACTGCCATTACGACGTATTATTGAATGCGTGCGAGGCCCCGGGGAATATAATACACACGTGGAACACACAACGGAATATATCGAACGCGTTACGTGCGCTGGCACTACCAGCATCAGAAAACGATGCTCTCTCTCCCTTGGCTCTTCGTCTCTCTTTTTCCTGCTTGCTCTTCTGCCCCCCGGTGTGCTCTACAATTTCGCTGTTATGCAATAAAATTCTGCACTCGTATCGCGAGTTATAACGAGTCCTCGCGCACTTCCACCTTATTATGTGCCGCGGCTCGAGTATCCCCTTTTTGTCTCAATTATCGCGAGCCGTCAACTCGCTTTGCTTATCCGCTCGATGCCAGCGCGGCCGTCAATTAATTCGGAATTAGGGAGATTCGCTTAGAGCTGTCGGGAACACGTTCGAGTGGTTCGATCGAACATTGAAAGTATAAATATCGCAATTAGCGGAGTCTCCGCAAGCGTAAAACTCCGAATCCCCTCCGCAGCGTTGCTGCACGCGGGCTTCGATCATGGAACGCACGTTCAAAGCCATAAAAATGGTGAGCACAGAAAAAATGGGCTGGAAGCGGAAGAAAAAGAAGCGAAAAATCCTCTCAAATCGCCCCCCCCCCCCCTTAACATCCGTGCATCGTGCTCCATCGAGCGAGTACGGGGATCCGATATTAAAGTCCTCTAAACGTATAAATTAAATTTGAGGCCGTCAGAGGCGGCCAGTTAGGGTCCGGACTCGCGGTGCCGCGGCGGCTCGGGCACGTTTCAAAATACTCCATTCGTCACGGAGATTTAATAAAAAAGTTGGGCACTCTCACTCTCCGGTAATTCGATCGGAGAGGAGAGAATAGGCGCAGGGATAGAAAATCGATGATCGTTAAGGAGGAGCGCGGCTCGCCGGATATCAGATATGAACGAGCCCCGCGTTGACAGAGCATCGGCAACCGAAAACAACGCAATCTCGGCTTATGGAAGAGCCATTCGTCCCCCTCCCTCTCTCGGCCCGCTGCCTTTCGATGTGAAACTCTCAAACTCAATTTTCGGGATCTCATTTGGAAAACATAAGCTACTCGCGGTGCCCCGGTATTTACGGGTTCCATTAGGAACCTGTCAGCCGGTGATCCCGGCGCTGCCGCATGCTGGTACCGTGTGCGCTGGTGCAGCACACACAACGCAAACATCGAAAGAGCCGGCAGCACCGGCGGCACACGGACGCGAATTTATACACGTGCATGGAGACGGAGCGGTGGGAGCGAGAGCGCGAGCCTCCTCGTGCTGCTCTCCTGCTCAACGATACACAGAGCCTCGGAACACACCGCAAAAAGCATACACACAATAGCCCACATACGCGCACGTAACACAATGCCGGTAGCCAGAGAGATCGTACCTCGTTATACGATACAGTTGTCACTCGTCGGTGTGCGTTCGTGAGTTCCCGTCTTTGTGGACGAGCTCCCTGCTCTTTTTCCATCCACATGTGCCCCGGTCCTACACGCCGCACTCGTTTTCTCTCCTCGACGATATACGAGGCCAGATTACCCCGACGAGAGTTCCTCCAATAGTTGTAAATTTGAAGGATTTACTCTGCGAAATCGAATATAGAGACGAGTAGAAAGCCTGTTCTGGGCGACGCGAAACAAAACACTCTCGAATAATGGAAACAACGATGCACCTCAATCCCGAGCTGTCCTCGGCACACGCTTTTCTTTCCGGGCACACCGCGTTACTGCGTTTTGAGTTATCGGCCTCGGGAGACGCGCTCGCCTTTCGTGAGCCCGCGTATAGGGACGGTGGCAGGGAATAAGTCCGGAAATTCCGAGGCCCAACTGACTTTTTCGGCGACTTTTATGGGATTGGTTGACGATTTTTTTCGATCGATTCTCTCCGACGTCGCGTCACCTTGTCGAGCCGCACGACCGGAGGAGAGTCGAGGCTCGGGGCGCTGAAAAGCCACAGGAGCTCGAACTTCCTCGGGCCTTTTCATTTTTTCCGCAACTTCAGGATGATCGATGAGTGCAGAAATGATTATCCAGCTTTCGAGAACACGCTTCTCTTCTTATTCAATTTCCCGAGTGAAAAACCGCGAGGGCGGTCGAGCGTGGGATCGTTGGGTCATGCAGAAAACTCGTGGATTAAACTCCGTTCCGTGCAAGGCACGGAGAGAGAGGGAGAGAGCGGGCGGTCCAAGGGTCCGGCGCAGGGGCGATCGGCGAGGCACATGTCGCGGAGGGCTAACTGGACGAATGATTTATATCGAGAAACGTAATAGAGAGAACGTACAGGTTCATTGTGTGCATACAAGCTCGAGAGTATCGTGGCTGCTTGAATCGTTTGGTAAACGGAAAATCATTTGGAGCCTGAATACATTCGGCCTCGGTATACATTTTTCGTCTGACGACAGAAACGCCAAAAGCAGAGTTGGGTTGCGTGTGTACGCGACGAATAAAGCGCCGTATTTTCTGCCACATTGCAATACGTTCCCGGGCAAATGCAGTGCGAGCTTTTCCACAATCTCGGATTAATTGGTCCCTCGTTAAGGGCCTTGACACAAGGGGGCAGTACGAAAAGGGGTTGAGAACTCTTGCTCTCGCTAGACGCGCGGCGACGGGGCAAATACGCAGCCGAAAACTCGATCGAGCGATGGGAAATATTAATTTCGTCAACTCTCCCGCTCTCTCTCTCTCTCTACCGCCATCAGCGCTGCTCCCCGGCTATATCGTTTTCCTGATGGACGCTCTCCCCGTCCTCTGACGCCTCTCAAACGGCGATGTATACGTGTATGAAATAAAAACGTATAGAGACAGAGGGGACGCGGGCGTGGGGCTTCGATGGTGTACCATCCTCTCGTCTCGACGAGGAGCTTTCCCCCACCCTCGCGGCCTCTTCTCTCCGCACCCTCTGCCGCTCCCCCTCTCCGCAAGCCCCGAACAATGTTTTCCAATTAACTTTATTTGAAATCGAGCTACGACCACGCGTTTGCCGACGGCTCGTCGGCTGTGTGGCATCGTCGAATTTGATGTACGGAAAAAAGCACTCTGATCCTCCATCGGGCATTACTGCACGTGTATTTTTTGTTCCCTATTTTATACACGTACATTTCATTCGTGTGCGAATGCATTTTGTTTTGTCCCCCTCTCGCTCTTTCTTTTCTCATTCTATTTATTATTACGAGGTTGTTTTTTCTGGCTGATCGATATTCTCGCTAACTCTTTTCCCCCAATTTTGTTTCAGCGTCGTACTGCGCCCCGAGAGCATTTTTCAACGGTATCAACGTATAAAAATGTGCTCCAAATCAAATTCAGCTGGCTCCGAACTCATGAATTTCTTTCAGGACCAACCTCCCGGTCTCCCCCGCTCCTGAGGCTGATAATTTTGAGTTTTTCTCAGCACAAAGTATCCCACTCGCGACGGAACGCCTCGTGCCTATTTTTCGATGTACCAATCCACTGGAAGAACTCGCTCCTCCGTGAAATTGATCTGCGGCTTTTTCTCTCTCTCTCTCTCGCTATCGGAGATCGTCGCAGAATGATTTTAATGCTGCGCATATAGAGAGCGTCTCGTGCCACGAGTCTTTGCTCTTTCTCAGAGAGACTTGAACAAATTATCTTTTTTTCAACATTCTCACTTCACGATCCGGTAATTACTGCTCGGAAGTTAACTTTTAAATGCTCATTCGATATCCGAGCGTTGTTGAGCAGCTCGCCGAGCGCAAACTCGTCTTTCCGGTTCGAGTCGCGCTCGCGACGTTCGTTTCTGACAAAAGAACGTCGCTCGTGAGGTACGGAACTCGCTCAAACATTTTCGCTCCTGTATGGACGATTACGAGGATGCGACGACAGCTCGTCACTTCGCCGAGCTTACAAGTTTTCTTCTAGGACTCCGATGGCTTCCGAGGACCGAGCATTTTTCGGCTGACACTCCGCGAAACCGTTGTCAACGCGGGTGCTTTATATACCTGGCGTTGAATTTTCATAGCTTTCTCGCGAGAGTCGACTTTCTCACGGTCTCGCGGATAGCGCGTTCTAGTTTTCCGCTTCGATGATAACGAAACCGACGGTTTAGCCACGTCGCCCGAATCCTTCGCTGCTCATGAATGGGCGTTTCATCGCGTCGCCGGTTTCGATGACAGTTTCGCTCGCGCTCTCGGTTTTCCTCGCTCCTCCATCCGGATTCTTCCCTGCTCGAAGAAAATTTTTCGAAAAACACGAAAGTATCCTTTCGTGCAAATTCGATTATTTCCGAGTGGGCTCGAATGGCCGCTAGGACGCCGAAGTCGGAGCGCGATTTTTCCTGTTTTTATCCGGCACTACACGCGCGAGGTACGACAGAAAAAAGTTGGTCTCGAGTCTCACCGAGGCGATGGAGAGTCGCGTATATCTGTGGGCGAGTATATAGAAATTTTTTCTTCTCCGGTGGCTCTTCGAACTTTGGCGTGGCCGATGAGTAATGGTTTTTAATCATCGAATAATGAGCCGAGGCAGAGCGGAGCCATCGGTTTCACCAAACAAAATTAAAGCAGCGAAAGCGGCGGCGGCGGCGGTGGCAGCGGGAGAGAGGAAAGCCCAGCTGACGCGCTTTATTCTTCATCTTTCTATCTTGCTCGGCCGGCATCTCGCTCTCTCTCTCTCTCTCCTGATGCGCGGTGAGCGGGGAGGAAAGCAACGTTGAAAAGTGTATGCACGCGGGCACGGGCGAACGAACCTCGAAGGACGGTGGACGCGGGGGCTGACGTGGGCTTACATCGAGGATGGGACATCCTATATGTACATAAATACGTATATAGAAAGAGTATATCGGGTTATTTGAACGATGCCGCGCGCCGAGTCGCTCGCCGAGAGCGAGAGAGACGGGAGAAGCACCTTTCTCCCCGCGAAGCAATATAAAGTTAATAACATTTGATCCCGTAACGTTGAAAGTTAATTCCTTTCGGCATTAATACACGGTGAGTGCATCCCTCGGTAATGAGATTGCGTCGGGGGTTGAGCAGGCAATGACGAGAGCGGGGTGGCTCTTCTGTTTTCTCCTCTCTCTCTCTCTCTCTCTCTTGGCCTCTCCATTTCTGTCTGATTGTTTGCTTCCCTCTCTCTCTCTCTCTCTCCGTTCAATGGCACAACTCGGCGCCATCAACCCCACATCAACCACGTTGCGCCACACTAAGGGTGTGAGAGAAACACAGGACGCCAGCTCCACTCGATGATATAAGGGCGCTCTCTCTCGCTCTTCGATTCTGTCTCTCTTGGTTGTTCCCTCTTCCTCTGCTTCTCGCTCTCTCTCTCTCTCTCTCTCTCTCTCTCTCTCTCTCGGCGTTTCACTCACTCGAACTTTTATGAAGCAACGCTTTCGGGCAATAACGCATTGTCCGGTTTTCGTCTTTCACAGACACCAATCTCGCGTTTGCTGTTTTGCGATAGCTGGCTTTTTAGAGAATCGATACCCGAGGCGCCGGTATAAAATGGGTCAGTTTTATACCGACGAATATTTTTCGTAGGGAAAATTAGCCTTGGATTATTCTTCATAACTGGTTTGAAAAAATTGCGTTTTTTATTTTATATTTTTTTTTATTATATTCTCGGAGGAGCACTTTGCCGGATGCGCAATTATTTGATTGAGCGTTTTGCTTGATTGCTCGGACTTGGCTCTCTGCTTTTGACCCTCCAAATGAATTACTGTAATGGGATAATAAATTGCTTTTCCGGAAGAAAAAAATAATGAAAAAGAGGAAGGACGGCGGGTCGGCCTCGAAAGAATCACAAACGATAATGGATTTGCCGGAGCTTTTTACGCTGCCGTTTTCAAGTGTATCTTTTGTCAAAAATCAAACTTTCCCGAGCTTCGAACTACTCTCGTTAATGATTCTCGATCCTATTTTTCCGCGAGGACTGACGAGAAACTTTATTGTTTCGCCGATTTTGTGTTCGAACTCGCGAGCTCGAGTTCGGCTGAGAATTTCCGAATTCATAGGACCGTCGAACATGTTTGAAGACTCCGGGGCACAAAAAAGCACGCTGCGCTTTGAAACACGCGGATCGAGAGGCGCCCTAACCATTTTATCTGCCGTTGGAGAGTGTGTCGCGCGCATACAAACTGCTAACACAAACGTGATGCATAGAAACGAACGAAGGCCCTCCGAGAGTGAGAACTCGCGAGGGAGCAGCCCGGCGCTACCCGCTGCGGCGGGAGTAACGAGAAAGAAAGAAAGGAAAAACGTCGATATTTATTGCCAAACATCGGGCGAATGTAAAATTCAGTTTTCAATCTAAATGCACTGGGTATTGGCTCGCGGCAGTGTCGGCCGATAGTTGTGGCACGCGCGAAAGCTCGAGATCGCGAGAGCGAGTTTGATGGGATAACAAAAAGTGAGAGACGATGCGATGGGATAACAAAAAGACAGAGAAGCCAGTGAAAAAACCGATCGAAGAGGGTCATAGAGGGCACGGTATAAAGAAAAGAGAAGAAAAATCGAGCCAGCGAGCGAGAGAGTGAGAAGAAAGAAGGTTAGACCACGTGGTACCATGGGCGAGAGACGTTTTTTCTTCGTCGTC
The DNA here is from genome assembly GCF_019457755.1 of Venturia canescens. NCBI lineage: Eukaryota > Metazoa > Arthropoda > Insecta > Hymenoptera > Ichneumonidae > Venturia > Venturia canescens. The sequence continues at coordinate 16,121,202 of NC_057430.1, forward strand.
CGCTCTTAAAATGTTTATCGTTCGTACAATCGATCGAGCTCTCGTTTTTCCCCATTGAATTTTCTATCTGTTTGGCCTGGCCCTTTTCCTGCGGACTTATCGAGCAACGCGCTGCCCATTCGAGTTAAACTTCCTCGGAGATTATTTCGAGGCTGCCTCCGCTTACACATTTTTCGGCTTGTTTTCTTCCAGTTAGCAAAACAAGACTCATCATCGATTATCTTCGGGTCTCGAGAGCAGGAGGAGAGCCAAAGCACCAAATAAAACGAACTTCAAACCGATAAGAACTTTTGTATTAACACAGAAATGGGAGAGAACAACGGAAGAAAATGCGAAACGTAGCAACACGATTGTATGCCTCATGGGCACGGTTCCCTCCCTTTTTTCTCTCGTCCCTTCCCCCTCCTCCCCCCCCGCGCCATGGCCCCTTCTTTCCTGCTCACCTCCCCATTCTCCCTCTCGTTCTCTCAGGATACCGTTGCGTCTTTGCGGTCGTGAATTTAATTAAATATTTTCGTGGCCGTACGTCAGTTCACCGCGAGCGAGAATCGCGATCCTCATATATACCGCTACAGATATAGAGACACCGGGCTCGGTGTACCGACTTTCTTTTTTCTTTCGAGCGCCGCTCGCCCTATTCTATATCCTCTCCCCGGCCGAACATACCTAAGGCAATTTACTTTTTCAATTTGCGTAATGAATTAAACGCTTTTCGTGCTGCCACGAGCCGCAATGGTGCGGCAATACGCGAACGACCTCGTCGGATTCTTCTTATATTCCCCGCCGTGGCTATTCTATATCGTGCAGCACGAAGTTTCCTGGTGATTTTGCTCGGCTGTAAGCTCGAAAAATTCATTCCGTGAACGAGAATGTTTTCGACATCGTTAAATTTCAGATATAAAATTGCTGCTTTTCATTCTGACCGATATACTGTTTGTTTTTTGTTTTTTTTTGTTTTTTTTTTTTTTTTCAATTTTTTCTCGGGCATTCGTTCCGGAGAGATATTTATCGTCCAACATTTTCATTATCCGATGCACACGTAGGGACGTAAATTTTTATTCTTTTAACTGCACTCAAAGTGAATGAAAAGAGAGAAAACTCGCATCGCTCGTAGGGACTGCTCGCTCGCGCCGATGTAAATCAAAAGTTTGCTTCGTTATCTCCTGCGAGTATATTTCAGATAAAACAAAAGAAAATATCACTGTTACGGAACGTAAAACTCGGCTCGGCTCACAGGCTGTTGTAAAGTGCTGGTGAAAAAGAGCATGGAAAAGTCGAGTGAATGGGACCGCATTGACCGACCGGAGTCGACTAATTAACCGTAATTCTCGAAGCAACATTGGCGAAATAGTAACAGCGGGGATTTAATGAAAACACAGGATTCCGCAATGTATTCGATTATTCGTGGGCTATGACGCGGGGTGAGAATTGCGACGAGAATGATCGACGCGGTAATAAATCCAATAATCGTAAAAGCTTCGAGGACGTGAAAGAGCCGCGCGATGTGTATTAATATTTCAATAAAACGTTCGCTCCGTAATTCCAATGAATTTCCACATTTTCCTTTTTTCAGTAGTTTTTTCTCGGCCTTTTGTCTGTTCCTGCGAATATAATATTGCTCGTTTGGATAATTCGAGGGCCGATAAAACGCAGTGGAATTCCAATCAGCATAGAAATTGATTGAGAGGGAGGGCGCGAGGCAACGCACGCTCTCGCGTGCCCTCCATTCGAGGCAACCCCGTCCGGGGCGATTGCATAATGACGATCGCCGCGGATCGGGGGGCGCAGAGGGTTCGAGTAATTTCCAAATTTTCCGGGCTTTTCCCCGGTAATCCGAGGGAAACGACGCGTGTTACGGGAATCGCGTCGCGGTGTGATGACCCATTCGGAACACACATATCGTCTAGGAAACATAGTCGAGGGTTGTAGAGCACTCTACGCCCGGAGAGAAAGAGACGCGGCGAGGAGGAGAGAGGAGAGAGAGAAATGGAGAGTGCAGGGAGAGTAATGTACTAATATACACGGTTATATACAGTGGCGAGTAACGCTCTGTGCGGTCTCGCCACGGTGAGTATACTCAATTACATTAATTACACTAATGTCATTAGTGCCGGGGTAGTCGGCGTAGTTCGGTGGGTGGATATGCCTTGCGGGAAAACGAAAGGGGTCGAGAGGCCGGGGAGGAAACGAGGGAATGGCCTCTTGTTTTTGTCCAAGAGAGAAAAACAGCGCTGCGAGCTTTCTCTCTCTCTCTCTCTCTCTCTCTCTCGTCATTCTCAAAGTAACCTCAGTATCTATAATCCACTTTCTCCTCTTCTCATTATGCGCCCACATGCATTGCACACAGGGAGCGAAAGAGAGGACGGAGGGGGGGACACTTAAGGGGTGTGACGAGAGTGGAGTTTAAACTTCGTGGGTTATTCGCATCGGAGAAACGTCGCGCTGACATTTCTTCCGGATGGGGAACACGGCCCTGATGCTCATTGGTCAAACTCCATCGCGGCTTGTCCGCATCGATCAATTAACTGCCGGACGAAAGTGCACCGCACAAAAGCCTCGAACAAAGCTCTCTTTCGAGAGAGAACTTGGCGCGGGGAGATCGCGTCCGATTATCTTGACGTCCCGTGAGCTGTGCCCGGAGACGAACCTCGAGGAAAGAACCCTCGAAATTAATCACTCTCCTCATTTTTTCCCAACGCCTTCTCCACGCATCCCAGCGGGACGCGCACCAAACGAAAAGAGAGAATCCGGTTCGCTTGACTGCTTTAAAAGGCTCGTCAGAGTGGCAAAAACTCGCGGATCTCCGTTAGATAAACATGTACAGGCGAAAGCCACAAGGGTGTATTCCCACGAGTATCGCCTCTTTCTATCCCTCTCTCGCTCACTCTCGCTCTCCCAGTCTTCATTGTAGTGTACATATGTGCAGTATGTAGCGTAATAATGCCTACAAACTATCGAGTTGGCAAGGCTTACCGTCTCATCTTCCACACACGTGTCACCAATTTCGTGCGATATGTTTTTTACTTTACTTTATTTTATTTTATTTCATTTTTTTTTGTTATTCTCCAAGCCTGGGGAGCGCATTTCTTTTCTCAATTTTGTTCGCTGCTGCAGAGGCTTTCTACGTAGCGCTTCGTACGGTCGGGGAACTCTTGGCAAACCCTGCTCGCCGGATGCTGGTCGTTACGCCGACAAATTCTACGAGAGACTTAATACGATGCACTCTATAAACACACATTTATGTATTAAATGCACATGTGAGCTCGCCTATGTAATATAAAAGGCTTTGATGTTTGCGCCGGTTCGCGGGCAATGCCACATGCGGACGTGCCCCTTCGCTCTGGCCCTCCTGGCCTATATTATATACTTTTTGGCGTCGAGTTCTGCGGTTTTAGGACGAGAAACCGAGCCTCCCCGCTCGACGTCGCACCGGCTCCGATTTCGCCTCGGCCAAACTCGTCGTCACGTTTTCCCGTACGAAATGGTGGATTTAATTTAGCGAGTGTCTTGCGAAAAGAGAAGGAAGAAGAGCAGCGGAGGCAGGGAGGGCCTCCTCGACGAGGGTCCTTCGATATAAATCTATATCTGCGGAGTTTGCGGTGCGGGTGCTCCTCGATGAGGGGTGGCTTTCGCGCGCGTACACGCTCGTCAAACTCTCATACACGCGCTTGACGCTCGCCCCGGATAAATAAGGATGCACGAGTCGTTCGAGGTTAAATCGAACGCGGTGTATTTCGCGGCCGGTGTCAAGGACTTTGGCGGTGAGAAGCGCCCGGAGGGATGCGCATCTCCGCGATGGAAACGCGGCCCCTGGGAGGCGTCCCGAGGACGTTGACTTTTTCATTCGATTTCGCGAGCGATGCTCCGAGCGATCCGAGCTCGGTGAGACAATAATATGTGAAAAATTGGAGAAAAAGGAGGACGAAAGAGCGCTCGGGGAAGTCACATTTTCGTCGATCGCGATCGCCTCCTCGCCCAATTGACGCAATCCTCGCGCGATTCTCCGTCTCGGTGAGAGATTGCTTCGAGTTTTTTTATGGCCCGCGCACCACTGCGGAGGAATAACGCGAAAGCGGCCGGGGCCATGATGAGCGCCATTGTTAGTTTTAAATATAATTTAACGACGCGGGAGCTTCGCGAGAATGGGAAGAGGCGAGCTGCCAAAAGTCGGATGAAAAAATGCGATATTGCGAGGAAAAAAGTTTGGTGCTCGCCGCCTCGAAATGACCCATGCTCATATATATTTTAATTCGATGTTGCTCCCCGTACGTGGGGGTCTATGTTAAGCAGTGTTGGTGCTCGTGGAAGGCCACGAGCAACCCCGGCCTCTCTCGTTGCCGCGAGATGGAAGCTGCGGAGGTATCGAGTTCTGTATCATACCGGCTATAATACATTTTTTATCTGATTGAGGGGATCTTCTTTATGGCGGGGTGTCCCGAGCAGTCGATACACGTATATACGAGCGCGCAGAGCCAGTGTGCGTGCGAGCCGGAGGCTCATCTTCGCAGTATTGTAACAACCCCTCTCTCGCATCCTCGCGGCGATTGCTATCGAACAAAAGGCCTCAGTGGGAGGCCATTTCGCGCCAAGATTCTCGCCAGTTGTGCCCTTTTCCCGGCGATAAATCGAGCCGCGTGGATGCGACGGTAAAAAAAACGTGGAAAAGGAGCGAGTGCCGCGGCGCAGAGACAAAAGGAGAAAAGTACGCGATCAGGGATATGTGCCCATGAGGCTTTCGCGTAACCGTAACCCCCGCGCGACACGCGATTCCCCCACTGAAATCATTCATTAATTCCGCCCGGCTTTTTTTTCTCCCATATTCCCTTTGCACAAACGCTACGGTTGCGTATACCGAATGAATATTGAAGGGAGAGTGAATTAACGCTGGGAAGCAACGTGGAATAGTAATTTGGCGTGTTTGCCTAGCCAGCTCGCGCGCGCGCGCCGGAGGAAGAAGAGACGCGGAACTTGAGAGCGGGCTCCAGGAAGCTCACGGATGCGGCGCGACGGAGGCAAAGGTCGCGATCAAGTCGCGTGTAAGCAGAGTGTGTGCTCTCTCTTTCTCTCTCTCTCTCAGTGCTTTCTCCGGGCCTTGTGACTGAAGAGCAGCGTGTGGCGAGCCAGGCCGGGGATTGAAAAGCAATTTCCCCGCGAGAGACGCCCTCTGTGTGCCTGCTACAGCGCCTCCCCCGCCGCCAATCTCCTTCCCCCTTCCTCTCGTTCCAAGCCCCACGAAACTTGTCTTTTGCCGAAGAGCATCGCGCGCGCCGGGGCAACTCCGACTCGAAGGGCTCTATATTAATGATCCAGATATATTATCGGACGTGACCGAAATTGCTGTCAAAAAACGTCGGATATTGGATCGAAGGAGATTGTGAGCGATGCTCCTGCGCCCTCCGCTCTCTTTCTCCGGCCCCCGATCACATCACTTCGCCTTCTCTCACTCGCTCCGTCTTCGCGATGCTGCGATATACTACGAGACAAGCGCCGCGCGCGCAACTTCCCGTTCTCGGGCTCCCCGCTCCTCTTTTATAACAACGACGAGGGAATATTCGATTTTCTTTGCATTTCAATACATTCTGGAACAGATGGAGCTCGTCATAATTCCACTCAATGTTATTACTTTCATAATTTCACGTGACCCTCGCAAATTCTCTTTTCGTACTTACAGCTTCAATTATAGAATCCTCGTCCTCTCACTCTTAAGGCTCGCCACGACAACGTTTACGCTCAAACATAAATGGGTCATTTCCCCTCCGATTCGACACTATTCCAGTTGAATTTTATCCTCCATCCAATTGTCAGGATCGTACTGTTATCAAGGTACTTCATGCACGAATCGATTTTCTTAAGAAAGTCTTGAAATTTACACAGAGTTTAAATGGGTAGTCGACTGACGCGCGTATCAAATTTTTAACGGTTCGTCTCATTGGTTATTCGGATAAACGTGTTTAAATGTGGAGAAAAATAGACGGGGTTATGTGCGTAAAAAATCGTTTATCTTTCCACATAACGAATTAATGCTTCTCACGAAGTTTATGAAAAATGTGCACAAAAATAATGACAATGAAGGTGTGGAAAAAATTCGAGACGATTGTCTTACTAGTAATAAAGATATGTTACCTTAAAGATTGAACTAAATTGATAAAACGAGTACTCGTAACGTCGCATTTGCTTATTTCGGGATTTTGTTTCTTACTGACTCGGGCTGTTCCTGTCACAGCCTTCTGCCTTTTTATTAATACTTTTTTTTGATCCATTTCCCTTTGTCTTTTTCCTTTGCGTTCTCTAAAGCTATTTTTTACATGAAAAATTATAAAATTAATCGCGTTAAATTTCATTCGCCAAAAAATAAGTTGAACAAATTTATTCACAATTTCGAATTAATAACTCTGACATTAATATGGAGTGATAATATATTTGATTAGGAAGTAAAAATCGAGCCAATTTAGACACTCATAAAATAGGGGCACGATCTACCTTAAGTGCGAATAAAATGCATCGATCGTGAGAGCTTCTAATTTCTTGCCAGTAGCGAGACTTTCTTCGCACCTCAGAAAGTATAAATACGGATTTTTAAAATTATTTTTGAGAGTTGACGATGAATTCTTCACTAAATATGCAAAGTGACCCGACGAGCTCGTCCCGAGTGTATTTTTGCGTCGTTGAACTGAAAACAGGACTCGAAAACGGGCTCGAATCACTTCCCTCGATTGGCCAAAGTTCACGGGTCCGAATTTATCGTTTGACGATTATTCGGGACGAAGATTCTCGAGGCAATTAATCAAAAAATTTTTCCCTTCTCTCCTTCCCTCACGATCGAGCCCGCGAAGTCGTCAAATTCATCGAAATTGCGCACACTGCCTGCAGCTACTCGATAATAATATTTCCCATGAGCGAGAAAACCGCGGGGCAGAAAATAAAACAGCGAACAAATAAAAGTAATGAAAAATTTAAAAAAAAGAAGTTGCACGTTATCTCGTCGCGGCGGGTTAACTGTGCTATCGGTAATCGATCCCGCGACCAAGTCACGGCCCACGGAGGGGGCTGTATAATTAATTACCGGTGGATGAGAGCCCGACCGCGCGCTCGTTCCATCACCCAATACTACAAACACATGTATATCTCTCTTCGCTAAGAACCAATGAACCGATTGAAATAAATCTTTCAGAAAATTGCCATCGCGAGTGCAAAGGAGCGACAAATTGGTGAAAAGCTGCATCGGGGAACGTCCCGGATATCGAGAGGGAGAAAGATAATTCAGGAAATTTAACGCGCCATTCCGGAGTAATTACGGACACGATTTCACGCTCGCCAAGTTTGGCTCTGGAACAGAAAAAAAATGTAAAATTGTCAAACTTTCATATTTTCTGTCAATTTCCAGTGTACTTGGATCCAAAAACGTCAAAATCAGCGATGTCTTTCGTTCGCGTCAAAATTCGGGTGAGCAGACGTCAAAATACGCTTTCGGCTCGCTTTTTTCATATTTTCCTGGATTCCCTGAGCGCAATTTATCTTCAAATAGCCGCTTAAGAGCCCCTGGAAAAACGAACGTTTGCAAAAACCGTCCCGATTTGCGTGAGACTCCAACACTCTCGTAACGAGGTTGAGATTCGATGACGAATCTGGACGTTCCTGGAGCAGCGGAGGATACGGCACTTGAACATACAAATAATCAGCGAGTCGGGTCCGTTCGAAGTGTAAACTCGAGAAGCCCGTGGCTGATTTATAATCTAAAAAACAGCAAACCGGAAACTGATCCGCGATTGTAACGTTTGAGGAAAATGCGACGCGTATGTTTAGCTCGAAGTTGTGAGCAAGCTCGGTATCCCGTCGAGTAAAAAAGAAGAAAAACAATAAAAAAAAAAAAAAGAAAGCGATCGTGGTAGGCGCAGGGAATGTAAAACATGGTAAACGAGTTGAACAATCGTGGCGAAAAGCACAGCGCTCCTAAATAGTGATAGCCGAGTTGGGAGTCTCGGCGGAGGCGCGAGAGGAACGCTTACACGAGAGAGAGAGAGAGAGAGAGAGAGAGAGAGAGAGAGAGAGAGAGAGAGACGCTGAAAAGAGCTGTTTTTATCGGTAAAGCGAGACTCGTTATATGCGGGCTCGTTTACGGTATGAAAATATCTAGAAACATGAAAATGTATGTGTATCTGTTTATGTCGCCATCCGTGGCTTGAGCCCCATTAACACATGCGCGGAGGGCACATGTTTAATGCAGGGACGTATTTGATAAGGGAAGCAGGTCGTTTAGCCTCATTATGCAGCACGAAATAATCTGAAAAATAGTCGCGGAGCGACGAGGGTCTAGAAAAGCCGGCGATATGCCGAGTAAAATGAAGGTTGAAGTGCGCACGAGTTCTGGGAGGAATTGAGTGGATTATTTCGATGTTTCAGTGGATGGTGATCAGTCGTAGCGTATAATGTGGACGTCGAGGGGATCGAGGGGCTGAGTTATCGAGTACGAGCGAAAGGGGGTAAGTCGAGACAATAAATAAAGGTTTATTAAGGACGAATTTAAATTGCAAATAATATGGTTTGAGTAGTGAAAGAGTCGGAGAGTTTTGAGAGGACGAAGCTTCGCCAGGAGGATCTCTCTTTGATGGTACATTAATTGTTATGAAATGGGTGTTTGTATTCTGAAAGGAGCTGTATAGCCTGCTCTCGCAAGGCTCAAATGAAATGGTTTATTACACATTGAACTTCAGTGGACAGACTCTCGAGGAAATGCGGGAGACTCTTCTCTCGGAGTACACTAAAGCTCCACACTAATGCAATCTCTCTGTCTCTAGCCCCGTCTCGGTTGCTCCTCCTCTGTGCTTTGGCCTGCTCCGCTCTTCTACCAAGTCTCAAAGACCAATTTCCGCTGGCCTCTATTTACATAGTTGGGTATACCGAGCGGATAACACGAGGACGAGCCGCCAAAGTCGCTTGTCCCGGGGTCGTCTCTCTCGTAGGCTAAACTCAGCACACAGCCTGGCTCCGCTATCTCTTGGCCAGGGGAACGACGCCATTTTACGAAATACATGCAAGCCCCGCGCGTATACACCTCCCCACACAAGTTAAGCTGTAACGAAATTTCCATATCTCAGTAATTCTAATGCACATTCATTACTCGCGCTCTGCCACAGCCATAACCCTCTACACGCTCATCACTCGCTATGAATACGCCTCCGACGACTCAAATTCGACTAAAACCTAAGAAAATTATCGTTCCTTTTGGCTTCTCGCTCGACGCGTTAGCTCTTTTTCTTTGCTCCCTCGTTTGCGCTCTTTTGTCGTACTGCGTCATTGAAGTTTGGGATTTTTGTAGCGTCAACTTCGGTGCGGCGTTGGTTGGGCCGCGTGAACGAGGACACCGGAGGGTTCCGAATCGCTGATTTTCTGCGCGGGGAGTAACGCTGCGACGAGGAAGGTATCGGCGGCGCGAAATCGGGTTGTTTCGAGTGAAATCTATCGAATTATAATTGAAGGTAGATCGCTCATGTACAAAGTGCTTTTTCAAACATTCTCGCCCGGCTCTCTTTTCCTTTTCCACGACTTTCGCACGCGCTCCGCGTTTTATCGAATATTTTATCAACTGGGATATTTTCTGTGCGACAGAACGTGCCAGCACGGTGCGCGCGGCTGCTCACAGCCAGTACACGGAGGAGGTACATATGTACGAATAATCTGTACATAGAAGCTTGGAAACCCACCGGAGGCAGCCACTCCGCAGATTGCGTTGAATACGATGCGGCGTAGAAGCGGGGCGCGGAGGAGGGGCCGAGGGGAAAGGGGCAAAATACAGAGAGAACCTGACGCTGATTGACACTTGTTCCTATCCGGGAAGGATCAGTCCCGTGACTCGATCCCGATCCTCGCGGGTTCACTTCACTCTGGATGCGATGCTCTTCCTTCGTTACCAGCCACGAAACGCTTTTCCAAACTTTTTCCTTCGGAGACGCGTGTCTATCCAGACATTATTTTACTCACGCCGGATGAGAATTACATCGAGGATGAGACTTCGTTACGCTCCTGTCGCCCTCTCCGTGCAAAACACATTTGAAGATAAAACAGCAGAAAATATAAATTTGGCCAGTTGTAGAAAAACGATAATCGTCAAATAATTGGCAGAGGGAGCGAGCCGGAAGCGCCGCGGACAAATCGTTATTGTGTCGACAGACTCGCCGCGCCATTCGCTCGGACAATTAGCTCTTTCTCTGTTCGTCCTCCCCCCCCCCCCTCCCCCCGCTCGGGGAGAGAGTCTCGTGTCCGGCGTATAGATAATGATGCTGTTTTCATTCTCCGCTGGTGAATAACACGACGGAAATTGCGGAATATTGAAAGCGAGTCCCGTTCGCATTATGGAGAGAGAGAGAGAGAGAGAGAGCGAGTTAAATTTTCGGGACGAAAAAAGCGACCGTTGGCTCGTGATACCGCTTGTGAAAACGCCGCGTTTCTTTTTAATGAGGATATTAATTGATATTGAGATCGCGATAAAAAGCGAGACTCGTGAAATTTTAAAACACCTCGACGCGGAAGCCGTCCCGGGGGGGGGGGGGGGGGGGGGAGCGAGCAGATAAAAAATTCCTGATGGAAGGTTCGACGCCGAAGTAGCTGGTGCGTCAGGCGAGGGGCGCGTTTCAGAACGTTATACGGTATTGTCGGGGCTGTCACGGTTCTCGCCTCATCGAGAATTCAGCGGGTAATGTATATAACGTCGTGGTGGAAGCGCGTGCGAGCAACAGTCACACCTTCAACAGAGTAAAGTGCAGGGACGGAGACGAAGCGGTGCGGAGAGAGAGAGAGAGAGAGAGAGAGAGAGAGAGAGAGAGAGAGAGAGAGAGAGAATTAAGGAGGGGGGAGGACAGAGTGTAAGCTTGCTAACACATTGATACAGAGAATTGAGGAAGGAATAGTGCGCGGGGTGGCTCGGTGTAGATACAGGCTGACATTGGCTTTCGCTCGCAAGGGGTTGAGCAGGTCGAAGTCGCGGCGTCGACGCGTCCCTCGCCTCACCATCGCCGAGAAGGAAGCCTGCTCCGCAAAGGGGATCATCGTGGATCTCGAGCCAGCCCGGGGAAAGGAGAAAGAGGGACAGAGAAGCAAAGACGACGAGAATGTGAAACTCCGAATCTGAGGAACACAGAGAGAAGCGAGAGAGAATTACCAGCACGAAGGAGGAACGCGGGGGCTCGAACAGACGGCGATGAGGGCGAGCGAAGAGAGCAGAGGGGAATTGTGTGCTGTACTTAGTTAGCGGACAATGCGGCCCCTAATGAACAGCCAGGGGCACCCGACCACCCGTTCACTCGCCTACGATGAGAACTACGACGTCGTCGAGGCTGCTTCTATGTACCCGGACCGTAATGCAGGAGCAACAGCAGCGGCAACCTCCAGCCACGACCATCGCTGCTGCCGCTGCTGCTGCTGCCGCACTACCCCCATTCACTCTCAGACATCCAGATTACGTTACATCGCGCGCGCGTTGCCTTACTCTCAAGCTTCACCACGGCACCGAAGCCGCTTCCCTTCCTCCTTGTTGACCGCCCTTAGAGGACCAAGACGATGTGCACCGCCCGCATTTCGCCTCTCCCGATTACTCGACGATTAATTCACCGTATCGAATTGAAGCCTCGGGCGCTTATTGAACTCGCCCCGAAACCGGAATAATCTCATCTGCGCCCTCTCTCTCTCTCTCTCTCTCTCTCTGTCCTCGTGCACGAATCGTTGCATTATTAGGCATGTTTTATTATTCGGTGCAATAGCAAAGGCGGGATGCGGAGGCGGAATGAATTTGGTTGGATTTTCAATCCGCTGCACTAGAGAGAAACTTTTCGTTCGTTTTGTTACTCGATCGGATAGGAATATTGATATTTTTATTTTTAACTCTATTCTTTGAGCGATGATGCTCCTCGTGAATAAATGATTGAGTATTCAACTGCGTTGGTTACATCGAGAGAGTTGCTACGCAATCGATTCACATTGATTCTTATTGATCCGCACGGTTTGTTTTCGGATCAAGCTCGTTTTTGTACGCTCCCGTGTTCCCTGCGCTTTTTTTTCTCCCATTTCCATTATTTTTAATTGGCGGCTTTGTTTCATCTACTTCATTTGATTGCATGCGAATAATTGATCGGCAACAGGTCACCTCGCGGACGTTGATTTATTGTTTGATTTTTTGCGAATCGAACCTATTGATTCGTTGAAAAATTCGATTCATTTTGGTCCTACGAGCTTTTGTTGTTTTTCATCATTCATTCTCAACGCTCCCCAATTAAAGATTCACTCGCCATTCCATCTTTCACGGTCACACTGCTTCGAGCTTTTGTTCCCGAAATCCCCGCCGCCCCGCGCTCGCGTTACTTCTTCCCCTGTGATTCCCTGAAAATACATATTTCAACGATCCCGCTTGAGCCCCATATTTTTTGAATTTTTTCATGACACACCGTTTCGACCTCCCTCCCCATTGTTCCCCACTTCCATTCGTGACGAGAAAAATGTTTCGATGCCCGAGCAACATATTGAAATGGTTGAGAGCCACTGCGCAGAGACGCTCCGCGGGTTGTAATTGGATTCAATTGTCCCGCGTTGAATAAGTGACTGCACTCTACTCTCGTCGCTGCTCTCTCACTCTCTCTCTCTCTCTCTCTCTCTCTCTGTATGCGTGTCTATGTATGTTCCCGACTCCGCTCAACAGTGTGCGCTGCTGCTTCTATCGCTGTGTCTATATCCATCAGATATAACAAGAACGGTGGCAATATTCACGAATTCACATGATACCTCGAGGCTTTCATGCCCCTCGCTTTATCAATATTATTATTAATGTTATTAATGTAGAATAATTATTTCACATTCTCGTAGTACGAATTACACTTGGATAACAATTCCATTAATTATCATATCTCAGAGTATTAAGGGGTCTAGCTTAATTAGAATTTTCAAAAAGTACAATTTTATTACCGAGCAGTGCGGGGTACCGCGTACCTGACTTTTTTTAAACGCGGCGTTTTTCTCAAAATTACGTATTTGGACGGCCCGTTGAATGGCGCATGTCACACGAATTTTGAAGTTTTGAGCGAAACTATTTTTTTGTTGGTAAAAACGATGAAAGAACGCGCTTTTTCGTGGCTTTTGGAAAAATGGTTGTCATTTTGTGACTTTTGAAAAAATCCAAAATCGTATCACACGCGCTATGTTCATTTACCTTATTTGGACCTGTTTTCTCCTCCATTTTTCTGTACAGAAACTAAGTAAAATGGATATTAAAAAAAAAATTTTGTGTATTTCAACAGTGTATTTTTTAGGCCCAACACTTTTTAAATACCGCTCGAAAAAATTCGTGAAAATAGTCTTTTTTTGCTCGTCTAATCAGGCCAGACTCCTCGATACGTGGAAAAAGTGTACTTTTCCTCGTGACCATTTGGCCATGTTCCTTGAATCGAATGTCATTATTTCGTGACGAATAAAAAAAATCACTGACTTTCGGTGCTCGGGAGTTGTGCAAAGTGGGCGAAAGTCGAAGGAGAGTTATATGAATTTTCTGAGATCCAAGGGAAGCCACAGCCCCGGATTATATTTTCGCAACTTAACTGCAAACTCACCGTAAACTAGTAACTTTAGGATGAAAGTTGAGATAATTATTCGAGTTTTGTGTGTCGCCGTGCACGCGGGAATCGAATGGTGAGCGAGTGATATCGGTTTGTTTGCATCGAGTTTAAGGCGCAGCAGCTTGCTCCGTAGAAATCATAAAAACAATAATTGTTCGTCGGGCTCGGCGCAAGTTCGGCTCGTCCGACGGACTGGTGGCGTTAAATTCCACCGAAATAGCGGGCTTCCGAAGCTGAGCGGAGTTGAGGTCACGAATGAGTTAAAGTAGTATGATAAAACGGGATGAAAATAGCGCGAGAATACGAAGCACGGAGATCGATTCTGAGGGAGGCTCGCGAAGGAAAAAGTTGGATATTGCTCGCGAGGAAGAAGCCGGGTTATTATGATTCGATAGGTTTTTATAGGCAATTTAGTGTTGGCCCTAATTTCTCAATTGAAACGCGGTGCTTCAAGGGAGCAGACGCTCGCGTCGCTATTGGCGAGTGTCGGTAAGTAGAGCCACGTGGAAAATTTCAATTTATACGTTTTTTTACAGCCCGCTAGGCGGGCGCGGGGGAAGCGCGCTCGTCTCGCGTGTCTCGGTGTGTAGGTAATGCTCGTCGGTTGGTTTCTCCCGGTCGTTTGGCTTTCATCCCCCATTCGCTCGTGAAAACGGGCCGCGCGGTGCGGCGGGTTCTCGCGGGCGCGCCACTCTCGCGTATTGGTAATATTGTAAGCGGTAATTTTACTGATGGCATTGCAGCGATATACACGTCTCTCCATAGCTATATAAATGTGGAATAAATGTATATTGTATGTTTATATGGGAGAGTACAGCGAGAATTCTCTGTTTTCTATTCCGTTTATGGCTGCGGGGCCGAGGCAGGAGGGCTCGGAACACTGAGAATGTATATCCCATGTGAAAACGGATCGGGAGCGAGGAGCAGCGGCGGTGGCAGCAGCAGGGCACGTATATACGTTTTCACTTACATACGCACCCTTGTGGCAACTCCCACGAGAAGCCTTTCGCACGATTGCCGGAAGTCTGACGTGTACACGTGTAGATATATTATTCCGCGCCTTTTGTCGTGCGTTTTCTTCCTCTTTTTATCTTCCCTTTCACCCCCCCCCCCCCCCCTCGCGTGGCGACGTATATGCAGATATTTTTTTGCAAGTACGCTTGAACGCGCCCGCGACACCTCTGCCGTATAGGCGAAGAGGGCGCCGGGGCGGGAGGCAGCAGCAGCAGCAGCATCGGGTACAGATATCTTGAGCGTAAAGAGAATTTTCATCTCGCGTAGTGCGCCGGCATGTTTTTTAGCTCCGATCCGCGGAATCTCTATCGCAGAGGATGCGCTCCGCGTGCTCCTCTCGCCCAACCCGCAGCACACGCTGCCGCCGAGGCTGCTTCTCTTTTTCTATATGACTCTCCGGGACGCTCGATTCTTTTTCTTTTGGTGGCGTCGCTGCTCCGATTGCGAGACGACTCTATTATGTCGACGCTATCCGCTCCCCAGACGCAGGTCGATCATTCAACCGCGTTTTTTGTCCAGGTCAGGGAGAAGAGCGGGAGTTTATCTCCCGGAGGAAAGCCTGTGCGTCGTAACCCGGGCTTTTTCAGCCTGCGGAGGAGGAACGAGTCGTCGTTACGCTTCTCCAACTAATGTTGCTTCAATCCCATTTGCGGCGCGGGAGCAGACTCTGCGAAAAGGCTCGAGAATTAAACGCACTTAGGAAACATACTCGCTGACGAGATGAAGGAAAATGCGAATGCGGAAAGCCGATTATTCGAGCGCGAAGATGTGCCACGATCCTGTTGTACGCGGCCGCAGTTTCGGCGCTCCCCCGACAGCAGGCGCGACCGAGCCCCGTGCGTGCGAGAACCTCCTTCCCAGACTCGTCTAAACTTTTATCCGCGCGGCGCTATTTTTATCGCGGATCATTCGCTCCGGGATGAATTAATAATGAAGGGATTCCGAGCGTCGTAGGGAAAACCGGGGTTCCGAGTGCGCCCGGTGCCCGGCGGAGCTTTCGCGGTAGCGTTGGCTGCTACATACAAGCCCCGGGTACATGTGCTTCGTGCAGTGTATCGCTTTTCTTTTTCCACCGTGAAAAAAGACGGAGCGATGGATAGAGAAATGGGGCGAGGCGGGGGGCGGAGGGAGAGACAGCCGGAAAGCAGTCTCTCGCGTGAGTTTACTTCGGCACACTGGATAAGAGCGAGAGAGCCGAGTCTTTTGCGAGGCTTTGCAAAAGTTTAATGAAAATAGTTTGGCCATTTTTATGCGTTGTGCAGCACGCGTTGCGCAACGTTCTCCCCTCAATTTTTATTCGTTTAAGCAGTTTATCCGCGTTTATTTAGCGCGCGGAATCGTTCCGGCTGCGGCAATCTCGCTCTCGGTGCACGCGAGCTACGCTCGATCGGCCAGGAATACTATTAGGCGAAAAAGTACCCAAAACTCGGCCCTCCCCCCGGACGAATTATATTTGTTTATTTACCATTACTCACGACTGGAAGAAGAGCCGGGACTAAACGCCGAGAGCGACGCGGTGCGCCTCGGGCTCACGGATTTACTGCTATTTGCACAAGATACGCGCCGTGAGATGAGCGAAAGGGAGACAACCTGCTGGTCGCAGCACTTTTCGAATTTTCTACCCAGCTCGCCTCCGCGTCTCGTCTCGTCGGCAACCCCGAAGCTCCTAATGGTGTGTGTGCCCCCGCGAAGCAGCTCTCCGGGACGCTTAATCGTCCAAACAAACAGACCGCGTTCTCTCTCGGTCTCTCCTCGTTTTAGAAATTACATAGACTCTCTCGGCAGCCCCTCGCTGCTGTCGTTCCTTTCGTCATTTATTTATTCATGGCAAACTCGGCGCGCACTGCGCCTCAAACTACGTCCGTGTATAGGTTCGAGCCGCGGCTAAAACCGGTGCGAGACAAAAGCAGCGTGCTAAACTTTCCATATGCTGTCGCGCGCTACCCCATTCAAAATCGATGCTGCTCGTGCTGCCTCGCCGAGGCTGGGTCATTAGGAAAAACTCGCGATTTACGTTACGAGTTTGTATCTGCGACGAGGCAAAGGAAACTTCTCATTATTCTCGTTTCCATCGAATGCTAAATCCTCGGGCTACGCGAGGTATGGAGATTATTTGGTGTCTAACGAGGATTGAAAATGAGGAGGGAAGAGCCCTGAAATAATGTGAGGATCCGCGCGCGCGCGCGCCCGCGCGGCCGAGAGATAGCCTCGATATTTAAAATTCAGGTGTGCGAGCAGATGTGGCTTATTTTTAGTCCGTCCCCGCAGCTCTGATAATGAATGTCCTTAATTTCTAATAGACTATTCCGAGATGAGAGAAACGCGCCAAATTTAATATTCTTTTGCGCGCTCCCGCCCTCTCCAGCGAGGGAATAAAATAACGAAGTTAATTTACGTTTGTTAGCGCACGTGTGTGCGTACGGGAGTGTGGGTGGGTGAATATTTTGTTTGTTCCGTTGGAGAGTCAGCAGGAAAGTTGTCCGTTTGTGGCTTGTTACCGACGTTAAGGGTGAGCTATACGAGTGCGGCTTGTATAATGAGGGAGTCCCCGTTCCTCTTTCTTCCTCTCGTCCTCTCTTCTCCGCTGGCTCGCTCGCTTCTCTACCCATTAAAACGTTACTTGTGATGGCGTGCCATGTTTCTGGCAGCTGGTGCCTTATTTTTTTTGCATTCATCTTACTCGCGTCTTTAAAGCCTCTTTATTTAAACTAACGAGAGCTGGCGAGCTGCTGAAAAATATTCTGTATACGCGCGCCCCCGACTCCGATCCACTTATAATCTCGACTATATTTTATATGCGAAACTTCTTATATGTGCGCGCGTTGTAAAGCACATGTGCGCGCCTGTAACAAAGTGCCTCGAGGATATGTGCTTTGGGACAGTGAAATTTCGCAGAAACCACTTGAGTGTTCCTCGACGAAATCGATTCTGAAATTGGATAGGATACTCTCTCCTCGCGCAGATTCCTCTCTATTTCGAAATATCGCTCGGCCCCCCTTCCCAGTCTGTCTTCCCGCTGCCCCTCCCCCAATACCTACCCGTACTTTAATCGCTTCCAAACAAAAGGCCATAAACACTGCGCGACTCTGAGCCCCCGGTCAGAGGCTCGACGCCCTTTCGCCTCGGAGCCATTTTAATGCAGCGTGTACACGCTATTGGTATGCGAGGGAATCCAGGCCAAAGGATCTTAGGGATGAGCAACGAATCTTCCCGTTTAATTAACGAGGTCGAAGTGCTCGCGAGAGCGAGAGGAAAAGTCCAACGAATGAGACGCGCTTAACGAGAATACGAGAAGGAAAGATGAGCCTTGAATACAATACGTACATATATATATACGTCCATATATAAATGAGTTTCTTGAAACGAGAGAGATAATGTCTCTTGTACTATCTCGAGCCTCGAGCCCCCCCCCCCCCCCCCCCCCCCTCGCGCCCTCGACTCGCCCGTTTTTTTGTCTCCTCCACGTCGTCATCATTCTCGCATCCTTTTCCACCTCTTTTCTCCCTCCCTCTTTCTTTTTCTCCGCGCGCGCTCGCCTCTGGGAATGTCTTTTACGCGGGCGAGAGTAAAAGCAAAAGGAGAACTGAAAAAGGGCTCTCGAGCGGTAACGAAGAAGACGCGTGAGTGCAGCGCGAGGGACTACCGTGGAATCTCCATAATTCTGGCTTAAAGAAAATGACAGCTTTTAGTGCTGATGCACAGTTTATACCGGGTGTATTATTTCAAGTGGAGCTGGTGGTCGTGACTGTATAATTCGTGAGTGGTGGGCGTCGGCTGTGAAATATACGGAGGAGATAAAAAAAGTTGAGGAAGGAGCGAGGCGATGAGACTCGGGGAGAACAAGTTCTGTCAAACTACCGGGACGCCTTAAAGCTCGACTTAATTACCATTAATGGTACAATGCGAGTTGAACGCTACTTCGGAGATCAAAGCGCAGGCTACGGATTAATTGAGTATTTTAAATCACATTTTTTCGTTCATCGTTTCTAGTTCAGCATCCTCGACTCGCTTAATGCTGCGCGCGCGAGCACCAACAAACCGCTTTCTTTTTCCATACATTTTTAATTACTTTCCTTCTCGCGAGTTTAAAGTTAATTAAGTTTGTTTAACAAGTCATTTAAATTCTTGGGATGTTACAGAAGTATTTGTAATAACAAAAAATTACTTTCGTAGGAGGTGTTCGGAGCGAGTCCCCCGGGAGTTTATTAAATTGCCTTTTTCGATTAATTAACCTCTTAGAATTTTATAAAAGTCTCATTTCTCAGGAATATTGAGCACGAAAATGAGCCCCTCTCCCTCCTCCTTTTCGAAAAATCCACCAATTCGTCACGCGCCTTCTAATTACTACGAGAATTCGTTACTTTTTAAATAACGGCCTCGAGACCCGTAATGTATACACACAGGCCGCGCCACGATGAGTGTGTTACAGAAGCGAGGCGCGCACAAGCCAGGCAAAGATTGAGCGGATAAAAGCGTATAGAACGACGACGACGACGACGACGACGACGAGGAGACGACAACGAAAACGACGAGAGAACTCTCGCGGTGTGCACAGAAAAGGTCCCGACGCGAGGGTTTCCCTCTTCTGGTAATGGCTTCGTCGTGTCCCAAGTTGCAAGCTCCAGTGGTGCTCATACTCCATTGTGTGACGTACTTCCGAAATCCTCAAAAGCTTTTACAACGTATAACGCAATGTCTCCCTGTCCTGTTATATCTTCGGCTCGACTCGACGGCAGCAGGCTTGCAACTTTCTATATCCAATGATTTTTAGTCCACAAAAAACGAGAGTTTCGAGTCTCCGAGCTTCCAGTAATTCGTGTACCGAATATATTTCTATGAAATTTTGTCTTTTTACCTCGAGATAAGTTGCTCGCACAGAATATATGTGAAAATCTCAAAAATTAAAGACCAAATTTACTCAAATTCAAAGGAAACACTCACAGATTTGGATTCCCGTTTTTACAAAAAACGCATCGAACAGACGCCCAAGGACTCGTCTAATCTCTGAAAGCTCAAGAATATTTGGCAGGATGTTTTGACTGGGACACGCTGCTTGAGATAATTCAACGCGTGTGTATATACGTGTACAGCCGACCGCGTATATAGGTATGCAGACATTTAACAAGTTAACATGTGGTGTGTCGGTCTTTTAGCTTTTATCATAAACTAATTACCGTTACTTTGGGTGGCACAGAGTCCATTATCGTGTTCTCATCAAGCATCGAGTTTGGAGCGAACACAGAGCGAGAGAGTCTGCTCTCGGTCACAAGAAGTAAAAGCTCTTTGCTCGTTGGACGAGAACGAAATCCCTGAGGGGTTTCACTCTCGAGGAGTTAAGCCCTGAATAGTTTCTCAACTAGGCTTTTCTCTGACAATCAATGTGGTACAGCCGTGAAAAATATACGGTGAGAAAATGATACAAGAATGTACGACGCGAGGAGGCCTCCGCGTTCTAATGTGATGTTTCAGGTGATCTTGCCTCAAGAGTTTAACAATCCAGACTTTCACGACGACACAGTTCTGCAGAGAGAGAGAGAGAGAGAGTAACACGATATTTCAGTTGGGGTTAAGAGACGAGAGCGATGGAGGGATCACGATCGAAAGAGGAAAAGTAATCAGATATATTTGTGTCTATTTCAATGGATCACGCTCCGAGCTATACATGTAAGCTCGCTCCGAAGAGTAGGGATTCGAGTATATAGAAAGATGTATGTTTATATTTATATATATGGATGAATCAGGGTGGCACGGAGGCGCCGGCCAAGTTGCGGCGCTGATTGCACCACAAAGGGTGCAATTATGCGGCCCTCGAGCAATCACCGCGCATTCTGCCCGCTATTTGACCCCTCCGCAAGCTCGCACCTCCGGCCCCGGCTCAATACCCCGCGCTCTCTCTCTCTCTCTCTCTGTCTCTGGCTTCGTGTCCGTGCGTCTGTCTCTCTTTTCTCGCGCAATCCGGGCAACGTTGAGCTTCCATCCAGTAGGAAGGCTCTCACAGATACCTTCCGATGTTCTCTATATATCCGTGCGACTCTGCAAAACCCTACGAACGAGGAATCGCGCGCGTCTTTTTATTTAAATGCGTCCGCACCGAGCTGACACTTTCTCTCTCTCTCTTCTGTTCTGTATCTTTTCTGCACGAGCTCTGAATGCCCTTTCCCGCGGTGCTGTACAACCTCGATGCAATTTAACCTCGTGACGAAAGGCGCGCGAAAAAAATGTGTTAATGAGCGATTGTCGTAGTCTCGTTGGAGAATCTGAATGAAAATAGCCCGAAAATTGGAGCGCCCGACCGATACAAGAGCGCCATTTTTTCCCTACGTGCGCACTCCCTCAATTTTTTTTCTATTCAACGGAGCGACGCGCGAATCCCGCACGGTTTTTTCACCTCGCCGGGGAAAAGACGAATGTGTTTTCATCCGCGCGCGCTCCACCGCGTACGAAATTTCAGTTTTTTCTCTCCGCCCGTTCAATCGCGAGCGGGGCTATCGAGACTGGAAAATCAAGGTTCGTGCGCTTCCGCACGCGAAACGTATCGAATTTCGATCTAATCTCCTCCGCCGTCGTTTTTTTATCTATCAGTGAAACTGTGCGATCGTTCGAGTGTCGCCGCGCGATCCGAGCTCGTACGGTTCCAGCACGTAAGAACGATCGCGCCCCTCGTTCTTTCCGCTTCTCTCGCCCCCGCAGCGATCGACGTCGAGTGGACAGAGACATTAATGCTGAATAAATGACGATGAGGAGCTCATCTCGCTCGCGCGCAGTCGTGTCGCACTCCGAAGACGAAGATACGAAACGCGAGCGATACGAAAAGCAGCGACTCGGAAAAAGCTACACGTTCCAGATGTCTCGCGATTGAACCGAGCGAGAGTCGAAAGCAATCGGGAGAACGGGGAAAAATACTCGACGAGCCAAAGACCCACGCACCCTCCTGGGAGACAAATAGAGAGAAAGAGAGGAAGGGACAAGCGTTAAAGACCGCTAATCTTAGTCGGACATAACTCGAGACGAGTTTTCTTCTCTCTGCCTTTCCGCCCTCGCCCTGCAAGAGCGCTTTGCTTTCTGTGTTCGTGAAACTCAGCACGGAAAGCCATTTGTCTCGGCTCGTGGTCTCGTAATTTTTCTGTTTAACACACACTCACACGCTCGAGCACGAAAGTCTGTCCGTGTATTCACGAGAGCTCTGGGTTCGTGATCCAAAAACATGAATTTTCGAGAAGATGAAGACGAGGCTGGTTCGACCGAAGGAAAAGGCCTCTCGGTTCCCCCCCTCCGAGCTGCTCCCACGATCGTGTCTCGGTGGCACAAGAGACGTGATGTTGCTGTATTTTCTCAGGTTATCCCCAGGGAGTCCGGGATATCCGGTCGAAAATTTTACCGAGTCCCGCCTCCGAGAGGTCTGCGCGTCTCGTGCATATGTGTGCCCGCCCTGCCGCTTGTCAGAGCTCGAGAATTTCAGGAGACCACGTCGGACGAATACGTGCAAATATCGCCCCGAGGAGCTCCAATGTTTTTCAGGACTTATCTCTTTTTATTATGCCCAGAATGTTTGAACAATCGCGACTCGGAGCCACGCGGAGCGTCACTTTTTATGGGAGTTTGTACATGCGAGGAGTCGGAGTACTTTGAGAATCGTGGAACAATCGAAATTGGAGGGGACGACGAATGATTTGCGAGGAGGGGCCGACGCGGTTCCTGGTCAAAAGGATTCAATAAAATTCGATCGCACCGCTTTTCAAAGTGACGATCGAAAATAAAAGCGAAGCAAATTTTACCTCCGAAATATAAAACTCTCTGAAAAGGTATTTATTTGTCGGCAACGAAATTGCGATTTCATATTAAATTTCATGTAAATGCATCCGCGCACGGAGCGCGCCCGACTCGTCGCTAAAAAACCTATATTTGCAGGCGTGCGGGGGTTGCGTTGCAATTTTATATACATGTCATAGAAGATTGTAGAGTCTATGAAGCCGCTCGAATCGGGCGTTTATTGAAAAGCTCCGCTTGTCCGCCATCCCATTGCCTCAAGTCAGCGTGATATTGCTGCACCCCTTTCGATTCTCGGACACGGTACCCGGCAAACGGAGCCCGGCTTTTCCGTGGAGCGCGAGCGAGACCGAGAGAAAGAGAGGCAACGAAAGAGGGGATAGAAAGCAGCGGCGACAGTGCCGGTATGGGGTTATTGCCTGTTGGGTGATTTATCTAGTAATACTAGCCGACAGGCCACGGGGCGCGAGCACACGGGAGCTCTGCTCGCTCTTCTCGCGAATCACCGTCCCACATCTACAGATATAGAGAGAGAGAGAGAGAGAAAGCAGCGTGCTTACGAAGTGGATGAGGGACGGAGAGGGAGAGAAGAGAGGCGAAAAAACGTGATAGAAAATGCGTGTGTGCAAGAGAGAGAGGGGGAATGAGACTTTTCTCTTTGGGACTCCTTCGGGGCTCTCTAACCTATTGGGTCGGCTAGCTGGCGCCACCGGTGGAAATTAAAAACTCACTTTATTACACGTCTCGTTCTACAGCCGAGTGCGGAAAAGCTGGAGCTCGACTGGTCGAGAGAGACTGGCAGAAGGAGAGAGAGCACATTGCGATGGAAGGAAAAGCGAAACGCGCGCGCGGCCGCCGCCGCCGCCGCCGCGCGAAAGGTATACGCTCGGAAAAACCAAACTCCCTGTGCTTCCTCCCCCCTCGCGGCTGCACGACCGACTTAATATGAGGCCGGCCATACCTGATGGAACGAATATTATTAAAGTTCGCTGGAACACGCGAAACCCGTGAAATATCGCTGAAGGCAACGAGCTTGCAACGAACTCCGTGTTCCCCGCTAGCCAACGAGCGAGCCACCCGCATCACCACGACTAACCGGCAACGAAGAGTTTCTCTCCAGCTCCCGCACCCCTCTTCCTCGGACCTTTATTATTACCGTTATATTCGCGAGAGACCGCACGCTTCCACTGCCTCCAATATAAGCAAACAAGCTCTGGGGCCTCGCATGCGAAAAACACCCGAGACGAATCCTGCGCTTCTCTTCCACACTCACCATTCGTACGCCATCCCTGCCGCCCTCCGGCGCTTCCTTTAGGAAAAAACACGTGAGAGAAAATATTCGCATTTATCGCATATTTCGGTCAGCTTCATTTGTTCAAACGGGGCGAGCACCGGTACCCGGAGCCGGAAGTTCTCTCTCTCTCTCCCTCCCCCCCGTTCCTTCCCATGCTCTTCTTTGTGTACGAATTCATTAACGTAATAAGGAAACTCTTTTTATGTTTGTTATGACAAGAAAACTTTGGCATTGTGTTATTAGCATCAATAGTCCCCGTCGCGTTGTTACCTTCCAACTCAAACTTTCCAACAAATATTTGAACATTCCCTGGCGAAATGGAGCCTCGCTAAAAACTTGAATCTTTCAAAAACGAATTCGCGACGCGTTATTAAATTCATTGTTTATAAAAGCTTATAACTCCACCTACAATATTTAACCAGCGAAATGATATCCGAAAGCAATTACATTCCCCTGTTCCGTGCGCACGCGCGCGCGCGCGCCGTGAGAAGCCTTGATTAAAATTCATCCGCGCTTCATTATCGGGCTCTTAAAAGCCTAATATATATTCCGCTCAAATTATTCATTCCGATTAAATATAAGCATAAGACTTGCTCTCATTTTCCCCCCCCCCCCCTTTTTTTCATCGTCTTTCCATTACATGGCGAGGCAGCGACAAAATCGATAGGAGAGCAGGGTCCATCGCGGGTCAGAGGTGGACGCACAGCCTGGACTCGAATAATACATGAATATTTAAAAGGACTCGTAAAAGACGGGCGGATGCTCGGCTCAAAAGTCATTCGGACACACGTTTCGGTACATCCGCTTGTCTTCGCGCATCGATCCCCTTCCCTGGCCCGGGCCCTGGCCCGCTGCTTTTTCAACTGAGAATAAATGTATACTTTTGAACTTTTGATCCGGCATATACCGAGACGGAAGTTGTTTACCGATAGTTCGAGTGCCTCGTATATTATTATTGAGGCTAAGGCGAGCCGGCGGGGGCTCGGGGAACGAATGGGAAAAGTGAGGGGCAGCCGGAGGAAAGAGTAACGAAGGGTTAAGGGGAGAAAGATTATAGAAATCTCATTCGTATATCTCGTTAAATTCAAGAGATCGAGTCGTGCGTCGACTTTTGCAGTCGGAAGAGGTTAGCGAGGGATTTAAGCGACTCCCGAGTCGATCAAACCCGCCTTGGAAGAGCTTCGTATCGGGGCACTCTCCTCAGAGATGTTTCTTCCGATGCGCCGAAGAAGAACGAAAATTTCTCACGTTTATGAGCCACCACTTGACGAGAAGATTGCCATAGAAATTCATCTGCGCCGAGAATAAATGACATTTTTCGAGTTCTCTCTCGTGTACGAACGATTGGACGAGAATTTAATTTGACCGAGGAGAGCGCCTCTTAGCCACCCCTACGTGTGCACACGTATATATACACTCGAACTATATTCTGAAAGGCAACTCAAAGGGGTGGGCACTATAATATAGGAAAGCGAGAGCAGGGAACAGCTTCCTCCGCAGCCTCCGCGAGCTCTTAGCAATATCCATCCAACCCCACATGCCTGCCTGGTCCGCTTCTGCCTATACTACGATGTATTATCGCCGGTGTATACAGACATCGGAGCGTGGCAGCCCTCAGCAATTTATTTATTACCCCGCTCCCAAGCTCACGCGTATTATTGCATTTTTCAAAATTATTGCCTCCCTCACACTCTCTTTTTTGTCTCTCTCTCTCTCTCTCTCTCTCGCTCTTGATTCGACGCGCTTATTCTCACGCCGATAGGCCTTCTACCCCAACCTCGATTGATGAGATCGTCGCCATTCTTCAGAATTTCAGAACACGGCGACGGCGACGAGCTGCCCAACCCTCGTTAGAAGAATTCATCAAACGTGTGTGCGCCGCTTCCTGGTTGTGATGGACGAAATGCCTCGTATATTCGGACGCGATGAAAATACATTCGTATATTCCTAGTAAAAGATGAAGGACACGGAGCAGCGACGACGCGACGAGAGGTCGTGAGGAATTTTATTTTGGAGACAAAGTTCATTAGAGCGGGCGCTCGTTCGGTTTATTATTGCAGAAAGAGATTGAGGGCTCGACGAATTCTTCATATTCGTAATAATGTTGATGGCAGGAATATGAACCGGTGGAATGAAATTGACGAAATCAATTAGAGCAATGTAATAATTCAAGGGTTCTTGCGTCGGATTTTCCAAATGAAAATATGCTTCGAGCCGAGCGAGGGTGTGAGGGAAAATGGAGAAATATTCAACGAAATTGTTAATTATCGCCGAAAGTGAGGGAAAATGTTCTCAAAGGGTATTCGAAATAAGCTGAGCAAACGCGGCCGGCTTGCTGGGAAGGATGACCACGATAATTCGTGCCACGCTGGATATATTCGTGCGGAAATAAGTTGGAGCGCGCGGTGATGCATGCGCGGAATGGTGGAATTTGGAAAATGTCTCGGTTGATTTTCCCTGAAAAGGGGCAGCCCAGAAAGAGATTATTTGAGGGATGAAGAGACCGAGGGAAAGATCGGACACGCCAGGTGAACGGTAAAAAGCATCGGAGAACGCGAGAGTGAGAAAGACGAGGAGGAGGAAGCAGAGGAAAAAGGAGAAGAGATTCGCGCGGGGACAGCGATAAAAAATTCACCGAGTGAATAAATCAAGGGACGTCGCGCGCGCTCCGCGGCCTACGTTTCTCCGAGCTCTTAGTTTAAGTATCCCGAGTGGCTTGCTTTCTCTCACTCTATTTCATTGCGAATATTTCCGGTGTGTAAAGGCGTCGCGTATACGTATATAGAGAGCGGGGAGGCGCAGCGCATGCAAGTGCTTTAGCCAGTGTGTTTTCCTATATAAACGAGAAAGAGAGAGAGAGAGAAAGAGAGAGAGAGAGAGCGGAGGGTTTGCACGCGGAGGACTCTGCACTCGGAGCTCGAACAAAGTGGTACTTGATGACCTCTCGAAGAATCGATACGAACCTCTTTTTATCTTTTATTACACCTTGGTATTCATCCGAATGGGGCTTTAGAGGAACCGGAGAGAATAAGTGGATGAGCAAACGATACGAGAAATCGCATTTTCCTCGATTCCGTAGCGCACTTGGGCGATCATTCGCGCTCCAAGAGTAGAGAAAACAGAAAGAAAAAAGCTTGCTTTGCGGGCCGTGCTCGGATACACACGTCGTAAGATAACAGCTCGTGAGATAATCGATTGTAAATTCGTTACAAATGGAAATGATGAATATTCATGGGTGCGAGTAGACAAAAACATTTGCAACTCCGACCACTATAGAATCGATAATCAATTAGTTTAATCAAAATAAAAGGCTCGATTGTATTCGCGAATGGGAATGGATCTGCGCCCCCGTTCCCGCGCACTTCATCAACTCTAAAAAAATAGATTGGCCAGCTAAAAAAAACATTCAATATTTCAAATGGGAGTAGTGTGTCCCCGTACCGACGAAACGCTGCTCCCGCGATGCTCAAAGCTATAAGTATTCGGAGCAAACAAACGAAAATCGATTGCCCGAATGAATGCATATAAAAACGCCACCGCGATGTGTACAGCACGGAGAGAAGCGTCCGGCATAAATCTATTGATTGATCAGTCGGTCTTTTCACGTGTCTCCTGGAGCATCCGCGAGAGAGTGAGTGCGTCTACCTGCAAAAAAATATCGGTCGAAAACCACTCTACTTACTGATAGTAAAACGTATCGGAGGGTATATCGAGAGAGAACGGCGAGAGAGAGGGCGCGCGTCGCGCGCCCGAGTACGAGCGAGCACAGGGTGGCGCTGTTACCAGCGAGGCGAGCCTCACCTCGCACACAGGACGGTGGTAGTGCCTCCGTCCCGCGCACGGTGGCGGCTGTGGGGATTCCCTGTATTCTCGTGGTACGAGCTGTTAGGGCTTGTACAGCTTTTATCCCATATAGACACAGATGTATATATGCAGTTAGGCGAGTGAGCTGGCACGAGAGACGAGGCAGGCCGGCCGAGCAGCGGCGAGAGGGAGATAAATCGAGCGAGGCTGGAGGAGCGAGGGGAGGATGTTCCCGGCTCATCTTGTAATGGACTCAGGAGACAGCCGAGTCGGCTAATGGACCCCTGCTTTTCCAGAAGAGCTCTTAGTATATCTGCTCCAGGAGGGGAGTGTGATAGAGAAAGAGAAGAGAGAGAGGGAGCATCGATGCGATTGGGTTGCTCGCTGTACCGAGCGTAGGAGTTTGTGTGAGTCTACGTAGATCTGTGGAGTGACATAAATATTGGATGTATAGAAATATATGTGTGTGTAAAGATTGTAATGTGAGTAGTAAGTTTCGGAGTATTAGACGGGAGCGAACGGTCTCTCTTTTATCCTGAGAATATTACTTATTACATTATTCTATTATTGAATTATTGCGAACACGTATACCGAATGGAGTATATCGAATTGAATATGACCTGAATCCATACGCAAGGAAACCATGGGAATGCTCCGTACGTTATATTACTTCGGTGTATATGTAGAGACGTACAAATGGCTGTGGAGCCGCGTCTATATCTGTGGATATATATACAAAAATAAGAATGTCCGTAGCGCGTATGGAAAAGACCTGAACTTTCAATCTATCGTACGTGTCCTTTCTCCCTCTCTGTCTCTACTCCCGAGGAGTAATAAGTCCGTGAAGGTCGATCCTTGAGATATGGAATAAAAGGAAGGAGGGAGAGGAGATAAAAGAGTTTGCACAGGGCGAATCCTCTCGTACGTAGAGGCTAGGAGAGAAAAGAGAAATAAATAAGTGCTGGATACGAAGCTGCAGTAAGGAAATGATAAAGATAGAATTCTCATGCCACCCCACATCCGACTTGTCTCGCTCTCTCTTACTTTTTCGACGTCATCCATTGCGTCCACTCACGAGACCACTAGCTCCCACTCCCCCCAAGAAAACTCTCTTTTCCTTCCTGATGTCCGATACATCAGCTCCATGCATAATAAATCCCTCGATGGTCCAGCGGTCGGTCTTCTACTTTTTTTTTTTTCTACGTATATCGTCGTTCCTCCAGGCGAGCGAGAGAGAGAGAAGAAAACGGAGAGCGAATGCCGGGAACGCGGAGAGCACTATCGAGCTCCTCTCGCGTCCTCTCTATGCATCGTCCTCCCGAAACGAAGGTCCACGTTCCATTTTCTCGGCCCCTCTCGCCCTCGCACTCTGCGGTAGCCTCTTCCTCCTTCTTCTACAGCTTGCTTCTCCTTCTCTTTCGCTTCTCCACGTCGCTGGAGCACCAGCTCTACCCCCACATGCTACCAGCTCATCCCATATACATGTGCACGTCTCTATACCGGTCTCGTGTTCTTCAACTCTCGTCTCGAAATTGCACGTACACGTATACCGCAAGCATCGAGCCCAACCCTCTCGAAACCCCTCGGAACAGAAAGCGAGAGGGGGGAGGAGAATGTGCGGGGAAACGGAGAGTAGCCAGCAGCACTGGCGTCCGGTGATGGAGAACCTCCCAGGATATCAATATCCGGGATTGTCCGAGACCGACGAGAGAAGAGAAACCAACTTTGCCATCGAATTTCGCAAATACGTTTCAACGTGAAATTCGCGGCATGGACTTGCCAATTTCTCTTCCTCTCGGCTCGTCTCTCTCGCTCTTCGCGCTTCTGCTCCTTCGAGTGTCGCACGAGCTTACATTTATTTATACTTGCTCCAACTCTCAACTCTTCCGGGAGGAGTGCCTCGTGGCCGTCGCTCTCTTTGTCCCGCGGCCACACATCAATAATTCCTTCGATCAGCTTCGTAAGTCGCCACCCGCGATTCCTCATTCAGGCCAATCGAGTCTATTTTTGTATTCCAGAGTTCATTTTTTCCTGAGGAACTCTTCACTCGTGCAATCCTCTTCGCAGACTCCAATGTTTTCTTCCCATCGGGCTCAGTCACTGGGGCCCCTAAATTCATAGAGAGTCGTCCGACGGCTTCGAACTTCCGGTAGCAATTTCTTGGAGCTCTCGAATCCGCGCGAGACTTCCCCAAAGCCCTTGTCACATAAATCGAAGACCACGGGGACGGATTATTCCCCACAAATTGCCCCCTTTTAAGCTCAAACAGAAAAGAAACAGAGAAAATAAAAAAGCCTCGGCTCTATAGTGCTCCGGTAATCGAAGCGTTTAGTTTAATGCACGTAATGATACTCCTCGAAGCCTCATCGAACTTTACAGCTTTTGTTCGAACTGCATCGTCCCTCGTCGCTCTCTCTCTCTCTCTCTCTCTCTCTCTCTCTCCCTCGCTCTTCCTACTCTCCGCGAACGTATCAGGCCGAAATGGGGGAGAAAGGGGGAGAGAAATGGCTGCTACAGTGGGTATAAGTCGAGGACAAAGTGGACGGCGTACAGAAAACCTCCATTAAAGTCCGTAGAAGTGATTAGTCCTCCTGTGCTTCCCAAGCTTCTCTATATCAAGTCCCTCTCGTCCGATTTCTTTTCCTCTCTTCCCTCTGCGACTTTTTGCTTCATTTTATAGGTATATGCCCAGCGGGGAGGCGATTTCTCTAATTTTCCACGCTACTTTAAATCTTTTACTGCGGTAACTGCGGCGCCGCATTATCCTCGAAATGAATCGAATCCTCTCGGAGTCTACGCGCACACCTACGCTCGGGGAGGGGGGGCACGCGAGGATCCTCGATTCGGCTAATAAAAAGGAGTCCGATGTTACATTTACGATTGAAACGAGAGGCGGTGGGAGAGTGTCGAAGACGCGGCAAGTGGGGGGGGCGGGGTATGAGCACTCTGTGAAATTTGGCGCGCCTTTTAACGACGTCTTCGTTTATCTTTCGCTCGACTGCGTACACGCCGTTTGGCTCTCGATTAATTAGTTGCTTATCGAGCAATCGATCTCGCCGTCCATCCGCGGGCTCGCTGATGCGCCAGTGCCAAGAGTAATTAAAGGCGTCATTGGCTATGGTGAGAAATGGAAATGTACCGCGCGCCGCGGTGCTCCTAATCCATTTGGAAGTCTATTTTTTCTCGCCCTCCCCCGCCCTCATCGCCGGGGCGCGTCGTCCGTGTCGATTCTCTCGCTTGAATGTGGTAAAAAACGAAGCGAAATAAACACTAGGCGATGGGGTGAGAAAGAGGCGAACGAGAAAAAAGGTCGTAGCCTTTCTAATTTAATCTGGCGAATGATTCCGTGATTCTCGTACCGGTGTGCGCCCCCCCCTCGATCCTCGTGGCGGCAACCCTTTCATTACTTAGTTCCCATACCTTCCCTTCCGATCTCTCTCGCTCGCTCGCTCTTTTAACTCAGCTTTGGGCTGTATAATACCGCGGCGCACCCCACTATAACCCACCCCATCATCCCTCCCGCGCGCGCGTTGCTACTCTCGTCGACGCTTGAAGCAAGCAACGTGTGCGCTCCACTACGCAACACTAAATCAACGGCCGGTGTAATTTTTGTAATGGGAGGTGTGGCCGGGAAGGGGTACACAAAAGAAAGAGCAGGGGAGGGCGAGAGAGAAGCGTACGATTCCGACTGTTTCGCAGCGAATCGTAGTATCGGAGTGGGAATGCTTCCCCTGAATTTACCGAGTGGTGGGACGACGATCGTGATCGTCGGGGAAACCGAGAGCAGGGAGAGGAATCACCGAGGAGTCCCCCTTCAGAGCGAGGGGAAATAGGGGAAGTTTCGATGTCGTGCGTGTCCTGAGCTAAAGAGCCTCCGCGCAGAAAGAGTTGCAATTTCGCTGATTCTCGTCGATTTGATCTCCACCGTATTTCGATCCACGCGGGCTGTCACTCTCAATCTCCGAGGCTCTTTCGTCCCTGTTTATGGAGCTTTTCCGGGCCCTCGTTGCCGCGGATTCTCGAAAAATTCGTTCCGCCAATCGATCATGCAGTTACAACCTCGAAAGCCAGACGGCGCGCGTTCGAATGAACTACTCCGTTGGAAAAAAAAAAAACGTTTAATTCGACAAGGGAGTGAATTTTTGTGGAGCGCAGCGAGAATTATTCCCTCGCGGATAAAATTCAAGGGAATTTGAAACAAGTGCGATCGAGAAATAAATCGAGAGGAAGAAACAGCCACGAGTGTTTCTCGAGATATTGAGCGCGATTGCCTATGAAATTTTGATCGGATCAGTTGCATCGCTCTTCGGGGCCGCGCAATTATTTCGAAAATCGGAATGGAGTCCTCTGACATCTCATACGCGATCTCCATTTGTCTGACATGTCGGAGATTAACCGACTCGTACGTTTTTCCATTCTTTTTATTATGTCGATACATTTTTTTCAGCATTTAGCGAGAGCGACTGACAAGCAATCACGCTCGAACCATCTAGAATTCCTGACAGGGAAATCAAAGCGGAGAATTAGAGCGATGTGTCGTTTCGTACGGGGAGGGGGCAGCGACGAGGAGAGCGAGAGAGAGCGAGAGTTTGTCGGAACGTCTCTCTTACCACCCGCTGGCTAATCGGCCGAAACCCCGGACGGTAGCGCGTTTGTATCGCGTTAATGCACCCCCGACCGAGGGATAAATCGCCCACGCGACGGCAATCTCTCGACGAGAAACAGAGGAAAAGAGGGGCAGGGAGCGAGCCTCCTGGAGGGGCTCGTCCTCGGCTGGTGGGGCTCGCAGCCCAGGAGAGGGGTCGGGACCCCTCCGCGGTGGTGGGGAAGTCGCGCGAGGGTGGGAAGCACGGGGTTGAATGTGCGAGTGGCACAACCCAGCAGCCGCGGGCGAGGGGCGAGCGAGAGAGAGAGAGAGAGAGCGAGAGAACGAGGGGAAGTTTATCACCGACGTCGGTGGCGTGCCGTCGACGGCCGCACGCGACAGTTTACGGCCGGCTGCCGAGGCGAAAGGTTCTTTCATCTTGCGCCGCGCTCCTCGAGACGCGGCCACGCTGATAAAACACTTGCGAAAAACAGTGCCCGAGCCTCGGCTCTCTTCGTGACTCGTAACCCCGGAGGAATCGCGTGACGACTGTCTCACCGAATCCGCTACTCGCATTGTCACCTAAATCGCTTCGTGTGTGACGAAGCCCCTCGCAGTGGAAGAAAACCGCTCAAATATCCCCGGCAATGTAACTTCATCGTGCTCGATAAACACGGAATAATCAAAGAGAAAACCTCTCGACGTGCACTAACATCAGTGAATTCTCTTTGACCCTGATCGTGAACGGTTTTTGTGAATTGTGAGTGATAAGAACGCTCGTCAAAATTGCTCCCAACCAGAAAGTCGCTGCCACTGCTGCTGCTGCACATGGCCCCAGCTCGTTCACAGGTAAATTCGATCGTCCTTCAACCGTCGAGAAATTCATCCCTGAAACGTTTTTCCACGCAAGAAATTTCGAGTTGTTTTTTTTTTCTTCTCATTTTTTTTTTTCATTGAAAAATCGACTTCCCCAGCCAATAAAAATTCCAACGGAAACTCCCTTTCATGATTCGTCAGCTCGTAAAAAAGCCACGAGTTCAACAAAATCCCCCGAAGATCCTCCTCACCTTCGTCCCTTTTCTCGACGTTTTTGTCCCTCCCCGCTATTCCCAATGATCGTCTCCCCATTATCCCATATGACTTGTGCTAATGGACGAAGAAAAGGGCGAGCAGGGGAGGGGAAATGGCATTGCTGGCTGACGTCTTGAGGTCGATCGAAGCTCCGGGCTCAAGGTACACTCGAGTTTCAATCCGATCTCCTCGAAGTGTCGGGTTTAATTAAGGGACTCGTATAGTGGCGCAGCAGCCACACCGACTATAGCAGCGAGCGCGCGCGGGGAGAGGCGATATTAACTCTCGGGGTTCGGTCTCTCTGTCGCTTGAATTACCTACTGGTATTACTTCGAGCCACTACTACACCTTCGACGGAAACTCTCCTGCCGCCACTCTATCTATACAAACCTTTCGTACGGGGTTTACATAGGCGCGCACGCTTGTACGGCTGCGACTGTCACCGATACGGATTCCTTAGAAGTCCTCCTTCTCCTCTTTCTCCACCAACTTCTTCCCTCTCATGACAATTCTACCAACTAATCCCTCCCGCGCTCGCGATTCGACAACTTTTGCTTCGCAGTCACGAACCTTGCTTTTTCACCAGCGTTCTTACAGCCGGTAACAATCCGGCTCAATTTTTTCTCAGCATTTTCAGCCTTCAAATTCGTCCATTCGAAACATTTTTTAAACGACTTTTCTCGCTGTTTGAACTAGCGGTGCGGAAACTATAATCGGGGATCATTCAGCATTTTTTTCTCCTGCAACCTGCGACCTTGCCCCAAGAACCTCGTAAAATTGATGAATTTGAAAAATTGGAATGAAACGATTCCCCTGGAGGCAATTTGCCCAGTGACATTGAGAAAGGAAAATTGGTTCGAAAAATAAATTTGTCGCACGAAAGATCGAGTGACCAAAATCTGAGTTTTCACTCGCTACCAAGCTGCGTGCGGCCTTGAGCAAATAAAATAATAATTAAAAGTCAAGCTGCGGGATAGCGAATGAATAAAAAATTTACGAAGATTTGAGTGAATTACGAATAAACGGAACGTCCAGGCTTCCAAGCACCGCGTTTCCATTGCCCAGAAACACGTTCGAATGTAATTCTATTAGTTTTTGAATGCGAACTGTTAACTCTCAATGGCACGGTTCGCGGTTTGGTGAGTAAGAAAGCAATTATCGAGTAACGGTACGTTGGATCATGAGGGGCGATGGGAATTGGCAAAATAAAGTAAAAATGTAGTGTCCTAGATCGAGGCTGATATGGAGGGATAGAAAGTGCGGTATTTCTCAGTCTCCGTGGGTCGGTGCTTCTGGCCTACTTGACATCTTGGCTATCGGATGCTTCCTGTGAATGTTCTTCGTGTCGAGCGCGTCTTTGGATTTCGATAATTGGCACTGTGATCTCCAAGTGGCTCTCGCTGTCTCGTTAGTCTCCTCGGTTAAAGAGAAATGTCTGAATTATTTCGTTTGAAGTTGGCAAGAAAGGGTGGGCTGGCGCGCACATCTGAGAGCTCCCACACGCGCGCGGGCGCGTGTGTGTGGAGCGGAGCGCTCGGGTTTATTCTCCCTGGACAAATTGGCTAAGCTAATTAGTCGAGAGACGGAGAGAGCGGGGACACGTTCGAGCTGGCATGTACGTTTGCAAGTCCGTAGAGGCTCAATATATTTTGGGTGATTCTCGAGAAAGCGAATCTCGGCTGAAACGGAAAATCGAAAGAATTCCATAGCGTTGACTCCGGACACGGCCGCGAAAGGGTGAGCGGTAAATTGGAAGCTCGAATTCCTCGGGAAAAGGCGAGGGAGGAAAAAAATGAGCGAGAGGACACAACGGGGGAGTCGGAGAGGGAGAAAAAAACAATTCCGGTAATGCGGACGATAATTTGAGGCCGGGACGGCCAATAAAAAGCCACTTTACCCGATCGAAATATCAAATATAATCCTCTTAAGTTGATGCCTCGGCAGGCGCGTCGCTCCTACTGGCCTCTGCCAAGCCGCCGCTCTTTATAGTATATCTACAGCCCCTCAAACCCTCGTCCCCATCTATAAGTATACTGCGTTATCTTACCGGTTGACCATCGCTCTTGCTCCCTTTTTCTCTCTCCTTCCGTACACACAAACACAAAGTGATCCTGGTATAAATAGACACAAAAATTTACGGACGTGTGTGTGTGCGGAGACCGAAAGTACATGGATATTTGTTCGTAGATAGAAACTCGCGGAAGGAGTTAACTCGGCCGACCTCACGGAGAAGGTCCGCGCGCGCGGCTGAGCTGCTGCTCCTCCTCGTTGCTTTTACGGCGATTGAAACTCCTTGTGCGGTGTGCTTTTCTATACACTTTCGAGCGAGCGAGCGAGAGAGAGAGAGAGAGAGAGAGAGAGCGCCCCTCGCTTCTTTCAATCTTCCATATACACACAGACGCGCTGCGATGTTTCTACGTAACTGCGAGCCAAAGCTGCCTGGAGCTGAGGAATTGTGAGTAGGGAAAAGAGAGAGGAAGATCCTTGGGCAGCAGGCCAGGTGACGGGGAGCTTGCAGCGCGTGTCCTTTCGCCCTCTCCCCGCTCCGCCAATCTTCCGCCGTCTTTTTCCCCGTCCCTGCGGCCTCCCCTCGATCTTCCGTCGTTTTATTCCTTCCTCAAACGCGCCTGCAAGATCGCCAATCTTTGTGCGAAATAAATGCAAAATGCTTGCACTTCGGGGGATGAAGCTTCCTCCTCGGAGCCCCCGGATCACGCTCGGCTGCGCTTTGATGCATTTCGTATTCACCAGGTCAGAGAGCGAATTCTCGGATTGAGCGGTCAGTTTAGCGCAAACTTTCCGATCATTCCGAGCCCGGAACCCGTCAGTCTCTTTTCGGTATTCGAGCATCTCGACTCGGCCTGCCTCTTCCGCGCTGCGTCCATGTCCAATCGTCCCGAAATTTCCTCCCCCTCAAGGCTCGAACCCCGTGCAACGAATCGAGGAGCTTCTGCTTTTAGAAGGACAAATAAAATGTTCAATAAGACGGAGGGAGAGCGGATAATTTCAATCGCGGGCTCTATAAATAGAGACGCAAGAATATTATTGCCGGTAAAGAGCCCAGACGGGAGAGCGTCCTCGCTAACTCTCGTTTGGAGAATCCGCAGGAAGCCTCTGACTTTGCGGATGGCCGGTGGACTATTGGCCCGGGGAGGATATCTTTCGATTATCAAGACCATCCGCACAGCACTGAACTATATAGAGATTCCCTTTTGGAGGAGAGGCGAGCTAGCGCGCCTTAGCTCGGCGTCGTCGACGGACATTGCGGCGCGCGTTCTCCGGGCTTCGCCCATTGTCTTCCCGGCTCTTTCAATTAATGTTTTGATTGATTTTGCCCTCTCTCTCACCCCTCGAATCGCGCTCCTTCGCTCTCCTCTCGAGAAAAGGACCGCGAGAGTGTTCCCTTTCGATCTCTGCTCGTGCACTCCTTAAGTACACACAGAGAGCAAGAAAAAGGAAGCGAGCGAGGGAGAGGGAAATCCTCACCACTTTGATATCCTTCTATTTCAGAGAAACGACCCACACACCCAAATCACAACGTCTATTTCCACGTGTACAGATACACCAAAGAGAAAAGAAACGCCCGAACGAAATTGCTTTCGGAATTTTTCTTCGTCTCGAACACGCACACACGCTCCGCTCCCCCGTGCCAGGGGAGAGCGACGAGGACGAAGACCACCTCGAGGAATCTCCCTCTTTCTCATTTTACTCGATTCTTTCAATTAATATTTCAGACACGTACGTTAGGCGAGAGAGGTTCGAGCCGCACGACAAGCATAAGAATATCATACGAATTGTATATACGATTGCACTGAGACTTCACACCCTTTTCTACCAGCCTCACATCCCTCGATTTTCCCCTCGATATTATGCGTCGTATACCTTCCTTCCTTCCTTACTCGCACATACCCTGTGCAATCTAAAATTGCAAAATGAGAAATCAACCTCGACGGATTACTCTCTACAAAACCTCTCCGCATTTCAGCTCATGCGAAAACCTCGCTTTCGATCTCCTCGAAATTATCATCTTTATTCACGTGCCTCTGCGGAAACCAGACTTTTGTGTCTGCCGGTAGAAAACACGATTCTTACGAAACAAATGCATCGAAAGGACGGATTCCTGACGCAGTTTCACCTCGGCGAATATCAGCGTGCTTTTCCATCTCACCAAGTTTTATCACGAAGCATATCGATCACGACGAAGTTCGAGGTGAAGAAAGCTGTACGCTAATCGAGCATTTGGACCCGAAGGAAAGCGACGAGTGCAATAAAATTCGGAATTTTGTGTGTCGGAAAACCTTTTTTGATCGATTTTCCTCGCTCGCGAATGTCTCGGATCGTCACTTTCTCGAATACTTTTTCCTACTTTATAATCAATAAAGTGAGTTAAAATCGTAAATGACAAATGTTGTAAAAGCTACAGCCCCGAGGGGTCACGGGAACGTAAAAAAGTGTAGTGAATTTTATGTGTGAAGCTGAGTTTCCTCGTTGTAGGTTTGCACACTGGATGCTTGAGCAAGGGGTTGGAAATCCGAGCCATGCTCGGGACTAGGGCTCCGGTCCATGTATATATACACGCGGGCTGTTCGCGTGTAGGAGTGCGACGAGAGCTCAACGGTGGTGGCGCACGGATCGGCGGGCGTTATACCGTCGGCTGTTTTATTGCGAGATTTGCGGCATGGCCTCTCCTTCGCGTAACAAGACTTACTGAGATCTTAATAGAATCTTAGACTCCCAGCACTGGCCGACGTTTTCCCACTCCAGGAGGAGCGTGGTGCTTTCGCTTCTTTAGCACAAAGGCGTCGGGCACCCTCATCTTCTTTATACGTATACGTTTTTTTCCTTCGCGATGTTCTTTTCCTCTTTTAGCGTCCTTCGAGAGTTCCACGTTTAAGCAGAGCTGACCGCTGCACGTTGCCATTCTCCGCGGTAGATAAAGTCGTACACGCGTTTCTACATTGTGCCAATCTCCATAAACGTTATAAATGTATATGCGCATAAATATATAAGAGGAAATAATAAAAAAATAAAAGGAAAACAGAGAAACGGACGGGAAACGTGGGCGTCGCGGAGGGCCAGGGCGGAGGGGGGAGACACTGATTCGCGAAGGGATGGATGCTTATTCTAAGCGTACATAAGGATGATTTATGAATATTGCCTTTCGCGTGGGCTCCCTCGTGGTTTCCATTCCTGTCTTTTTTCCACCCCCGGTCCCTCGGTTTTTTCATAACTCTTACCTCTTCGATTCTTTTTCGCAGTTCCATAAGACGCGCCTGTTTCGATATTCATGCTCGCATATGTATATGGATACGCGGGCTGATACATCCGATGAAAAAGAGTCCCGAGCGATGCATCGTCCCAATTCGCGTCGAAAGAGATTCCGCATCGACGCTGCTTCTGTTTTTCTCCCCCTCGCCTCTCGGCTTCTTTTCTCTCAACATCGCTCGTCGCGGTAGATACGATCGATCGGCACGTTCGATATTTCGATTAAATCCAACGAGCGGGAAAAATTGGGCGCCGGAGGGACGCCGAGTGCTGGAACGACGCTGTGGAAAAGCCTCTCTCGCGGCGCGCGACGACTAAACCATCGATGAGCGCCTCGCTTCTTTATTTCCAACGATATCGATCTTTATGGACGAATTAAAGGTTTACATATGTACGCGAGGCGAAATGCGATACGAGATTCTCGCCTCGGGGGGAGAGGGACCCGTCCGATCTAATTTATGGCCCGGTGTATTTTTCAATTCTCAATGACCACCCGCTATCCCCAGGCTCGGATCGCCCCTCCGGCCCGACGTCGTCTCCCCTGCTCCCCGGGCCAGTTCTCGTCCACGCATTACTACATTCGGATTCTCTCTTGCGCGTCGTCTTTTCTGCAATCTTCTCGTCCGTGCGCTCCTGAGCCAACCGCCTCCCTCGTCTTTTCCTCCTTCCTCTCTCCCGGTCATCCCTTCACCGGGGGCCGGGCGCGGGGGCAGGAAAAGAGAGGGAGCGAGAGGTGAACGTGCGCGAGCAAGAGGATGCCGAGGAACGAATTCGCAGTGGAGCGGCCTCGCGCGAGCCGCTGGCAGAACCAATTTTGTATTTTATTCCCGTATTTAGATTTACCATTTCAGATATTGTAAGAACAAAAATAAGTTTAAATTGAATTCCCCTTTTCCTACAATCTCCTTCCCCATCTCTCTCTTCCCCAACATTTTCTTCCGCCTTTTCTCTCCTCGCTATTCTCCGTTCTTTTTCCCTCCTTCTCGTGACATTCTTCCCTTCGCTACTTGGCCAGCACGAGGCGGCGAAACACCTCCCACTCTTTCTTACCTCCGAGCGAACGCGCGACACGAGATTCCCCACCGCAGCAGCATCGCCCGCCTCGCGATACTGTAACTAAACGCGTCTTTACTGTACAGACCGATACACCCGGAGACAACGACGACGAGAACTCTATCGAATTTTATACCCTCGTAGCAGCGCTTTAACGTCGAGGACAACACCCCCCCCCCTCCTCCTCCTCACCCTGACCCTGGACCAATAGTGTTCGAATCACCAACTTCTACAAACGTGGACCACTGGACTCCACACCCACATTGCACTACTCTCTAACCTTTCAAACTCTAGTTTCTTTCTGTCGCTCTGCGTAAAGGTTTTTCAACGTCAAATCCACGCGCCCGGGGCACGAATTATCATTAGTTTCGTTAGCGCTACAGCCAGCCACGGAGCTGGCTCGACGTCGTTAGTCTCAGATTCTCTGCTACGTACTTTCCTACTAATGATGTAAAGAGCGTTCAGAAAAGATCATCAGAGTTCATGGAAAACGATTATTCTGATGAAAAATTGGTGGAATGGATTCGAAGATTTGCTTTCAAATATTTCGATCTCGTTATCATTAGGTGAAAATAAATTGAACGATTCCCTGGGCCCTTGGGTCCCCCCAAATTCTAATTAAGGGTATTTCGAAACGATTTTTTTTTCTTGATTTCATTCACCTTGGCTCACGAGACAATGGATCTGTAAATACTGATTTTGGCCTCGGGTACGCTCGCAGTAGAAATTGCTGAAAAACGAGGGTTCGTTCGAAATGAAAATACCCGTGTACAGTTCAATGTGCAAGCAGAGCTAATTTTTAACTGGTGCTGGCTCGGGGAGAGCTTTTGGCTTGAGCCCCCTAGCGGCGGCTTCTGGCGGCTAGTACCGGAGTTTGGTTCGCCTATCGTTAATTGGATCCCAGATGAAGGAGCCGTGGAGCTGCGAGGAGGAGGGAATAAGAGAGGGTGGTGGACTTTCCACCAGCCCGGTTGAACCCCCTCGACTTGGCCAGTACTTGGCTGTCTCGCTCCTGCTCTTTCTCTCCGTCCATCTCCTTTCCACCGCGGAAATGGGAAGGCAATATCACACCGGAGAAAATAGAAACTCTCGTAGCTACACACAAGGGCTATATATGTTTTGAATTCTCTGTCAGAGAGTAGAGAACGAGAGAGAGAGAGGGAGAAAAGCAACACGAAGGAGAGACGGAGCGAGAGGACAGCGAGGGCAGAGAGTGAGTGAACTTGTTCGGTGAATCACGCGATTCTAGCCATTTTCTATATACTCCTGTCGCCCGAGTCGTATAACGTACTCGCTTTTTGTACAGTGTATAATAGCAAAAAAAGGTGACGCTAGTATCGCTACGGAGAAATCGTTTTTGCCTCTTTCTCTCTCTCTCTCTCTCTCGACCCTCTGGCTTTATATTGTCGCCGGTTTTATCCCTCTTTAATGGGGTGGTCACATCTCGAGACACGAGATTTCAATCAGGCTCAATCGCCACATTTATCTCATTCTTTTCCATCATTAAATCGAGCCTCGACAAACATTCGAGTGTTGACGCATATTTTTCAGAGTTGCTCATTCCGGATGAGCAGCGCGGGAGGGCATGCAGGGGAATTCGAGAATCCGGAATCTTGTGTAACTTAAATAAAAAGTGAAAAAGGGGTTTTTAATCCTGAGGCATACGTGACATTTAAATTAAAGGGGAACCAAAATTGCGCTTGTAGAACGAGCGTACAGCGAGTACGTCGAAGAACAACTTGCCAGGGTGGAAGAAGACATAGCGAGCGAAGGGAAGCAGACATGAAAAAGGGGGAAGCGAGAGAGCGAGCGAGGGGGAGACAAAAAGACGAAGAGAGCCAAATTTTCATTTCACCCCTAACAAGGGCAGCAGAAAGTCCGTGGTGCTCTAGCACGCAATCGTGCCAACCTTGTGTTACCGAAGCGTGTATATAAATATACCTTCCGAGGCAGCACATTTCCCTCTCTCTCTCTCTCTCTCTCTGTCCCTCATCTCTTCAGTCCTTCAGGACCGCGGGATTTCATCCTTCAGGATCATTATATCGCCAATTAGAAGATAGCGAGCTCACCGACGCCTAACAAGCTTCCTGGGGAGGCTTCTATATAATACAGACTCGCACACACTCGATCTACATATATAGAATGAAGCGGTTGGCCGCGAAGACGAAAGGACGCGTTCCTCGTAGCGATCGAGCCCCGGTGATGCGCCGGTTACGCCTTTCTGGAGTCCAGGCCTTAATTTTCTCCAGCGAGACAGGTTCGGAGTTTCCGTACAACCTCTTCGTCCAACGCGTACGTAAATGTTGGCCAGCCCCGGGTAAATCGATCATCGGTAGGAGCGCGAGAGTAAAGCTCCGAATTCAGGAAAGCCATAAATAAATACTGATTAAAAGTCGTTTTTTAATATCTCCAAGGAATTCGTGGATTCGCTAGTTGCCTTGAATAAATTGGCGTTCACCGAATTATATGCAGGGAATTGTTAATTTCCGGGTCCCAAGGAAAGGGGCACCTGCGCTGATGAGATACGACGAGTGACGAGTGTGTGTGTGTGTGCGCGCGCGCGCGTGCGTGTGTGTGTGTGTGTCGAAAGATCACATTACTAAAGACGGAAACCAAGAGGAATAGCGAGAGCGAGCGTCGCCACGCGGAGGGAGAAAGAGCGAGTGAGCCGGAGCAAAAAGAGTAAAGAGCTTTGCAAAGCGACGACTACATCGCAGGGCGAGCGAAACGCGAATGTAGAAATTCTCGGAGTTACCCTCACCTCGTGGGGCCAACGTTACTCGCAGGGCTCTGCTGGTCTCAATTAGTCGAACTTACGTCGCTGGGGTCCAATTAGACGCAGAGGCTAGAATCTACACCCTGTTTGCTCAAGTCTGAGGCTCTGCTAGGGCGCTCACGCCCTCGCTTTTCCATCCTTCAACCTCTCCTCCCCTCCCCTCCTCTCGCTCTCTCTCTCTCTCTCTCTCATCGTAGCTCGATCTTTCGTTGCCCAGGACAGTCTCGCTGCTTTATAGAGTTTGCTGTATACGTTACCCGTTCTGCATCACCATATCGCCCACCACTAAACCGAGCGCCGACGAAGACAAGCGACGAAATTCATCCTGCTCTCGCCCACACTCGCCTCCTCGTCCTCCCAACTCCGCACCACTGAGAACCAGAGACGGTGTCTTTTTCCCTCGCTAATGACTAATTAGCAGACTCTCCTACTTCATAGTGTAATGACACG
Organism: Venturia canescens; assembly: GCF_019457755.1. Taxonomy (NCBI): domain Eukaryota; kingdom Metazoa; phylum Arthropoda; class Insecta; order Hymenoptera; family Ichneumonidae; genus Venturia; species Venturia canescens. Next base: position 16,163,876 of record NC_057430.1, read on the forward strand.
GGAAGAGAGACCGTGCACGCCAGTATATAACATGCGGTAGTTACGCAAGGTAGACTGGACTCGCCTCAGCCTTAGTTCCCTCGCTCGAGATCGTTATTATTAAACCCCCCCCCCCCCCCCCCCCCCCCGACCCTCTCCACTGGCTTACGAAATATGCCATTTCACCAGAATTGCTTATATTACGATCAATGAAAATTTGATTAAATTTTTTAGCACGACATAAACAGAGTTTATGCTCCCTACCGAAGCAACATTTGTTTCTCCATCTTTTATTAATTCTACGCTAATTTCTTTTCCATCAAGCTTTTTTATCTGATTCCTATCGAAATTCGTCGTCGAACACGTTTTCACAGAGAGACGAATTCCGGAGTGTTTGTGCTTTTCCATATTTGTCAGTCGTTTTACGACCATCGCGTTTTCTATATGAAACTATTCTATTCTGTCGAATTTGATTGGAGGTAACCGAATTTTAAATGAGGAGCAAACATCCTTAAAATACCTCGAAGCTTCCGCGCGCTGGCTCTTTCCTCCTTGAATGCGTCCAATATTTTTTGGAGATTAATGAGAATTCTCGAATATGATTCCAATGGTGTATTAAATCAAACTTCCATCGAGTAGAAACTACCTCGATAAAGTTTATTCAAGCTCCATTATTTGAAATATGTGGATGAGCCAAAAGTGGAAATACACCGAGACACAATGAGTCTCGCTCTGTTCTCGAATCGAAAAAATATATACCCTCGTAATATTATACGACGCGCATCAGTTTCACCGTTTTCTTATATCACTGTGCTTTATTCTTTTTCCTCCATACGCTCTATTCTCTTTTCCCTTTCCATTACATTTATTTATTTCCCAAACGTCCGTCCCCGCTGGCTATTTTATATTTGACATTTTTATTAAACCGCCCCTCTGGCCCGCGCGGCCCCTCCGCCATCGCCGGAGCCGCACGGGAACGGCCCGCATGTCCGAAACCGTTTTTCCTATTATAGCGATATACCATACACGCGCTTGTGTAGAATTCAGCCAGGCGAGATGGACGATGAGGAAGAGAAAAAGGGACGGGAGAGCTGCCGGCCCCGGAGTTATATCGCTGTGTATCCTCGCGCACCTACTCCTCTCTCGTCATCTCCGAAGCTTGTCCTCGGAATCGTAGCCGCGCGTATTATTTTATCGCAGCGAAAGTTCAAATCGTCGAAATCCGAGGTTTCATTTGGGTTTCACTTTCCGATGTTTCTCTCGTGAAAATCATTCGAATTTTCTTCACATTTTGAAGAGTTTGAGGTTTCGGAGGCTCGCTGGGAACTGCCAAAAGTTTATTGGAAAAAATGGCAAAAAAATGGTCGCATCGTTTTCGTTGATTAGAAAAATTGTGGGATGAAGGGATGAAGAGTTTTGTGGGTAAAATCGATAGAATTTCGTAGGGAAACGAAAGGGGTGCTGTGTTGAGGTAGTTTTTTAGTGGATCGGAGTTTCGTATTGCTTTTAGTATGAACGTTAAACAATTTCTGAGCTATAATAGCGGAGAAGCCAAGAAAGTTTGTCGCCCGAGGTTGGAGAACGATTGTGAGGGCGGCGGCGGCGGTGCGGGGGGTCGAGGGAACATTGGATCACGTGTACATGCTAAAAGTTTTCTGGCAGGAAGTGAGTTTTGGGTTAGCACGGCTTGTATTTAAATTCTCCTCGGTAATTACATCGTTGAGCTCGAGAGTCCGGCCGGGCGGTTGGTAAAAGGAAAAACTCGTACGTGGTCGGATGACTTTAAATATACAAGCAGCAGCGCCGGAGCAGCAGTAGCACGAGCCCGGAAGTTATAAGAGCGAATATTGCGGGCAGGCTCTCTAATTATCGAAATTCACGAGACAAAGCGAGCAGCCGATTAGCGAGGTCTGGCATATTCTCTTGGCCCTCGCCCGGAAGAATAATTCGCGAGAGTCGAAAGATCCGAGGACTCGGAGGAGCTGTTGCGCGGGAAGTCTGCGATCGGTTGCCGGGGCAGATGTTAACAGTTGGCTTCTCATGAGCTGAGGAACTGTGAAAATCAGCATCGTCGAATGAGCCCACACGCAGACGCTGCGCGATACTTCTCCTCCGCGACAAAGCTCCGCTCCATATTCGCAGTGTGTTAATTATTTCAACGCGCACCTGTAATTAACGAAGTCGTTAGGGAGCGAGGGGGGAGAGAGAGGCTCGTGTAAATGTGCGGAGACGTTGGTCCAGAGAGAAGTTACATTTATAAATAACGCGCAGAAGCACACCTTGGCGAGAGCGGGTGTTACGCTTTGCTTATGCAGGTCAAAGAGTGGAGACTAATTTTTTTTCTTTTTTCTTCTCCCTTTCAACGAGACTTCTGGTACAGCAAGTTGGATGGTCATTGAAAGAAATACTCTCTCTCTCTCTCTCTCTCTCTCTCTCAATGACTGTCGTTATAATTAATTTCCTTGATAACTCCAAAGTAAAGCTCGAGCGGGATGTGAAAAATCGGCAATCAATATTGCCCCGCGTGCACAGATATGCCTCTCCACGAAGACGGTATACATATAGAAAAGGCAAGTGTATAGATAAACATAAAAGAGTGAAGCCACAGGGCGATGGTGCCATTGGATTTGATCCATGAGCCACGTAGCCTCTTTAATTCAGCCTCCAATTAACGAGAGCGCGAGAGTGGGGTCGTCTATTTGAAAAAATAAAAAGGAGAGTACTGAGAGTCGAGTCGTTTCGCGGCGAGTCGAGAGAGTGCATCGCAGCAGCGAGGGAGAGAAAGATCGAGAGAGGCTGGAGCAGGAAATGTGGGTGGCTGGATTCGCCGAGGGGTTGGCAATTATACATTTTTTTTCAACCTCACAGATGCACGCACACCCTTCGCTTTCGCGTTATTAGCGCCATCCAGGGCAGCCGTCTCTATCGAAGCAACGGGCTTTTAATACTGCTGGTCTTGGCTATTGCGAGCCTGTCTCATTCCCGGTTTGCATAATCATCTATAGCTGTATTTACGCTTTCGTTGTGTATACGTGCGTACATATTTGAGGGGGGAAAATGCGGAGGGAGGGAGAAGGGGCGCTTTTCTGTGTCAGTGTCTCTCGCGTCGTTACTCGGCTGAGTATACGCGAGCGCACGAGAGTGAGAGAGTTGTTCCAGCGAGTTGGTGGTGCGCGAAGAATCCTCGCTACATCAACAGCGAAGAGAGAGAGAGAGAGAGAGAGAGAGCCGCCGAAGAAGGAAGAAAGGGAGCGAAAGCTTTGGTGGCCGGAGCCAGAGAGAATAAGCGCGATGGGGAGAGAAGCTCGGCGGTGTGATGGTGGTGGCGTTTATAACTCGCGGGGTCTCTCTGCTCTGAGAAGGCCAATTAGCAGCATAAAGCTCCGGCTCGGTACCCGACGTTGGCGGGTGGCGGCGGTGCTAGCGGCCGGGGATGTTTGTATGTAATAATGGATTGTTACTCAAAGTATCCGGCTAATTAATTAAGCCTCACCTAACCCCGCGCCCGGACTCTTGCTTGCTCGGTGCTCTAGCTCTACGAGAACGAGGCAAAGAGGGACGGAGAAAGAGAGGGACGGGGGTGCCCTGGTGAATTGCATTCTCTGTACAGCCTCACCGCTCTCGCCGACCTCTTCACTCGTTTCTCCTCTTTTCTATACATATATTTATCCCCTGCTATATATACTATATCGCCGAGTATCCCACTGCTGCAACGTACAAATTCCTGTTTTCTCTCCGCTGCATTGAGCCCTCTCGGGCACAAAACCTCCTATCTTGTCCCTTATATGCAACGTTGCAAACCGAAGCCTTGTTAAAACATCGTCAAACTCGTGTCTCTCCGCGTACATTCCAGCCCCCCTCGCCGCCGTCATTATATTTCCCAGCGTACGCACTTCCTCCCGTGCTCTCGACTCTCGATCTTCCCCGAGCTTCGTTCCATAGACGAGCAGGCCCGCGCGTAAAGGCCTCGACGTTTTATGACTCCGTATTCATACAAGTATCGAACGATGTCTAAAGGAACGGGGCTCGCGGAGCCGAACGAGCAGGATGAAGGAAAGTTATCGGGGCGGAATTTATCGAGCGCAAAGTGCTCTATACCGGCGCGTATATAAATAAATGATTTCGTGCACGAAATGTTTGCGGTGGAGGAGCGAAGTGGAGGTGGAGCGAGACAGAAAAGCGAGTTAAATCGTCGAGAGCTTCTCGATGGTCCAGAGGAGTTATCCCACCCGCCCGGCCTCCCTGAGAGAAAGAGGGCGCGCCGCACGATCTCTTTACAAATCGACTTACTTCTGCTCGCGAATATTTTCATATACATACATACGGAAACGTAGATTTTGTAGGTATAAAGAAAGCGTGAAGAGGGGAGGGGGGGGGGGGGGGCGGAGAGCTCGAGTGTAAGGGGAACCGAGAGTGCGTCACTTCCGGTGTTTCGTCAGACGAAAGAGCAGCCCGCTATACACATAAATATCGCACACTATCTCGTTTAGGTACACAACGAATCGCACATAAAAGCATACTTTTCTCTCTCCCCCCACCCCCCACGCGGTTTGGCAGCAACTCCCCAACAGAGAACTCCTCGCGTTGAGATCCTACGAGGAAATGCATTTGGACGAAGCTCTCGTTCGAATCCCCCTGCCACATCTCGTACAAACAAGTTTTGCCATTGTCCGGGATTTTGACCACTCGCATTTATAAGAGAAAAGAAAATCCGATGGAAGAGAGTAGCTCGTACGATACGCAGGGTCGTTAATCTTCAATTGTTTTGTGTTACAGAACGCGGTGTAGTCAAGATCACGATGACGATGGATGTGAGCAAATCGGAGACTAGCAAAAATGGCTCCGGGCAGCAGGAGTGCGCTGGATGTGGCAAAATCATCACTGAAAGGTAACTAAACGAAGGGACATGAAATTTTAGTCGCACTCTCGCCTCCCACGAGAATTGGAAGCTTCCAATCCGCCGATTACTTCCACAGACAACTGTGGATGCGGCAGCAGTTCTCGAATCTAAATTCCCCAGTAAAATCCACTCGGAAGGACCAATCGAACCCTCCTTTTTATTTTCCAAGGTATCTCCTCAAAGCGTTGGACGCTTTCTGGCACGAAGACTGTCTAAAGTGCGGGTGTTGCGACTGCCGGTTAGGGGAGGTCGGCTCCACCCTGTACACAAAAGCGAATTTAATACTGTGCAAGAGGGACTATTTGAGGCTGTTCGGTAACACGGGATATTGTGCGGCGTGCAGCAAAGTAATACCTGCCTTCGAGATGGTCATGAGAGCAAGGGCGAACGTCTACCATCTCGAGTGTTTCGCGTGTCAGCAGTGCAGCCATCGGTGAGTTTTAATCATCTTATGGGAACGAGAGGGAGGAAAAATGGGAAAGAAAAACGGGCGGGGAGGAAGGAAAAAGAGGGAAAACGAGGAGCAGAACAATTTCGTGGGGAGTTTAGGTGAAGGGAGCCAACTCGGGGATAATAAAAATACATCATCCAGCCAGTGACCGGGTCACGGGAGAGTGTATTAGTTCAGTCCGGATGTACTCGAAGCGAGAACGTGTCTAGTTATCACGGCTAAAAGGCAAGACTTATTTCTGGTGTACACGTATAATAAAAGTGGGCACGAGACCGGAGGGAAGCCTGCAATGAAAAAGGTCGCGACTAATTCATCCGGGCAATTATATCAGCGGGCTTAGGGCCTCGTTGGTGTGAGCGATATGAAGTTACATCACTCCCCGGAAGAGTCCCCAACGGGATTCTCTGCCGGGAAATATTGGAAATGCGGATGCGAAATCGACCCTCGAATTACCTCGGCTCGCAGGAATCCTTTTTACCAATAAGATTCGTACGCGCGTATATCTCGATAGCCCGGCGACGCGATTGGCACTTTTTAGGGATGTGGAAACCTCGGGATCGGGAGATCGTGGATTTGCGAGCGACTGCGAAGTCATCCCTCGGAGAGAGAAAGAGGAGGGGAAAAGCTTTTTATTATATATGTACAAAAGTCGCCTTTCTGCCAACGAGCGACGCAGGCCACTCGTGGGGCTCGCTTTACAGGCCAGTTGGGAAATCACCCTCCGCTTCTCGTCGGTCATCCTTCTCCCTCACCTTCGCCACCTCTTTGTTGCTTTCCGAATCTGCAGTCCTCCCCAATCTTCCTCACACTCGCGCCCGGCGACTCCTCGTCCGAAGCGAGTATTCGCAACCAGTCCAGTTCCGTGGCCGTTTTCTCCTCGAGTTTTTCTATAATTACCTGGACACTGCGGACATATTTGAGTGTCGAATTGCTCGGAGAGTCTCCAAGAATCCGTCAGCTCATTTTGTCACCCCGACACTCCATTTCGCTGCATTGTTCCCCGGGAAAATTGCCCCTGCGATCGTGACCGTTTCGGGACGCCTCGCGACTGTAACGATAGCGAGTGAAATACTCTCGACCTCGGCTCGAAAAACTGCATTTTCCCGTAGGAGATTAAAACCAATCTTGGCGCTGTTTACGCAGTATCGTTTCTCCAGACCCGGGGATACGACTGCGCCCTTCATTTTCATCTGCGAGTCATCAAAGCAGCTAAATTAAGGTCCGAAGCC